>NC_134702.1:46769394-47105394 GCF_043290135.1 Rhipicephalus microplus | reverse complement strand
CCCGGTAAAACTGCCGGACTTTAAATAAAGTCTATTAATTTATTCATTCCGACATATAGTCTCCGCTTATGTATACTCTTTTTATTTACGTTCATCCATTACTGGTAGGTCAAAATCTTGATGCTGTAGGATGAGCAGAAGAAGGGCTTTCTATAGGTTGATGCTGTACGTATAGGGTTTCCGATAAGTACACTAGTGATAATTCTCGCGCTAGTGTCTATGAAAGCAGCGACGCACAGCGCTTAAGCGAGCATGAGAACGATGGGTAGTACACGGATTGGTCTAATTTTTGTACTTTCGGCTCCGGTTGGCTTCACGTGGCTTAGAGATGCTTTGTCACGAAACGACAATCGGCAAATGTTCAGCAGTTGCAGTTCACTATTTTAACCATTTAGGCTCACCATTTCAAATCTGCTCATGAAGTTTATAACCGTCCGTTCTTTCACACGAAACAAAACCAAAACGCAGCAATCAACGAAGTGACAAGAGCGTTCAAGGCCCGCAAGCACGAAGACTGGGCAAATCTGTTGACTACCCATCATCCTTATGATCGCTGAACGATTGCAGTGCCAGAGTCCCCTCTAAATAATTTTACGAAACTCTAAGTCTGTAGTTTAAGGCTGAAATGCCAGACACTATGCAAGTCTTACGCAACTTTCATTTCCAGGTTTGCTTGAATCGCATCTAGCTTCCAACTGACGAAAAGCGACGGATATACTGTGTTTCCATCATTTTCGAAGAAAGCTCTTGAAGTTCAACGTCTCCTTCTTTCCCAGCAGGCAGAATAAGAATAGCGGAAAGTGCTGTGGCAACGGAGAACTCGACAGCGAAAAGTGAGAGCTAGAGCCCTGTAGGCTATTCACTTCAGATGTGCATATGTATACGCATTGAAGATGAGCGTAACCCTCGCCAGAATCCTGGCGTACACTTCTACAGCTGTTGCATCGACGTCATGAACTCGCTTTTCCTGTTTGAATAGGGACATCGGATCGATACTTCGGCCAAAATTATTATTTTGTAGTTTAAGGTGTGCGAGATTTTCGTGAGCCCGTTTTTGAATGCAGCCATATGACGGCGCTCTAAACAACTTCGTCGAAAGAGCTGGGCTGCATTGTGGAGTTTGCTGCATACTGTAAGCGACTTTGGAAATGTATGGTGTATACTGAAAGCTTCTCTTCTCTTTAATCGCCTCGCCCTTTCCCCCAGTGCAGGGTAGCGAACGAGACTTGCGTCTGTTTGACCTCCCTGCCTTTCATTTCTTCGCGTCCTCCTCCCCCTCTTCTTCCTCCTCCTCCTCCCCCGTACCCCAGATATCTGCAGGAATCCAACTGCAGTTTTGTGCATAACGACCGAACGATCTCCGAAAATTATCACGAAAGAGTTAGCAGATCTTTTTGCTTGTCCGATGTCAAGGGACAACGCAAACAGCGGCCTTGATTTCCTAATAAGTCCCAATACCACAGTGTTGCACTAGGGCATTGCCTGTGGGATGGATCTGCGCCACGCACTGTGCATATCGTATAACCGCGCAGTCCCAGGTGAAGATGGTATTACGTACCAAGCCTTACGAATCATCGATGAAGGCTTTCATCGGTACGTTTTGGATTATTAGAACAAAGAGTGGCAGACATCTGTTAACACTTTTAAATAGAAATCATCTATCGTATACAGCCTGGGCGCTCTGCAAAGCTCCTGAAGTCATACCGGCCCATTTCACTAACTTTTGATATAATGAAGCTGATAGAGCGAATTGTACTGTTTCGCCTAGATACCAGACTACAGGAGCTAAATTTCTTCCTTGGTGTTAAGAGCGGCTTTTGTCAGCATCGTTCTACCATGTATGTCATTCAGGTCTCGTATCATCGCGTGAGTCTGCTCAAGAAAACAGGCACTCTGCATATATTCTATTTCTGGACGTGCACACCAAGCCTTTGATTCGGTGCCACAAGAGACGATTGTTTTTGCACATAATCATGAGTGCGAGAACTTCGGGTCGGCTGCTTAATTTTGTGCGCAACGTTCTGTCGGAGCGCAAAATAAAAGTAAGTGCTGAAGGTACAACGCGTGGGTCACGCACTCTTATGAGCAGTGTCCCTCAAGGCAACGTTTCATCGCCGCTTAAGCGTCCTTGCCGGACTGCCAAGCCATTTACCTAAAAAAACATGAGTTCCAAATAGACGTAGCAATTTATGCTGACGACATCGCACTGTGCATTAGCGGTCCTTTCCATTTGGGGCCCGCGTCTTCTCGGAATCTTAAATAGAGCACTGCATACGGCTACCATATACTTAAGAAGTTGGTCTATAGATTTCCTCTGCCAAATCAGCTGTCATTGCTTATCATCCAAGGCAATGTGCTCGAAGAAGCATGAGCCGGCGATAGATATGAGAAATACCAATAGCGTGGGTACAACAACATCGCCACTGGGGGATATTATCGATGACCACCAGTCTTGGCGCCCTGCCTTTATCCCCGCGAAGCAGAAATCGCAGTCGCTCCTGAAATATGTGGCCGCCTTGACTGCTAGAGGCGCTGGCTGTGACCAGAAGACAGCACCAGGTGTATCAATCAATTGTGCTCTCTGGCTTGATGTACGCTTTGGCTATTTTGAATGTGCCGCCAAGCTTGATGTCTCAACTGGAACAGGGACCATCGTGTTGCCCTCCGAATGATACTTGGCTTACCTCGCGATGCGCAATCTGTTCCTCTATTCACCGAAGCGCACCAGTTACCCATGAGGCTGCAGGCTGTCGAGAAAGCGCTGCACCGTATCGAGCGCATGTGCAGATCACCAGATTGTAATGCGCTTATTATTCCCCTCACTCAGCGCCAAAGCCCTCCCATGGGGAAAATGGCGGCATTGTTTACCAGCATTACGCGCAGTTCGAAAAATTCTACTTTCATTACTCCAAAAGAGCCCAACAAATGCGTCTTCTCCATTTATATTTTCATTCCAGGAATACCCGAAAAGTCTGACCACCCTGTTTTGGCACTATTTAAATTGTGTCGCGCCTATTTGAAAATTTTGACAGTCATGTTCAAATTTTTACAGATGCGTCTGTATACAACGAAGGACAAAGTGACCACGCAGCTTTCTTTTGCCCCTCTATTAACGTCCGAAGGGTGTTTCGTATACTCCATCCATCATCCTCAACTGCTGCGAAATTGGCTGCAATTGATGTTGTGCTGAAATACGTAATAGAAGAATGAGAAAAATCGTAGGCTGTCATACTTACAGATTCTCGTGCTGCCCTTAACAGATTGTTTAGAAAAGACTCTATTGCCGCAATAACATGCAGCATTGTTAAATCTACCAAAAACTTGTTACTATGTGATGTGACGGCCAAGAAATCTCATGCCTGTTGGACAACGCTCGTCTGCTGATTCATCGACTTCTAATGCAGCGTCTTGATCAGCGTGTCGCAAGCGAATTATTTCCTCCTGGCATTCGTGGCTGTGCATTGCGTCATTGTGACAGAGCCCTGTTATACAAGCTAAGAGTTGGTTTTGTGTCAGTGCGCGAACGATTATACCATCAAGGACGTGCCAACAGCTTTATATGTTCTTCATGTGGCTCCTGTGAGACACTAAAAGCCGTCATTTTAGACAGCCGTACATTCGTTGCGCAGCGAGCACTACTCAAGAAGGACAATGGACTGACTGCACTTATGTGCACGACCCTTGACGATTGCTTGTTCCTACGGGGATGTGCTTCTAGGCATGACCGTGCCCATGCAGCCGTTTTAACTTTCTTAAAGAAAACAGACTTATCGTTGCGGTTGTAGAGATTTTGCATGTGACCTTTTATTAGTTTGCGTGTGTGTGATTTTTTCCTCTTTTTTTACTTTTCTCCTCTCTCCTTTTTTTCTTCCCTCCTGCCTTCCATTCCTCTATGTCTCCCGAACGAGCGGGCAGGCGTGGTGCCCCTATAGGTGGTTGTTGTCTGCCTGTTTCCTCCCTATTTCCTCTGTCACTTCGTGTTTTCTATGTACACAAACCAAATAAATAAATAAATAACATTAAGTTTTCGAATAGCTGGTGGGGAAGCTCGACTGCGATGACTGACCTTGCGGTCCGAATAAGGAGAGAACCCTCTTTGTTTCTCCTTTCGAGGAGTCGTACGATTTCACACGCGCTAACGAGGACAAAAATTGGGACCTAAGCTCGCGAAAGGATTATGGTGGTTACGGGTATTTAGACAAAAAAAAAAGGGTGTGGGGAATGTTTCTAAAGTGTCTAAAGAAACTGCCGAGACCGCTCGGTGTAGCAATAGAAATGCTGAAGGCGCACACTGCTTCGTTTTTCTTCCGCACTGATTGAAAATTCTGGCCCATTAAACACTTCGAAATAAATCTGCCTATTCAAGTATTCAAGCATTCATCGGTACATACTCGAAGAACTGGTCGAGGTCATGTTCTTTCGTTGAAGGAACGGCAACATTACTGATAAAAAGTGGTTAAATTACATTACCAATCACTTTCCTAAAACTTAAAAGAAAATATTAGTTAACCATACTGCAAAATCATGTGCCTAAATTTTAATGAAGTTACATTTAAATTGCTAACGAAAATTCATCATTCAGTTAGAAGTGATGCTCGCTATGTACGGAACATACCCATTGAAACCTGATCAATTTTCGCTCAACTTCGCATGTTTGAGGTTTAGCACTCAGATTATTGCCTCTTTTTTTAGTTTTTTCGTCAAACGAACATGATGTATTTCAGTCAAGAGTAACTCGGAAAGTAACGCATATTTTTCTACGGAAGTAATTTCTCACGTTACTAAATTATCAAACCATTATTTCACATCGTCACGTTACTCACTACACACACTAATATTATATATTTAGTATTTTTACTGCAACTTCAATAATTTTGAGTCTGCTGCATTATTTTTTTGTGTGTGCGCATTGAACGTACAAAGTTGATGCGTGTATGTACGTGTACGTGCGTGCATCTGTGTGTATAACCGGTACACATTCGTGCACTTAAAATTTGTGAGGCTCTTGTCTTCGAAGGCACCGAGTAGTTGTTTTTTTTTTCTAAGAAGCACGAAATCAGTTGAAGGAAAACATGGGGAGGCGCGATCGATCTTGTAATCGGGCGATTTTTTAATTTGCTGATTACACCGCACTGACGAAGTTACCAAAATCGTGCACCGACGCTACCCGTACCTTCCAGTAACCTTTCTCTCCAGTTTACTCCTACAAACGAAAACCAGTTGTTGTGTTATAGATTTATCTTTATTGGTTGCACGTCAAACGCTAACGCGGATTCATTGGACCATCACGGTGGCTTTCCACTTCATCTTAAATAGGACCATCACGGTGTCTTCCACAGTACCTGCTTTCCACTTCATCTCACATTCGTTTGACAACATCGTGAAGGAAGGATGGGCGTATGAGATACCCAGTGGTCAAGTATCACCACTGAAACTTAGCAAGGAAGATGACGTCAGTGAGCCTAACTAATAAAACAATCTAATTCACAGAAGAATCGAAACGCGCGCTTCATCCAAGAACTTGGCCCCGCAGATACACCTCCGAAAATCTGTAGGATGCTTCGTGATGGAGAGCACCTTGAGAGACCTTATTAAGAGCAAGAAAACGGAAATACATGTACGGGTTTATGATCACGCGCTTGATTTTGTGTACAAATTTTGTTGCCTGAATAATTATTCACCTACCGTCAGTTACGCGACTACACACAGCAGAAACACATCGTTTCTCTCGTTATTTGTAGTGATTATCACATAGAAATGAAGGTAAACAAAGCGCACGAAAAGATAAATTGCCGCCAGCGGGAGCTATACTTGCACCATTAGATTAACACGTATGACAATTTACTAATTGAGCTATGGCGGAAGACAACCGCATCGTTTGGTATATCTGTGCATTAAAACCTGGGAGCGTTAGGGTGTGCTCCAATACTCACCGTAGACGAATGAATAGACAGCTAAATGGACGGCGGCCATCTTAAGTCCCATTCCAATTGTCACGTAGCCGACAAAATAGAGAGCACCGAAAAGACCACACATCGTAGACAAATGTATACGATGCATGCTACTTTGCTGCCCAAACAAGATAGCGGCTGAGCGAATCGTTCAGATAGATCGTATCTCGCCCGAATGGTCGTCTGCACACAAGCAGACGCTTTACCAGATGCTGAATGTGAGTAGCGTTTAATTCTCTTTTTTTTTTAAATTTCAACACGAAATAAGCCAGAAAATACAATAGTTACGTTTAGCTTTCTTTTGCTTTCTTATGTCTACGCGAGGTGGCACCTCGTCACGTATATGTCGTCCAGACATGTTCCATTTCTCGGACAGCATGGGCTCGGTGCTGTCTTCTAATCTGTCTGCGTAGACTGTCTACGATGCTGTCCAAGAATCGGAACACAGCCTCGGTCAGCGCCGATTGAAGCCATGCGGCGATCACAGCAGTAGCGCTTTCAGTCGGTTTTCGTTAATATTATACAAAAAAGAAGCAATTCATACTTTATGTCCTTTCAATCAAGACGCTTGTTATATTAACACAATGATGCAGAAGCATGCGTTTTGTAACCAATGACGAAGGCGAATATAAGGATAATAATGACGATGATGATGATTAAGGAGAAAAGAAATGGCGTTTGAAAGGGTAAAGTTAGTTGTGGCCAAAAAGCACCTGACGTGCTGTAGTTCGATTGTAATGGCCCGATGAATGGCAATGTGCTTTTGTAACCGAAAGCCAGAAGCTTTTCAATCGAGAGAACAATTCTTTAACGCTCTTTAGATATTGGGTGCCAAACTGAAACGTGTATACCTTCGATATGACGGCTCTAAGGTAAGTTCATTCGAGAGGCTGGATATTCTGTTAGCCGTCATGATACATTGTGACGAACAATTAAGCTATGGGACAAGTGCTAGAAATGGCAATGACTACGTTTAAATTAGGTGTGCGAATAATGATGCCAAAGCAAATGTTGACAAAGAGGATGATACCGAAACTGCATGTTCCTTGTGACGCATGGGTTTTCTCACGAGGCAGTAAAAAACATTATATTGACGATTATTACTAGTATCTTTCGTGTATTATTTTTTGAACGCGACAATTTCAGTGCAAATACAGCGTGTACGAATCGAGAAATATATTGCTAACGGGTAACATGAACAATATTTCGAAACGCAAGATACTTAAACGTAGACCTGAAAAGGTATATTAAAAAAAGAGTCACCGAAGAAAAAAAACTGGTGGAACAAGAAGTATTAGCAATACTTTCGGAATAAGAGGCCTATTTACCCCACAAAACATATCCATCTTCACACCCCTTGCTCCGATAACCGCACAACGACAGGCGCTTTGCCGTGGATATACAATTTTCAGTACAGGTTAGCCACCGCAAAATCAGCTTCATCACTTGTATAAAACGAAATGTTCTTATATAAAAGAGTGAAGGCCTACCAAAGTGCATAGAATATGCGATACAAAGACTCCAGACAAAATGTGAACACCCCCACTCTTCCTACGCCCCACTTTCAAAAGAAGAAAGAAAGGCAACCATTACACAGACAGATATTGAAATTCGGTCAACAAAACCGCCTAGACACAGAAACGCACTCAGACTTTGCTAACCCAGCTCATACCGTCACTTCATTTCGCATTGGAGGGAAACACGAGGATTTTTATCTCAGCCTCAGATTGAGGTTCGATTCCAAGGAATCTTCCTCCTCGACAGTCGTCGCGACCTTCTTAATTACGGACATAACGAATTCACCGTGAAGTACGCGGTGCCGCTGACTTCTTTTTACTCCCGCCGTAGAGCGAAGGAAGTTCTGAGAAAATCTGTCGCAAAGTGGTAAAGTCGTGCCTGCATTGCACGTGTTTTTTTTCATTTGACTCCCTCTGGCTTCATGATAATGACAGGCCTGATACAAGTTGGCTGATTTCTCAAGCCCCTTTTCCTAATAGCAGCCCCCTTATTAGAAATATTCGATAAATGTCGTCTTTTATTTCACAAGCCGGATTGAACGCGCTCCGATGTGCATTAAGACTCATAGAGACTACACATTTTGCGTGAGAAGGAGCCTTTCACCGTTTACAAACACAGGCCCTTGATGGAATCCGGTTTCATCCTCTGATGTGCCTTGATAGTACCGGTTGGCAAAAAGCAAAAAGAAATTTGAAATATATCCCACTGATGTTTTCACCCTCGTTCAATGAAATAAGGGAAAGAAGTGTATTATACCTAAAGGCTCGTTTTTCTGTAATTTTACACAATATTAATGAGATCTAACAGACAGTAATGCCAAAGAATGTACAGGGGAAGTTATTAGAACCAACGAAATGCAAATAAGAAGAAAGAAAAGTGAATGAAAAAAGAACCAGCGATATATATATATATATATATATATATATATATATATATATATATATATATATATATATATATATATATATATATATATATATATATATATATAAAAGAAGTGTATTATACCTAAAGGCTCGTTTTTCTGTAATTTTACACAATATTAATGAGATCTCACAGACAGTAATGCCAAGGAATGTATAACGGAAATTATTAAAACAAATGGAATGTGAATGAGAAGAAAGAAAAGTGGGTGAAGAAAAAGAAATAACCAGCCGTGAACAGGAATATATATATATATATATATATATATATATATATATATATATATTTATATATATGCCTGAAAAGTCCAGCCCAATAGCTATGTTTCAACTGAATTTACGGGTAAGGTGCTCAATTTTATTTTGCATAATTTGATTCATTCCAGACAGATATTTACCCCACCAAGTTATTTCAAAGACATATAAAATTATTATTTTTTGCCGCCATGTGCTCAGATTAGGGTGCATGTTAAAGAACCCCAGGTAATCGAAATTTCTGGAGCCCTTCACTATGGCGTCTCTCGTAATCATATGGTGGTTTTGGGAGGTTACCCCCCCCCCATATATATCAATTAAATTATTTTCCGCCTTTGCTACAGAATTTAGAGCTCTAAGAAACATTTGAACGTCAAGCTTTTATGACAAAGAATAAAATGTCTTAAACATCATTCCTTATGCTCTAAATCCCTGAGTGGGATAAGTTAAGTAAACACTGTGCGTCTCAGAACTATTTATCTCTTGAAGTACATTCGCATTAAAGTTTTTTTTCTGTTTAGATTCTGCTGCAAAGTAAACTTCTGCTTACTTTTATTCCACGTTGTACCGCCCTGCTACTCGGCCCATGCATCTGTCTGTCCGTCCGTCCATCTGTCCGTCCATCTGTCCGTCCATACGTCTGTCCATCCATCTGTTCGTCTTTGATAGTCACTGATGTTTCATATACCTTCGGTATATGAAACAGCAGTGACTGATTGATTGCATAATGATTCTTTAACTAATTAGTTACAAATAATTGAGAGAATCAGCGAGCTAGCTTGAAAAAAAAATTCAGTTACGAAAATGACGCACGAAAAAAAGTACTGCAGATTCACGAAGTGAATGCTCGTGATCAAGCGAAGCTGAATTGTAAGGTCCATGATGTCCACATTGACGTCGTCGACTACTATAAAAGACGAACAGATGGATGGACAGACGCGTGGACGGGCAGATGGACTGACGGACATACAGATTATTTATCATTACTATTTATTATTTATTGTACCCTCAGGCCCGATGGCATTAAAGAGGGGCGTGGTGAACGAAAAATTATACAAATTTGGGTAGTAAATAACAGAACAAGAACGTAATACAACAGTGCAATAAAACAAATGACTAGAAATATCAGTACATACAATGCAGCAAGGAAATGCTTTGCAAAAATATTAAAAACAAACAAAGTAACATGACGTTATTCCTGTTTATACAACTTTACAACAATAATAAGGTGCCATGAATTCCAAGCTAAACAATGTTAGCTATAGCCTTTCGAGAAAGTTTATTATCAATGATGGTGACTATGTGATTGGGAAGGTGGTTCCATTGTCGAGATTTTCCAGGGGAAAATGAATGATTAAAGGTGTTGGTGTTTCCTGCTTGAATTCCGACTTTGAAGCGATGATCTAGACGGTGCGATAAGTAATGTGGCTGTGAAATGAAGTTATTATGAAGAAATCGGGGGTGGTATATCTTATAAAACAGAGTTAAGCGAGCTATTTTTCTCCGTGATGCTAGAGATGCACAGACCGAGGTACAGCCTCTTTTAAACCTATATGCGTTATATGAACGCTGTATGCCTGGTATAGGCTTCCAGTGATGGAGTTTGTTTTGGCACGTTGCGTCGTCCTGGTGGCCTTGTTGCAAAACGCATAGTAGGACGGCGATGGCTACTGCGGTAGAATGCGCGAAAAAAGCTCTCCTCCCCCAACCCCTCCTCCCCACAAAAAATAGGGAACAAAGGCACTGTTGCGTTTAATGTGCCACACAAAATAGGGGTGCCACCCGAACATAATCTTTTACACATTCGCGTCGCAGCCGTACGAGAAGAAGCGGCGGCAATGCTGAATCTGTAGAACAGAACAATGCTTTTACTTTGCAAGCTTAAGCACGTAAACCCACGCCGAGAGTTACGCATTTATTTGCAACAAATTTCTACGTACAAAGTTGATTGATTCATATGTGTGTTAGAACGCCCGAAATCCATCATGTGATTATAATACACTGTAGTGAAGGGCTCCGCAAATTTTGAACAACTGGGGTTCTTTAACGCGCTCCCAATGCTGAGCACATGGGCCTACAACATTTCGGCCTCCATCGAAAATGCAGCCGCCACAGCCGAGATTTGATCCTGCGACTTGCGGGTGAGCAGCCGAGCACCTTAACCACTAGACCACAGCGGGCGGGGCTGTATTCTGCCGTTAATATCCTAAACACATCGCGCTGCGGAGTGAGGGGTCACAGGTTCAAATCTCTGGTCCCACGCTTCGAAAAATTGTTCTTTTGGATTATTTTCATTTGTCACTTTTATGTATATATAGATATATATATACATATACGGGACATGCCGCAGTGACGGCAAAAATCCGCCTAGTGGGTCCATATCATTCGCAATAAAAAGCAACAAGAACACATCATTCCCTTTTGACTCTTGATCTAATGACACTATTGAAAGCCCACATTGCCCCTATAACTGACCCATTGAAATAACCTCAAAGCAAAGAAAATTTCCTCTATCGACACGTTGCCTCATGTGACATATTTCTCGGATGAGGAGGAGGAAATAAATGAGTGGAAGGACAGGGAGGTTAGCCATATCGAATGACTTTTTCCCACTGTGCTGATCAGTGCGACAAGCTGGACGACGTTAAGTGACTCTTCAAAGAACCACGTTACAATGTTTGCATGCTCTCTTCCCTATCGCGAAATCTCGGGATGCAAAAGACACGTCCCTACGTAACCAACAGGTATAAGTTGAACACACACCTAGTGCCGACCGTCCCGCACGACAACTCAATCGATTCTCGGCCTTTTTGCTAATGTCAAAACGCGGATTCGAGAACGAGGATATAAGAAATCGCTTCCTTACAACGTAGCCGCCACTACCGACAAAAATTCAGGGCGAGCACTATGTCAGCGATTCGGGGGGGGGGGGGGGGGAGGGGGGCGCAACTCTGCAATATTCAGTACGTTCGGATAGGGGGGAAAAGAACCCCATTTCCTGGACAGTGCATACATGGACCAGCGCCGTGGTAAAAAGTGTCGTCCTCGTATTCTGCGCATCAGTTTTTTTCCCCGATAACAAAAACCAAACGAAGAAAAGCCCATAATAGGAAAATGTTGAGGCCACGTCGGTTCTTTCCCCCATCGATCAGCTCCATCGATCTCTGCATCGCATTTCAGACGCGCGTTATAGACCTCCATGTCGCCTGGTTGGGCACATCTGAATGATCAGTGCCGCGGTAGTCGGAACTGGCGGATGAAAAGAAAAATAAATTAGCTGAAACTGGGGAAAGCAACGCACACTTTTTTTTTATCTGACAAACTTTCCGAGTCACGTACCCTGCGAGGTCCGTATTCATATCCTTAGCAGCCCTTAGCAGCTCTTTTACGCTCGCGGCTGATGCCCCGTTCCTGATTACTCGTACCTCCATTCGAATATCTTCGTAGAAAAGAAGAAGGAGCTCGCCCGTAGCAGTTCTTTACAACGAAATGTGCGCTAGAGCGGAAGACTAGAACGGAAAGCAGGTTTCCGTCAGCTGAAGTACAATGGGAAGAGCGGGAATGGCAGAATCGAAGAAGGAACGGCTCCCCCCATTGTCGAAAGACCAGAAGTCGACTGCGGCTGTTCCTTTTTCTCAGTGGTGAAACCATATATTTTCCCATAAATACACTTGAGGGAATTCTGGCGCTAGTGTCTACGGGAGCTGCAATGCACAGCGCTTCAGCTGGCATGGAAATGATAGGCAGTACACGGATTTGCCTAATCTTCGGACCTCTGACTCCCTTTGTGTTCACGTGGCCTGAAGCTGTTGTGTCACGAAACGAAAACCAGAGATCATTCAGCGGTTGCACTTCACCACCATAGTCTTCTAGTCTTGCCATATATATCGAATCAGATTACTAAGTTCAAAAGGGTTCGTTTTTTCCTTCAAAACAAAATTGAAACGCATCCGTAAACAAAGCCACAAGCGCTATCCGAAGCACACAAGTACGAATAATTGGCAAATCTGTGTACTACCTATCATTCCAATGGTCGCTAAACGATTGTAGCACCGGAGTTTCCTCTAGTTTATTTTAAGAGACTTTCTGGGAAAACATGCGGGTGCTATCCAATGCACGAAATGGAGAGATAGAGGGAGAAGAGAAGCCAGGGAGTTGAGAAGAAGTAGTCACAGGGTTCATTAAAGCTACTGAAAAAAAAACCGGAAAAACTGAGGCAACTTTAAAATTCCTCTCGGAAGATACCACTGTTCCGATAAACTAAGTTCGTTTTGCGTACTTTCGAACAGTTGGTTGTATTTTTGATAGATTGTGAGTGCGCGGCGACTGCTCGTGAGCGCGTGCAGTGACGTCAAACTCACCGAGGCGCATGCAGGATGCACGTGTTTTGTCCGCTGCTTCCCTTTTTCCAGCTGTCTTTTAACTCCATTCTTTCCCTGCCACAGAAGCACTGGCGTATTGCCCCAGCCGGAAGCATTGTTCGCTGTTATAGCTGTGTATAGCGGTTCTGGGAACCGAAGTGGAAGATTAGCGAGTCGAGAGAGGCGGGCAATGGCTGGAATTGTTGGCTTGCCAGTTTCCGGTGAGTTTGACGTCACCCAACGTCACATCCTCTAGTCGGCGGCGCTGCCGCAAGACGCGACAGTTTGGGAAAAACGCGTCGAATTAATTATTTTCCTGTAGTTTCTGCTTGGAATGAAGGTTGTCTCTATAGATTTCAGGATCCAATCTCTCGATGTGGCTGAAAATATTGGTGGCGAAAACTTTGTTCAGTATCCCTTAAGACCACTGGAAAGCGAAAGAAACCGTTGCTTTAGGGGCGAAGCTCTTTTAGTTCGAGACTTGTCCGTTGTTCGGCGTTGACGTGCACCGTAGCCACCACCGACGATGATGACGATGTCGAAGAAGCGTGGCACAGCACATGCAAGGTGACCACTGTACGTCATGACGATGTAAGGTATTTCTATCACGGACAACGATTGGCTTGTGCTGTTTGTGACGTCTGAGGTGCTTCACAATGCATTTCGTGCAATTGGAAATCACCTATTACCAAGGCAACGTGCCCTGACCTCGTCTTTGTCAACTTCAGCCCAGATCCGATACTACAAAGCAGTAATAATGAAAGGTAACCGAAATTCACCATTCAACACAACATACCAGTTATGACCAACAAACATTGTATATACCTGCGTACCGCTTTGTCACTTATTTACATGTGTGAGTGGTCAATAAGACGGATGATTTACGGTAACATCGAACGATCCCACTGCTTCGTATACTCATCACCGTTAGCTTTATGGATATTCCACGAGTTTTTCTTTGCCTTTTCCATCGAAGTATTGTCTCTTATTTTCCACTCTCCGAAAGCTTTCCACACGTAACGTATATTTGCACTGCCTCGTTCGTCGGCAAACCTCTAACTAAGCGGCGATTTCATGTTATAACGTAGTCACGTGATGTCATGGTGACGTGACGATGGCGTCACAAATATTGGAATTTCGTGACGTCATCACATGATGACCTTTTGTATCACTCGTGCTGGCACCACCGACAGCGCTGACGCCGAACGATCAGTTTTCACGTTGTATGAGCCATCTAATTCTTTCGCAACGTTAAACTACAAAAAAAAAACGGCTGAAAAAAATACTTTTCGGGAACCAATATTTTTGGTAAAGGGACCGGTTGTCGGTGCTTCTAAAGTGTACTGTCCGAGAAGCGTCTGCGAATTTGCTTTGAACCCTGAGCTACGCTCAGTTGGGCGACAACGGTTATCTTTCGGTAATATTCCTCTAAGGGCGTACATAGTAGCAGGAACTTGGAAAAGAAAGGAACACATAATGAAGAGAGGCACGTGCTGCATCGCTGATAAGTCTGTTTCACTTTTCCGAAATGAGATGCAGCTCTCGAATGTATGAGTGCGACCACTGTTTGTCGATATCAATGCACGTATGCGCAGATCGTTATAATCTGGTGGCTTGTTCTTTCAAGTAAAACGTATACGCTTAGCGCCCGACCTTCCATCTTTCTCCTAGTTCCTTCCTCGTATCATTCTTTTCCAAGTTTGCCCTACTTTGTTGCCCCTTGTTGTGAACTAAACTCGGCCAAGAACAAGTTTTACTCAACAATAATCCTCCGCTTTGCTAAATGCTGCAGAACTATCTTACCATCTAGAGTTAAGTACCAAGAAAAGAAGCTGGGCCCTGCACGAGGTAAGTTGCACTGTTGGCTAGCATGCCTCCAACACCGTTGGTGAGATGCGGTAGTTGGGTCTCGTTAAAAAGGTCACCTGATCTGAAATAAGAGGGAATAAGAAAAAATAACAAAAACACGTAAGCATCGCAACCCTCTTGACATGGCACGTTTTTGTGCCCTTATTTACAAAAACGTCTTACGTTAAAAAAGCTCGTAAGAAAACATTTCAGCCATACCCGATGCATGACTTATTGTTAGCGAAGCCAGTGGGACAATGGGAAAATGCCCTCATAAAAGAGAAGCTTTCTGAACTCGGCCCTTGGGGCTCTATGCAGGATCGGCCGAGTTTCTCCCAAGTTCGCGAAACTCGTAATCTTCCCGAGCTCTGGCGACACCCCCTTATAAACGAGCCAACGGTACGATAAAGTCAAATCCACTCCTCAGCGCGCTGCGTTCCATTGGTTACGCTGGAACCATTCATCGCGTCAAAGACCGTCGACTAAGTTGGGCGGTGTTTTCAAACCAAAGGCTTTTTTTTTTTATTTGTTGGTCGTTCGACTGAGTGCAGATGTGCACCCATGCAATACAAGTGTCAGAAACGTTAAGTGATGATATTTTTTAGAAGCACGGAGTGTTTAAACTTTTTTCGAAGCTTTTAATGCCTGCACTAAATCTGCTGAAAAATAACCAGCATGGTGGCTCTTACAACATCGCGACCGCAGCTAAATCCGAGGCCACGTGTTATCATCATCATGGTCAGCCTGTTCATTTTAGCTCGCTACTCGGCCAGTGCGCGTCATCTTTGTTGTAATAGCCCACTAGCACCCGAGCACGTGTGGCCGGCTATATAGCTATAGGGGCGAAGCCCCTAAAGCCGTGGGTTTGTCCCTCCTAGCTCTATCGTGGTACAAGAGACAACCTAGTTCGATGACTGACTCGGCAGGTGTGGATGGACGGACAGACGGATGGACGGACGAACAAACAGACAGATGGATGGATGAACGGACGATCCAGAGTTTACCAATAAAACCCTCCGAAGCTTCGCCCCACTCATTATCATTTCACTCCGTGGATATGCTGTGATCTTTTTGGCTGGACGGTATACTTCGCTAGTTAGGACAGGACATGCTATGACCAAGCTTACTACACCAAGTCATGGTAAGGCCGCGGTAATTGGGTCACATCTTAAGAAGACAGTGCTAATGAAGCCATGTAAAGCTAGAACGGGGCTAACTAAAGCATGCTAGTTGATGAGCTTACTAAACTATGGTAATTCACGAGACGTTAGTACACTAAGTAAGACAATGCTAGTTAGCCCTCACCAATATGATGACAATTAGTATCCTGATAATCATGATTACGCTTAATAGACCCATACTGATCATGACCTTGCTAATTTCGCCAGAGACAACTGCTTTTCAAATGAAGCCTTATTAGTGAAGACAAGACACCTCAATGTAATGGTCGTTAAGCCTCAGTCAATTAGTACAATAAGAATAAAACAGAGCTCACCTAGTCTTCACTCTGAAGCCGACCACGCATATTAGTAGACGACCAACTTAAACAGCTGCAAGTATCTAGATCATCACAGTTAGCTTTATGGTCTATCTATTGCTCCAGTCTTGCACAAGCAATGTAAGCTTATCAAATTATTTTATATGCAAAGAAGCTACTGCGTAGCGTTCACCGCATCAAACGCTTTACAGCCATACCGGCACCATCACAGCCATGAGTTGAACTCGGGCCTACTCAGAATCAACGAGATTGTATCCGAGTTCACGCGTCGATCAGTTTGATTGTCAGATGCTCGTGGTGAAGATCGGGTACGCCCACCACGTTTGCTCTAGCTATAGTGCCTAGAATATTCTAGACACTTTACTCTTGCCGAGGAGCAGTGCTCACGTCGAGCGGCACGATTAATGTATCAGCTTTATCGCGAAGACTATGCACAGATGCACGCAGAAGAAGTGATATCACCACACGGCCGCGATATCTCGCATTCAATTTCACCGTGCTTACAACGTCTCTAATCACAGCCGCGTTGCCACCATGATGCGAGCGCCCATGGTGATCACCTGTCTTTATATTTATCAGCAATATTTGATAGAAGTGAAACGAGCAGCACGAGGGTGCTGTGTATTCACCCTAAGGAGGATTTAAAAAATGGCTGGAGTGGAAATAAATGACTGCGCAGAAGTGAAGCCGTTCCTCTGGCAAGATGGTGGCTGTGGCGGCCATCTTACTAAGGGCATGATAAGTTATCACCGTTCAGCAATTTGAAACGAGGCAGTTCCTTCGCAGGCCCAACTAATTTAACGTGAAAACTTTTTTGGACCACATAGTGCTCCAAGTGCGTCCTAGTGTTACTAGTTTCCCTTCGTGAGCCTCTAATTGGAGGCAAAGTTCTTTGAAGATTCAGTCATCCATACTAGTTTTTGTGTGTTACTTCGTCGGGAACAACTATCTTTTAATACAGAACTAACATAGCATTTATGCAACATATCAAAGTTACTTGATCTTTAAGTGGGCACTGTCGGAAAAGAGCATGTTTCCGCCATCTTGGCAGTGGCAAAAGGTGGCTTCAATTCTTCTGGCAAGGCATTGCTGGAGTTTCCACTCCAGCAATTTTTCTTTAATCCTCCTTGATGCACCCTTGCTGCCTTCGAGCGTGGAAATTTCCATGCTGCAAGTGGAACGAAAGAACCGGTCCGAAAGAGGAGAAACGCCCACGAACCCACCAGTGAGAGGTACGTGTCGATTTGGAAAAAAGATAGTGCGACAATCACACTGACGTCGCTGCACTGTAAAAATGTTGACAAAGTGGCAGCGCTGATGTGATCGCACGCGGTGTTTCTTTGATAACTGCCGCAGAAGTCCGACATGCGTTTCCGATGCCACGCGCGTTCCTGTAGCCATGTTTATCAACGCTGTTACCCCGCACTCCGCACTGTCTTCGTGCCATGGCCACCGCGAGCAAGCTCGGAGCGAACTCTTGTGCCCGAGAACTTCAGGGCATCCTGCATAGCACCTCTGGTTTGTGCTTTCTGCTCTTTCAGGCAAAGTACTGCTGGTGAAGTAGTGTTTATATTTCTACCCCTATTTTGCCCTTCCGACGTCTTGTGTCATCTCGTGTCTTGTGCTAAACGGTCGCCAAACGGTCAACTTGTACAGAAAGCAATTGTTACTGATGCGTTCAATCTTCGAACTTTCAATAAGAGAACTGTAGCATTTCAACTTGCAATTATTCTTTTCTGTCCTTAACATTTAATGTTCGTTTTGTTGTGTGAAACACTTGAAGCAATCAGTGAAAGTTATTTCCTTGGTTTCAAGTTGCCAGCCCCCTGCACTACAGCAACTACAGCTTCGTGCAAACGTGAACATCTAATGTCTGAGTGTCTTCAGAAAAATAACACATATTTTTCAGACGTGGAATAAAGGCGAATTCTGCGTTTTGTCAATAAAACAGCGCACCTCGATAGATGTTTAAGGTGTAAAACCTGGTGTTGTTTCTCTTCTGAGATTAACTTACAACGAGAGAAACTGGATATAAACAATTTCAGGCCCCGAAATCACAAAAGAAGCGTGTCGTCCGTCCGTTAGATCTGTCATCAATGAGGCTACTGATAAAAAGTTTTTTGATAAAAAGTGTTTTCAGACAGTTTTTTCATTTCAAGCACTTTCAACACAACGCTGAAGTGAGTCAGCGTTCATTTTTCTTTTTTATGACTATACCAGAGGAAAAAAGATGCTGCACTAAAGGCTACTCGCCCGTAACTACAGCGAGAAATCACAGAAAGCAATCACCGCGGGAGAAAAGTCATTATTAGAACGCACCAAACTCGTACCACCGATACCTGAAAGGAAAAAAATGCGTGAGGTTCGACTCATCTATAAGCTTAAGGCCGTTTCACATGACACAAAAAGTAGCGATTTCAGTCCGCGAATTCGCTCGCAGCGAAAAAAAAGGCCAGTTCGCTCCCGCCACTGTGGTTCGCGGTGAGCTTCCAACATGTTGGAAATTTTCGTTCTGATTGCAGCAGCGGGAGCGATTTTTGGTCGAGACCTGTCGAAATAGGGCCATACCGGCCAAGCCATCGAAACAGCGCGACGTGTTTCTTTTAGTAATGGCCAGTGCTCTGCCTTTTAAATTTAACTTAGAAATTGGAAAGTATTCTTAAATCACGAAACACAAGTGATCTTCGTTACCGTTCATGTAAACTTAATATAATAGCGCGCAGATTGGTACATCATATTTGAAAAATTCTACAGTGTCTGCCACAACGAACGGTGGCAAGAAACGTTTCCCGCCGCTCCAGTCGCAAAGCGAAAATCACGGGCCGTTCGCGGCTCATGTGAAACGAAACCGCCATTAGCCGCTGTTGCGAACAGAGTGATTGGAGCGAACGGAATGATTTTTTTTTTTCGCTGCAATCGCGGCATGTGAAACAGCCTTTAGTCATCACGAGCGAAAGGTTTCATTTGGCTTAGTTTTTGCAAACGGTCTGCAAACACTGTTTCATTAAATTTCGCGACGTTCTGAGGTAATTATCACAGAGTTTCCTACAATACTTACTAGAGGGAACTCCGGCGCTAGTGTCTATGGGAGTTGCAACACACGGCGCTTCAGCGAGCATGAGAATGATGGGTAGTACACACATTTGTCTAATTTTCGTACTTCTGGCCTGCTTCTGGCTCCGTGTGTGTTCGTGTGGCTTGTAGCTGTTTTTTTTTTACGAAAACATAAATTAGCAAATGTTCACCGTTTGCGCTTCACAACCTTATTCTTTTAAGCTTACTATTTCGAATCAAATTCTTAAGTTCAAGAGGGTTCATTCTTTCTTTCTTTCAAAACAAAACCGTTACCAATAATAAACGAAGCCGCCAGTACGATTCGCCGACCGAAAGTACGAAGATTAGGCAAATGTGTGTACTACCCATCATTCCCATGGTCGCTGAACGATTGCAGCGCCAGAGCGCCCTCTAGTTAATTTTGGGAAACTCTAGGGTAATTGTAGAGTGCTGTCACCCCTTTAAAGTAGTTTGCGCCCTGTGGCGCATACGTGTTTCGCAGATCCGCCGTATTTAACGTTCACAATCATCGAGGGGTAATTGGCGTTGCGCTCGCGATCGTTTCTCACCGTCATCGTCATCATGGTTAGCGCGGTAGCACCATCAGCGGCGCCTGGCGGCGAGGCTGGCTGGCTGCACATGAGCGGCTCTCTTTGGCACGTGGCGGCTGGCGCGAGCGGCCGTCTCTCTCGATGGGCCATGGGGGCGGCGCCGTGGGTAGTCGCCCGCGGGCCCTCGTGGCGAGTCGAGCGTTGGCAACGCCGCCTTGTGTTTGTTCGTATGTTTGTTGAGTGCATTGTAATGTTGCATAAGAAAGTTTTAGCGTGGTGAGTGATGTATTTAATTCGGCTGACGATATCGTAGAGGTAAAAAGTAGTTCAATAAATGCGTTGTTTGGTTTGGTCCAACCGTGTCTGCTTTGTCGGTGCGTTACGAGAGCAGTGTGCCTCACTTCGAGATTCCACATGTGACAGATTGATTGATTGATTTGTGGAATTTAACGTCCCAAAACCACCATATGATTATGAGAGACGCCGTAGTGGAGGGCTCCGGAAATTTCGACCACCTGGGTTTTTTTAACGTGCACCCAAATCTGAGCACACGGGCCTACAACATTTCCGCCTCCATCGGAAATGCAGCCGCCGCAGCCGGGATTTGAACCCGTGACCTGCGGGTCAGCAGCCGAGTACCTTGGCCACTAGACCACCGTGGCGGGGCACCACATGATACAGAGGCGGGTCTCCGAGCGAGCATTGCAGCAACGCTCAATACGGTTTGGTGATTTCTTGTCTGCAGCACATGACGCGGCGTAACTTCCCACTTGCCTCACACGCGCTTCAATAAGAAAATTGTATTATATGCCATTGAGCCACCCACTCCGATGGCTCAAGGGCATGGCAACGCGATCAATGACCTTGGCAGACACAGCGTGAGCGAAAACTAATGATCTCACTCTCGAAAACAACGATCGATTACGTCATCTCTTTGACTATTTGTGATAGTCGTCGTAGCACTGTCACGAATGTTTTGCCTTTCACAACGAAGGCGACAGGTCTGAAGGACAGGAAGTGCAAAGAGCACACGCAAGGCAAGCAAATCGACAAACGAAATGGATTGATTGGATACCTTGTTTGAACGAACGTTTATCTGAAGTGGTCGTTAATTACTACACTAATGGATGGCACTCAGCTGATCGTTTTCCACACAAAAAACCACCAGGCCTGCGCGAAACGCGCGGCACTGCCACAGCGAAAACTGGAAGAGCGGTTCTTGGGAGCCTGTTTTAAACAATTTTTAGTCACGCACACTTGCATAAACCCGCTACGCCATTGTTCATTGTGTAGTAGGCAGGCACTCACAATACGATCCTTCGTCATTCTTCGGTGAAGCGAGGTACCTGCTGCACACACGAGAGTAACTTTGAGCTTTTTTTTTTGTGCGCTGAGCTTGACGACGATGAAGAATTATAGCGGAAGCTTTTATAATCTCGTCAATCTCCCACAGTGGGCATGCGCCACAGTTAATATGTGAGCAAGATCGAGCTTTTGTAAACGGTTGGAGCCTTTTCGCGCAACTCACATTATGTGACACCTGATTATTCTTTTGCTGTTTTAAAACAATTAACGCGATTGCTTTCCCGACATCAAGGCAGCCTGAGGCCAGTTTGCAAGGGAGTGCCAAGCCCCGGCGTGGCTCCGTGGTAGAATATTGATAAGACAGATGCTTGGGATAGTTGGTAATCAATATATTTGCACAGCGCAAGACTACAATTAGTCACGACGTGACTATAGAAAAATAGACAAAAGCAGAAACAGCGCTTTTTCTGTCCTTGTCTCTTCTTCTGTATAATTACGTCTTAACTACTCGTAGTCTTGCGCTGTGCAGATATGTTGATATGGTGGTATAATCACAATGGGTAGACTACTGGGTCAGCACGCAAGGGACCCGGGTTCGAACCTCATTGTGTCCTTGGTATTTTTTTAATACCGACTTCTTTCCATAATTCGTGCGATAGTGGTTACGGACACTCGCGGCGGCGGCGGACAACTACGGCGCACGTGCGAACCGTGTTGTGATCTCATAACAGCTTTCGCCGCAAAAATAGTACCGACCTGCTGGGCAGCGTAGCAAGACGTATAGCGGCACGCACCACATGACCCACAAAACTATTGACAGTATACGGGCTAATCCGGCAGCGTGTTCAGTGAGAAAAAGACAGCCACTAAAACATAGAAAAGAAGGCATACAAAAGCACTTCTCAAATGAAGGAATTAAGCTCTTCGTGACGTACACTTTTTGCAATGAGATTGCTTAAGCTTCGCTTTTTTTTTTCATCACCCCGCAACTAGGTAAACAATGAGGGCAACAGTAAGCAAATTTGTAGGTGTACTAAGATTGAAACGCCGGACTGAATCAATGAACGATTCAGCAAGACATCAGCAGCAGTATCAGGATGTTTCAAGAGGCGAACAACGTCACTGTTAAAAAACTTAATGGTTATTTAACGGCAAAAGCTTACGGACGCATTATTACTACCTTCGCTTACATTTAGTTATCATGGTAGCGTTATCGCCAATACTTACCACCAGTTCCCTCATATTTCGAGTGAATACAGTAGGCCAAACGCACGCAATCGGTTGTAATACCATATAATATAATACCTACGGTTTTACGTGCCCGAACTACAATACGACTATGAGACACGCACTATGCTGGGGTGTTCTGAAAATTTCGGCATCGGACAGCCCACGGGCCAGTAGCTTTTCGCCTCCACAGAAATGCGACCTCGCCGGCCGGAATCGAGTCCACAACTTACGGGTCGGAGGCCGAGCCCCGTATAACCACTGTACCACCGCGACGAATAAGGGCATCTGGGCAAAGCTTTCTGAGCTCAATTTCATCTATACCGTAACAAAAGCACTTCTTAAAGCATTGTTATTGGAAACAAAACACCACTTCCAAGAACTGAGGCTGAGAACTTCAACCATAGCCATCAAAATTTTCAGAAGTATCGTCATTTTAGAGCGTATTTTACGAGCAACATTATCTCTCTGAAGTCGTAAACCCGGCACATGAACGAGCGAGCAATGCCATCTCACCCTCAGAGGCGCAGCGTCGACGTGTTCACACACCCACTTCCAGTTTCTCTGAGAGTATCTACCAGCGAATGTGCTCATCAATCCACTCGCGCCCACTCTCGCATAACGTGTATATCGCCACGCCTAAGAAAGACGGCGAAAATTACAGGCTCCGTTATCTCGGGCGTGCCGTGTGGTAGAGGGTGCTCTCCTATAAAGAGGCTGCCTGTAAGACGTGGATGGATTCCTTCCGCGGCAGAAAACTTTCACCGACGCAGAGGCTCTCAAAGTCCTGACACGCACAACATATCTGTATGTGCATGTGCTACAATTTCAAGCGCAGCTTGTGTTTAGAAAAAAACAATGACTTCGACTTAGCAAGTATGAAACAAATGAAACAATATGACAAAGTGTCTGAACACCAAGAGCAGTAATGAACATACAGGTGCACGATGACTAGGCACAATGTTAAGGACCATTATGATATAAAAAAAAGCTTGTGTGTTTAAAACAGTGTGCACTGATTTAGAGTACTGGGTATTCTTTTATGGGAGAGCATAAAGCCGTCGCGTGAGCACATACGACTGTCTGTGAAGAATAACGATTTAATGTACTAAATATTCTAATGTTTGAGGGCATAAAGCCGTCAGCACACACGACCAGGTTCTGTTTAGAAAAAAATTATATACAGCATGTATAGAACAAAAAGGCTTCTTTGCATTCCAATAATAGGGCACATACACTTTGGCACATCTATGTATCACGACCAACATCAGTACGTTGCAGTGAAGACATCATTGCTCTAGTATACACGACAATATTGGCATACATGTACACAAGAACCCAATGCGATATCATAATACAATGAATAGTATAACGATACAATATTGCAATGAAACACGATTTGTAACAAATGAAATCTTATATAACGACTCAACGGACGCTGATTAGCACCACGCCGGTCGAAAAATGAGTTGTATCCTTTCGTGTTCAACCTTGACGAAAGAGCACGACCAATGCCGCAGAAACTCGTGCTCCCCGAGGAAGAAAAGCTCCTCAGAGAGGAACGCGAGGATCTCTCGTCTCTTTCTCCCCAGTATTGGCCACAAAGCAAGCCGGTGGCAATTGGCAGCTACGGCCTCACATCGGTTTCTCCAAATGCTGAACAGCCCCGCAACTATTAAAAGAGTGGAGAAGTGGCCACGCGAAAGTCGGCCTTTGGACACGAAAGTTCGCACACCCTGTCCCCGAAAACCAGCATGAACCACACGCCGAAAAAGGTGGGAAACCACACATTTAAGCGTCGCATTTCGATTAGTCTCTACCATGACGCAGTTGGGCAAGTGGGAGTGGACACCTGCCACCGCTGCAACCGATCTTGCGTGGGGAGCAAGCCCCAGCCCAACCACCAGACAGAGTCTCGGCGGTGCCCTGGCAACACTGCGGCTGTTATTGGTTTCCAAGCGCGGTTCATTACAGATTGACGATGCTGGGGTACCAAAGGCCATAGAAGGGTAGCCGTTATGTCCACCACTTTAGAACCGGCTACCTCTATCTCTGGGCACGTAGCTTCCAAACGACGGTAAAATGCTAGACGGGCTCGATACAAAGATGGTAATTCAGTCGATTGGGTACCTGGGTAATTAGGCTAGCCGGCAGGAAGACACGTAGTAATGATGCCAGATGATAGCGAGCCAGTGTCGGTGCGGCTGTGCCATCATTGCTTAGTATTGGCAATAGAGTGCGGAGACATGATGTAGACACCGTGACAGGAACGTCGGGGAATGCTAAACCACCTTAATCTCGAGGTTGAGCTAACGCCGGACGAGATAACGATTCTGTGCCACTAGACCAAAAAAAAAAGAGCTAATGCAGCTTTGCACTTTCCTGAAGACGTAGAGCGGCAGCTTAACATATTGACAAAGGTACTAAAGTTTTCCGAGTTACACTGTTTGAGATAAGTATCGGCGTTTCAAGAGGGGGAATTTGAAGTACCTGGCTGCTTTTATATCACTTTGAAGAGTTTGTACAACGAATGACCAGATGCTCTCCTGACGAAATGCAGTGAAAGTAACTCTGAGTATTGCAATGTTAGGAGACCACTGTAAAGGCGACGTGATGCTGATACGACCGCTGGGGTTGCCAATGAAAAAATACTGGCTTTTAGAAAAGTTTACCTTTGCACCGGAGATAATGCCGAAATCATGAATAGTATCGAGAGCATGCTGTAGCGACTGTTCATTATGTACATATAGAGTAATGTCATCTGCATATGCAGCGACCTTTACTTGAGTGTTACCAGGTAAGGGTAAGCCTCGAATCTGCGGATGACGTTCAACCGCCCTTAAGAGGGGTTCTAATGCAAGCATATATAGCACTGGGGAGAGCGGACACCCTTGACGGACCCCACGCGTGACTTTAAATGGGTGACTCTCACGGGAATATATGTAAAGAGCACTTTCTGAATTAGTGTACATCACGTGAATGAGGTCGATGAACTTTTCCGGGAATCCGAATGCATGTAAAACACTTAGCAAGTAGCCATGTTCTATAATATCAAAAGCTTTCTCCTGATCTAAGGAAACCAACAGTCCTTGCGCACATCGGCTAGTGGTGTATTGAACGATGTTACGCGTTAACCACGTATGGGTGTGTATTTCTAGGCCTGGAACAGAACAGAACAGACCTGGTGGGGAGTAATTAATGTTGCAAGAGATGGACTGATTCGGCGCACCAATATGTTGGCCAAGAGCTTCTAATCTACATTAAGCAGGGTAATAGCGCGCCAATCTCCTGGTCGCGTGGACATTAAGTATTTCTTGGGAACTAGCGTTATACGACCTCTGTGGAAAGAGGTTGGAAGGGTAATATCTCGGAAACACTTGCGAATGACGCGTGACATAATTGGACCAATAATAGGCCAGAACTGTACATAAAACTCTGCGGGGAGTCCGTCAGGCCCTGGGGTTGAACCCTTTTTCATTGCATCTAATGCGCCTTTTATTTCGTCATCGGATGGCGGTGATGACAGAACAGCATGTGACATGTTGGAATCATGTGGTAAATCTTTTAGCAGTGGATGCGAAGAAACGGATCCTGGGTAACTGACACTATAGCAACAGATTGAGCGATTGACTGAAAGTGTTGAGTGAATGCCTAAAAGTCGCGCGTACTTGCAGCAACTAGCGCGGTAGAGTTTAGCGAGTGGGCAGGCGAGCCTGATGCACAAATCAGAGCTCCGCGCACATACCTTATAGCACTCCAGGGTGCGCACACGGTGCACGTCTACAGCGTCAAGCTGCAGCCGAGAGCGAAGTAGCACGCATAATACGTAGGTACCGTTCGACGAGTTCCTCTTGCCATGCTCGCATTACAGGGGAAGGACTGGGACCACTGTGGGCAATGCGCTTTCTTTAAGATTAACAATGACGTATCTTTGGACATGCAGGCGCGAAGTCCCCTGCCCGACGCACTGCAATGATGGCGCCACTGTTCTTTGAGGCGATCCCAATCACCTATATCCGCGCCGATGAGCGATGCGCGTAATGCTCGGGACAATTTTTCCGTAAGCTGAGAGTCCTGGAAGACGCGGCAATCGAGACGCCATGGTCTGTGAATTGTTGGCGTCGCCTCTGGCAGGTGGAGAGAGAGCATAACCGGATGGTGGTCGCTAATGTACACTGGTGTCGGTGGCAATGACATTACCCCAGTGTCGTGAACGTAGGTAATGAGACCGGGGGATGCGTACCAGTGCCGACGACGTGGGACATAAAGACACAGCTACTACACACAACGAGATTACCAAGTATTACTACATGGCGAGGTGGGCATTCCCAATGCCACATTCAAAACTCCATAGAGCACAGGCCGTCTCGTTGCGCTTACTTCAAACCCGTTCGTACCCGTCGTTAACATACCTAAATGCAATTTATCCTCACAAATTCCCCGATGCCACCTGCGCCGCTTGCGGGCAGAACGCTACATCACCACACATGCTCTGGGAGTGCGGGTCGCTTGAACCGACTTATAGAAAACCCGAGTGGGATGCGCTTCTGCACAGCCCAGAACTTCAGGACCGAATCCTGGCCGTCCAGTGTGCCTGCGACAGGTCCGTCAGGCTAGACCTGCCGGTCCCCACGTGGGAGTAGCCGGGTGACGCGTGGCAACCTCAGCGTCTGCACTGGACCATAATAAGGTTGTTATCACTCACTCACTCACTCACGTGATCAATTCTGCTGCTTGACGCCAAGTATAGGCATGATTGCTACCATTGTTACGAAGAGGAGACGCCAACACGGTCCCGAAGGCGCCACTGCTCCGAACTCCGCCGACACGGTCACCAGCCGTTTGGTAGCGTGTGTTACTCCGCTCGCGACTGCTTCTGCGCAGAGCTGATAGACGAGCGGACGAGACGACGGTGAGTTAAGGCAAGGTTTATGTACAGCAAAGATATAGAGGCGTTACCAACTCGGCACTGGGGCCGACAGCTTAGAAACTCGAAGAGCCGAGATGTCTTCTCTGACAAATAGGTCTACTACTGGCGACGCGCCGCAGGGTTTTCTTTATAGGCACCGGGTGGATCCTTTGAGTAACCAAATGTCCAACCAGAAGCGCCGCTGGTCATGATGTCGCAATCCATCAATGGGGCCCGCCGCTCCGCGTGGTTGCATCAAGGACGAGGGATGTTACCACGCATTGCGTAAGACTCGCCAGACTGGAAGGCACCGATTGCTGCGCGCGGTTGCAGCCAAGGACGAGTGACGTCGCCACGCATTGCGTAAGACTCGCCAGGCTGGAAGGCGCCGATTGCTTCAACGGGCTCGCGGGCTGAGAGAGCTCGCGGTGCGTTGCGTGACAGACCGGCGCCGCCGCTTGATGACGTCGTTCAGTTGATCGCGTCAGGCGGGCTCGATTGCTGGCCTTGACAGAGATTGCCGTTCAAAGAGGCATTTACGTTCGGTGTGGACTCACAGGCGTAACACCACGTACTGTTTCATGAATGTCACTCAATGCCAATTGCTGCACTAGACGTTCGAGTTCTCTGGCATTCCAGTTTGACCGGCCGAGTCCCGGACCTCGAACGTCTGCGTATGAGTCTAAGACACAATGAAAGTTCCCTAAGGGTACCACATGTTGTGAATTTAAAAGGAACGCATCAAGAGATTGGAACAACGCATTGGAGTTCACGGGCGCCGCTGGGGCATACACGCCAACAAATCTTATTCGTAATAAAAAAAAAAGGGGTGTAGTGGAACGCCAGCACGCGTCCGAAGGCACCGAAGGAAACATGATGGTCACGCAAAAGACCTCGGTTAAAAATAACGACACCGACGCCAGTCGAATGCGTGCTGGCGTACGAAAAAAAACAATCATTTATTTATTTATTTATTTATTAGAATACCCTAAGGGCCCGTAGGGCATTACAGAGGGGGTGGGTACAACATTTATAACACACAAGAAAAAAAAGACAAAATAAAGAAACAAGTGTCAGATGCGCAAATTAGGAAGGCAACATAAGTCAACTAAAAATGTATAAGAATTCAAGCACATACAAGACAAAGATAGATAATGGAAACTGCGTATAGTTACAAGCATTGCTGAGAAATTGCAGTCTTGAATAACAAAGGGTCTGTTATTGTTACAACGGAAGAGGGAAGGTGGTTCCAATCGGCGGCTGTTTTCGGTAAGAAGGCTGCTGAAAAGAATTTGGTGCGGCAAAACGGAATGGCAACCTTATGCTGATGATCAATGCGCGATGAGTGGTATGACGGTTGTGAAATGAGGTCTCGCTTCATTGATAGATTGTGAAAAAATATCTTATGAAAAAAAATGCAGTCGCGCCAGTTTCCTCCGGACAGTTAAACTGGGTAGGTCAAGGTTAGATTTCATTTCTGATATGCTAGCAGTACGGGAATAATTAGAACAAATGAACCGAACTGAGCGGTTCTGAACAGATTCTAACGCGTTAATTAAATTTTGCTGCACGGGATCCCATATAGCGGACGCGTACTCAAGCTTTGGGCGAATTAGTGATCGGTATAATAGAATCATCATAGGTAGAATAGAATAATCAATATCAATATCAAACGTGCGTTTGAAAGCGAGTACATCAAAAAAGCTTAAAAAATTTGTTTTTGGCACGAACAGCAAATCACAGTGCTCTGAACACGCGAGAGCCAATACCACAGCCTGTTTTTGTGGATTGCGGAAACCTTTAACGTTAAAAGTAATAGCTTTTAGAGTAAGACCATGGGAAAATTAAAATGTAAAGAAGATCACGCAAAGGGAGGAGCACCTTTAGCAGGTGCGGGATCCGGTGCCCCGCGAACAGCTACGTAAATTTTTACGGCCAGGCGATGCACCGGAGGCTCAGTGCTTCCGGGACCGCTTTGAAGTCTGCAGGGGACTTCTGTCTCTGGTGGGGGCTTCTGAGTCACTAGCGGATATCCGCTGGCACTTGGTGTCCGGGCTCTTGAATGAGGATGGTACAAAGGCGTCTACACTGTCCTAGATTATGTCACTGGGGCTGGTGTGTTCGTCAATTTGTAGGGGTGCCTCACTCGTCGTGCTGTTGGAGTCCTCGTAGATGCAGGCATCGTCGTTTTCCTCGACGACATCTGAACTTGTGGTCGACTGAGCAGCCACGCGAGGAGCGTCAGATGCAATATTTCCATCTGAGACGCCTTCCTCACGAGGTCCCTTGTCTGACGAGGGCTCGGCCTGCGGTTCCCCAGAAATGGACACGGGACGAGGGGAACTTGAGTCTTCAGAACCCGGAGGAATTACCAGGTCCGGAATCGTTCGGGACGCAGTGGGCGTCTGGTGCAGCGTCGCGATTGGAGCACCTTAGTCATGGTCGGTTACCACGGGTCGCGTTGACGAACCGTCGCGCCTGTTCTTAGACGGCGTTCCTGGCTGAAGTGGAGGGAAATCCTTAGACGCCGTTTTATAATACGATGGCCTGATGGTGCAGGCGACGGTGGCATGCGGGTCCCCACAACGGCAACACGGCAGCGAGCAGCCTTTCCTGTCGTGACCATAAACGCCGCACCTTCCACAGAACGGAGCTGTGCGGTTCATGCGGAAGTGCCCACTGCCTCCACTTCGACGGCACACTCGCTGGATTCCTCTATAGCCACAGGTCACTCGATGGCATGTGACCTTGAGGTAGTTGGGCACCGGTGACGATGCCTTCATTTCCATGCGGATGTATCGCGTTCCAGTGGTCACGGTTGGGCACGATCTTATGAGTCCTCTGCTCTGGTGATATGCAACACCTTCCCGTAGGGGGACAGTGCTTGCGCGAGGACTTCACTGGGGACGTGGCACGGCAGGAACGGGATGGTCATTTGGGTGACTTGGGTCCTAGGGCTACGATGGCGGCGCGCTCTCCTCGGATGGTGAGGTGCGACGCGTCGCCGATTTGAGCCAGGGTGGCTTCGCTGTTCATGGTGACTTGATAATTCCGGCCTCCGAAGTGCTGGACACAGTAAACTTCTTCGATTCCTACTATTCAAGACGTCGCGTTAACGACGTTTTCAGCACTTGCCCCTTCAGGGACGACGACATCGAAAGCCTTCTTCGGTGGCTGGCTTCCCATGATGGGCGCCCACCAGCCTAAGGACGCCCTTTAACGTGCTGCTCATCTCGTCACCAAACTCGGAAAACTACGTGCGTTAAAAAAATGGTTAACGATTTCTATGGGAGAGCTGAAAGGTGTCCCTTAACCATGTGTTTAGAATAAGTGGTTAACGATTTAGAGTACTAGGTACTCAACTATGGGAGAGCATAAAGCCGTCCCGTATGTCTATGGAGACCATCTAACCCAGATGTTCCCTACCTTAGTGGACCTCACTATGGCGATAATAGACGTTACTGCAGGGAGTGAACTTCATGCTGGCGGTTAGAATGAAGTGCGGTCGACAAAGGTGCACTGGTCACCCGCGCTCTTCTATGCCTTATTTTCTAATTAGTTATGTTTTCTCTAGCATGAGCTTCTCAGTGATCAGCAGTTTGTAGGATGGCAATGTGATCTTTTATGGAAGTCGTCTTTTTTAACGTTGCCGCATTTATTTCTTGACGGGATGTAAACGCATTATTGCGGTTGTTGCCTGTAGCCACTGAAATGTTGCGCTGCTAAGCACGTGAATGATGGCGCGATTCCCGGCATGAAGAAAGAAAGAAAGAAAGAAAGAAAGAAAGAAAGAAAGAAAGAAAGAAAGAAAGAAAGAAAGAAAGAAAGAAAGAAAGAAAGAAAGAAAGAAAGAAAGAAAGAAAGAAAGTAATTCTGTTGGTGAGGTACTTACACGCCAGCCTTCGCTTGCCGCCAGTTTCGCGGTAGGAGAAGGGCTCCGTAAAATTTATTACTGTTCTTTTTTTCGCTCTGTTACGCACAAATCGGCTGTAGGAACGAGGCCGTCGTAGAAGTAAAGTACCAGCCCATCACAGCGGTGACCAGCGCATGTATCTGTGCTTGCGAGAAGGTTTCCTTGCACAGGCTCTTTTGTCTACAAAGTGTTTCTCGCTTCTAGTGATGCTGGGAAAACGTGCGCGTAGTGGGTGGTTTTCGCAGAACACTGAAAATTACCCGGATATAGCGGCGATGGCGTAGTGGTTAGAGCATCTGCCTCGCATGCAAGAGATCCGTGGTTCGAATCCAAGTGCCGCGCAGTTCCCAACCGGATAAAAAAAAAATCCGCATGGCTGTGGAACTGCATTAAGAGTCCTTGGGTGCGGCCTCACTGGTGACCACCGCCGGTAACGCACTCCCTCACCAGAGCAGGATTATTGGCCACCCTGGTGTAGTATCTGGCCACTACCTCCCACATGCATAGGACCGAATAGACTGGCAGAACATGGGGGAGGCCTTTGTCCTGCAGTGGACGTAGTCAGACTGATGATGAAGATGACTCGACAAATGAAGCCTGCCGAAACACGAGGACGCCTGCTTCGACACATACACACACAAAATGTTGCTCCTGTGCGATTTTAGGCATGTTCATTGCCGAATTTGAGAATGGGCAACGTAAAGTTCTTGAAGAAATAGTCCGATAGTAAGCAGATACAGCTAATGCAGCAAGTATTGCTTCAAACCTTCGCAAATCTGAAACACCCTCTGTCAGGTACCTTGTTCGCAATTCGAATTTTATCATTGTTCTCATTCGCGACACAACAAAAGACGTTTTATTAGTCGTTCTCCAAGTACTTGGCGCAAAATATTCCGGGGGTGAATCGGCCATGCATAAAATGACAGCACACTCGCCCTTTGCTGATGGAAGACACCCACTATTAAGTATACCTGTCACGCAAGATCTCCGTGAGAGAAAAAAACGCGTTTTATTTCTGAGGAGAAGATAAAGAGTTCGGAAAGAAACAAGGGATTAAAGAAGATCATAAATATTGAACAAATGTGGTCAAATAATAATCGCCTTAAATCTAGTGAAAATCCTTCCTGCTCCTCGTAAGAAGTCCTGCGACAGTGTCCAAAGGGGGAAGCTCCCGGCAGTGTCAGCCTCGAAAAAAACTTTATCGCACGTAGTGTAAACAGTGTGCACTCAAGAAATGCGTATATTTCTTTTTTCTCTTCCTCTAATCAGTATGAGAAAAAAAGACAGACTGAGTAGAAAGAAAATATCGATTGTTTTGCCGTCTAGACAGAGGGGGCAAAAAGATCCTCTCCCTCTGCTTCTACTTTTTATTCTCTCGTCTATCAACACAAATACAAATATGTGAAAATATATTTTCCCAAACGTTGGCGGGAGAGGGGGCCTGGCTTCAGTGGATACAAATGTTGGTTTACGCTTTGTTTTTGCTCCCGACTATTTTTTATGGCTTATCCCTCCATATGTAATGGGTTAGGCTGCTCTGAATAACTTTCTTCTCATTTTCAATTAATATACACTCGCAACTACGGCATTTTTCCTGGTGACATGTCAACACGTTACGCAGTTGTTGAGACTCACACCGCGCTGGAATTAAACACACAAATAAAAGACACACTGAAGCACAGGTAGGACACACACGCTTCAGTGTGTCTTTTATTTGTGTGTTTAATTCCAGCGCGGTGTGAGTCTCAACAATGTTCAACCAACTAGCCCCCACTCTTGCCCTTCTAACGTTACGCAGGGTGAGCCGCTCATCGTACGCAACATAAGCATTGTCAAAGATCGAATCATTTGTATGACTTGTTGCAGCCAGGTTTATCATATCCCGACGTCGGTATCTGGGTGCGTTTACCTTCTTCTTCCTCGTTATTAGTCTCGCTGACTTTTCTTCAATCTAAAGTATATAATTTTAAGAACTCGTGCGCTGAGCGCCCGTGTATCTCGGTCATATTAGCCCCCCTACTTACCCGAATACATCAGCCCAACGAAATATAAAAGGGCGTTGAGGAAAGCTTAGTGCTGCACGATAATAAGAAATGTTGCCGTATTACGTTTAATCTGATTGCAGGCGCGACGTGAAAACTGCGGAGTATACTTTCTTGAGGCCGCAGGATTACCTTGGAACTCTCTGTGAGTCGTGCATGAAAGTCGACACACTTGCGCACAGATTTGACTTTCATCGGTTTTCAGCAACGAGCGACGCAAACGGCGAAAGCTCTAAGTCTGCCACAGCTGCCAAGGGGGCTGCCCGAACTGAAGCTCAGCGGTTCGGACGTCGGAATACAGAAGTGCGCGCCCCCCGAAAGCAGACGCTTATTACCACCACTGCGAAGAGTGCGTGACGCCGAAGTTGAAGCTCAATACATATCCTGAAATAAAACCGTGCGCAGAGCTGCGTTCACATTTTACGTTAGGGGGTATCGCTATCGTTGGTCTTTTTTTTCCTCACAAACTATTGCACTCGTTTTTTTTTTCGCTTCACAACTACGATATAGCATAAATGTCCTACGTTTTTAGCATTTTGATTAACGTTTGTCATCTAAGGCTGAATAATTACATAAACATACGAGCAGCTTATCAACATTCTTGTCTTGTCAGTTGTGCTGATTTTACGTCGCACTTACTGGTTTTAAATAGCTTGCGTCGACGCTCAAACCACCGTGTTGGAGCACCAGCGCAAGGGGGCGTGATGTTTGCGATGTTACATTATGTTATCAAAATATCACGTGGCAGATTTGTTCGTTATTCCTGCACAGATGCGTTTCTCCCACGTCGTTGTCACTTAGGTGCCTGTTAACCGCAAGTCATGAGTAATCAAAGCCACCATCGCAGAGTGCCAGTGCGTTCAGAGTCTGCACCAGTTTCGCTCCTCGCAAGCTACCTATACAAAATACACCCCGATTCGTCTAAACGATATGGACAATACTTGATCGGTGCATCACTTTCAGTAACGTACAAGGGACCAGATGAGCACAATAATTTAGATGCCCATCCCCAAAGGCTTCCAAGAATTAGATGTGCTTTCTGTTGGGTTAATCAGTCCATACTGTGTTCTCACCATGAAATTATGTTCACTTAACATAAAAGTAAAAAGGGAGGGTACAATAAAAAGCTGGGGGATGTTTCTTCTTTATCCTTTTCTTCTTTTTTGCGTTCTTTTGCATCAGGTGACCATAACTTATTAGTCAGTAAACGGCATTGAGAATCTCGCAGGATAATGCTCAGAGCACCGAGAAGATGTAGAGTAATTTCAAAACAAGTAAGGGCCAGTGGGAAACACAAGATACTGTGAAACGAGAGAGAGAGCCATGCAGGTCAGGATTTCGTATATTGCAGTGCATCTGTGTTTTTGCATGCTCGAGCTGGTGCCGCGTGGGTATCAGTTAGCCTTTAAACTACGTATTTTAATAAGTTGTAAGTGCCAGCCTGACCAATCGTTTCATATTTACTGTGTTCTGTGTCTCCTGCTGTGTTTTACTCGTTTTGGCAATGTACCAACTAGCCCCAGTCGAACGCCTTGGTTGAATAACTTCTTCTTCGACACGAAAGTAATGTTTACTTAATTTCATAACAAAAGCTGAGCGGCGTATCCTCGCTTCCATTACTGCTGACGTAATACAAGAGGAAGAAGAGCTCGAGGCGGTTGCGTCATATGTTACCCTATATGGTTACGCGACGGGCACCACGGGGCGCCAGTGGAGGCTTCTGGCTTCGCCTCTCTTTTCGAATGTCCAGGAAAGATTCCGGGATATCTGGATCGCGAAGATGACAAGAAAAAGGAGGGGTCATATGCGCTGGAGCGAAGGGGCTCGTGACATTGAAACGTGCTGCGTAAAGAGACCGAAGTGCAGCCGTACGCGCGCCGGCCCCGCGCTCCAGCCACCTCCCTGGCCCTCGCCTTTTGGAACGGCTCACCCTCTTCCTTCTGGGACCGGAGTCGCGCGGCATCTGTGGTAAGTCCAGTCGGTTTTCCTTCTTTCCGTGTAATCGCCGTGCACTTCTACCTGTCACGCCTTCACTCTTTCGGCCTCTATGATTGGGGACAATGGTACGCGTCATGGTCACCGTGGTCACAGCCTGATGAACCTGAGCGCAACTGCCAAACGATGAGGATATTAGAGACGAATAAGGTGCTATATATATGCACGTTTTACAAGAACATAAAGCACTTAGGCATTATCAAGATTCTGTTTGGCGTTGCATAAGTCGGTTGAAAGATTTAGGGGTCAGCGTTGCCAGATGGCCGCGAGGTTTGCGAATGGTTTTGCCCCTGTAGATGTGCCTTCTCCGTGAGGGCTCTGTGTCATCAGCGGTGCATTTTTCTAGTGGATGGGCGACGTTGGCCGTTTTAGTTAACGGAATGAAGGGTGCATTACAGAAGACGGGGCGCATTCTCTTGCTGTATGCGCAGCTGCGCAAGTAAAAGGTCGGTCTCGATCGTGTCTTAGAATCTAGGAATCAACGACGCATCGTACGCCGTGCATTCCGCGAGTGCGTGTAGACTCGTGTCGCCGAAGCACGGAATTTCTCTGTAGCCTGTTGTGACTGGCGCCCGAGCTGACGAGGGAGCGGCGCTCTTTGGATCTTCAAACAAGTAACCGACCGGCCAGCTGCATATGACCGCCAGGCATTGTCCCTCCTAGCCGCAGGGTGAGACATCGTGTCGCCACGACGCCACAAGCCATTCGAGAGAGGACGACATGTACAGCATCTTCCTTGGAAGAGACCGCGGCGGCCACCGCAAATCGCCCCGCTAATTAAGCGAGCAGTTCGGCGGACCCTTTGAACTATGCTGTCTTGAGCTTGGGACCCCTCGACCAGCGGCACGCACACGACGAGGAAGAGCCCCACTGGCGCCACCTTGGATTGCAGTGATCATGGCGCAATATTGGACGTTCACGTGAGCCGTGCATGCTCGTCCCCCTCGCCAGTTGTGTGTGGCTTGTGATTGGACAGTACCATCTGCACGTGCTCCCTGATCTAGGGATCTGAGGAGAACATACCCCTTATAGTGAGCCACCCGGCTCGTTCGAGGGAGCGCCATGTAGAGGAACGCCAGATTCGAGAGCTCGCCATGTAAGAAAGAGCTCGTCATGTACGAGAGCACGCAATGTACATAATGTAAATAAACCTTCTTCAAGTCTCTCTCCCTCCTGCCTCGACAACTTCATCCTGGACCTCCGGTGCCTGCAAACCCTGGTCGCAACAAGCTGTGCGTACCTAGTCAACTACTCACAACGACGTGTCTTCTGGGGAAATTAGAGTCGCAGCAGACGGTGCGGTTCCCTTTGCTGATCGTGTCCGATCGTGTCTCAGAAGTAGCGCTTCTTTTTTGCCTGTCGAGACGTATTTGGTCGTCACACGTCCCAATGTGAAAGACCCTTTCTTTCAGCATGGAGGCCATCGCTCACCGATATCCCGTTTAGGGACGGTCCATCGTGCGTCAATTGCTGCGTGATCAGCACGTTCTGAGAATTTTTACCAATTAATTTTTATTTATCCTATTTATTTTTACAGTGCGCTCCTTCAAGCTGAGAGACAATAAGCATTCGTTATTTGTAGTTCTGGTCGTTTGTGCTCATTGCGGGTGGAACCTTGTAGGCGACGACGCTTCGCTGGGCGGGGTCCCATTTGCAGGTACGTGCGAGTCGCCCTTGATTCACTCCAGCAGCGGCGATAATACAACGTTCTGGGCGTATATAGCTGAAGCATATTCGACGTAATCCAAATATCAAGCTTTGACCCGTTCATTCTTCATATGTACACGAGTCCGAACGATATGTCTTGTGCTGACAAAGCTAGGGGAAGCGCAGCGTCCCCGTCACCGCGCGCCGTCGACGCGGCACGATCAGCTGTGCAGACTCCCTCCTTCTGAGACACGATCGGGCACGATCAAAAAGCGAAGCACGCCGCCTGCTGCAGCTCTTTTCAGTTTCCCCAGAAAACGCGTCGTTGTGCGTAGTCGACTAACTATGCACAGCTACGGAGATATTCGTGCTTCGGCAACGCTAGTCCGACGTATAGTGAAACGCGGCACACAAATTCAGCTCCCCTCAAGCGTGTTTTCATACACGTCGTTGCGCGTTGATTCCCTAATTCTGAGACACAATCAAGGCCGACCCCTTAATCTCACAGCTGCGCACACAGGCGAATGCGCCTCGACTTCTGCAACGCACCGTTCATTCCGTTAATAAAAACGGCCAACGTCGCCCACGCACTCACAAAATGCACAGCGGACGACACATAGCCCTCACGGGAAAGGGACAACTACCGGGGCAAATTTTTCTGCCAAATCTGGCGGCAGCCTGGCCACACTGGCTCTCCAACGTCTGGCAACAGTTTATGCAAGGCCAAACTGAACCTTGCCACCATTTTTAAGGCTGCCCCTTGTTCTTATTTCTTTTTGCCATCATTGTCTTGGTAGTTGCGCTGTGGTCCATTATGCACCACCAGCTTGATCAAGTTTTCGCGTCGCTAGGCGCAGAGCCACTCGCTGTACAACCGTATGTGAGGTGCCTGCCGAAGCAGTGGTTCTGTAGTGCCACACTACGTCCTGATTCGGTCTTAGAAATAAAGTGTCGAGATGAGCATGACCACGTCGGCCACCTTCACGCCGCCTCACGTCTCGTCTTCTCGCTACAGTGCTATATTGTGACCCTGTGTTGACCGCGGGGAAATGAATCATCTTGCATAATTTCAAACTTCGTTACATAAGATCATTTTCATGCATAGCAGCGAAGACTTGTCTCTCGTGAGCCAATGAAAGCAGCTCAATGAGAGCCAATGAGCGCCAATGAGCCAATTAGAGCCAACGAGCAGGGAGGGACGTGAAGCTTACACTCTATGGTGTCACGAAGAGGGCAGATATATATTCCTTGTATATTTATACATCTTACTTTGACGACACGCCCCGGTACTATAAATTCATTGTACGGACTGTTTGAGATGATGTAGACGTAGAGTGTCATGAGTGAGATGGCACGAGACACATTCCTGGTGCTGCAATGCGGCGCACTAGCGCGAGACCCCGATGGTGGGCAGACGTGCCGCGTTCACGTACGAGATTCGTCGAAAAAAGGCTCGTGGTACACGACAAGAGCTGTGATAGAAAATGACGGAGGATGAGCTGGAACTGTGCTGCGGAGCTTCGAACTGCGAAGGTCAGGCAGGTCAACGTCGACATTCTATACTGCGAGGGAAGCAGGTAGAGCTGCCCGATTCTGAAAGATGCCGCCATAAGAGGCCCGAGAAGTGATCTTCGACCTCGGAGGCCCCGAGTTAGGCAGCCCGGACTTGCTGCAACCTTCCACAGCAGTTCCTGGTGGGGGGGGGGGGGGGGGACTACAGCTTTTCCATTTCGAGCCAGAACAAATGTGGCCCACACCAGTCATAGGAGTGCGTCATCAATGAGACCGTGGACGAGTTGGGTTTGACCAAGCGGGCCGAAGATGACGAATATGACCGGGACACTGGTAGTGAAGGCGGCGTGCAGCTCCTTCAGCGGCCTCTTCCAGGACGACATCCACGACGGTACAAACGTCGTCGTACTTTCGGAAGTGGCATCGCAACAGTAAGAATGTTCTACTATTGCGAGAGCATATCAGAGTAGCTACCGAGAGGCCATCTAGACTAGAGACAAATGAGGGCTAAGGATCAAGCTTGTCTAAGTTAGTTACGATTCTCTTGTGTAGCCGAATATTGCGTGCCTCTCTCTTTACGGGAGTGAATTCTGAGTGTCCGTTTGTTTGCCGTTTTGTTTAATATTGAAGTGGGTTTGCCGTGTTACCGCCGACTAGCGTCTCTCTCTCAATCCAAACCTTCGCATGCGCTCCCGAGGTGAGATTATGACATAGAGGTGCAAGGTGGAGTTTCGTCTTATGGTTCAGTTATGACAGAGGCGTCTGCCAAGTGTTAGAGATATGGTACGAGGCAAGTTAAAACGCATGAAGCATCCTGGTGCTTGTTAACGTTGACCTAGATAACGCTACTGTAGTGTGCTTACTCAAATGTATATAATGAACGTATGACACTCGCGATACCGTTGCGCATTTACGTTTAGGGCGAGTTTTTTGTGTCCTGATATAGTTTTATACTGACAATAGCGCAACAAGGGACAAGGGATAGGAAGAAACACAAACGAGCGCTGAACTTCCCACTGATGTTTATTTTCTGAACGGAGCAGAATATAAGAAAACCCGACACGTCAACAAAAGATTGCAAACCGGTGTTTGCGAAAAACCAAAAATAGGAGTCAGCCATACGTCACTTGGTCATGCGCGCAGGACAAATATTGCACTTCTTCTTCCGTCAAAGCAATGGACAAGATGCTCACGCAGTTATTGCCAAATCAGCCAGCTCAAGCGACCTCAATTATCTCGCGCGTTACTTGAGCACCACATCACCTGTCCACTCGGCATCTTTCGAATAGGGGTATGGGTTCAGGAGTGCCACACGTGCTGCACTGAAGGGCTAAGTACCCGCTGTCTATTTACGAAATAGACCACATCTTCAGGGCGTGATCATCTCTAGTCATTTGTCCCTTGTCTCGTCTTCGTGCGCTCTATGTTTTAATAATAAAACGAAAACATCTACTTCTGATGATTTTCCACACACATAACTGTGTGTCGTGTTGGCTTAGCGGCCAAAGTGCCACGCTGGTTCGATACCCGGTCATGGCGGCCACATATCGATGAAGGCAAATGGCGAGAATATCCGCGCACCTATAGTTACGCATGCTGTAATTAAGCCCCTTTGCCCACAGAGTTTCGTGAAATTTCTTACTAAAAGAAACTTTGGCGCTGCGATCATTCAGTGACCATGGGAATGATTGGTATAGTGGGTAGTGTGCTGCAATAAAACTCAATGCCGGCAGCCGGTACTAGAACGCAGCCACCCGACCACTACGGCGTGCATGTGAATCATGACTGTGTTACAATACTGGACCACATAAGGGGCAGTTCATGTTGACCACTTGTAAGACAGCCACATTGTCAGAGTTGCCCGAAGAATGGAAGGCGCCTGTATCACGTCCGCGTGACGTGACGCCACCTTGCGTCGGCCAGAGAAAGCTATGGATGCCTATAAAATGGCTGTGCTTTTTAAGGTATTTCGTGTTCAATGCTGTGGAAACTTCAACTGAGATAAAATGAAGCGCGAAACAAACAACGTCGATGTCTTCCTTTGAGCTCACAAACTAATCGGAAAGTTTTTAATCTTCTGTCTGACGATCATCTTGTTTGGGCAGCAAAAGCTTGCATCGTATTTCTTCCCGATGCTACCTTCGCCAAGCTGTCTATTTTGCCTGGTGCTCGATAGTTGTAATAAGACTGAAGGCGGGCGCAGTCCTCTTCGTTGTCTATCTAGCCGTTTACGCTATATACTCAAACACACTCCATATTGTGAGATTCGCGCGTAAAACCGTTTTCGCATGCATAACATCCGACACCCTCCTGCAGGAAACACCAAGCTACAGACTACCTAGCGACTCGGGTCAAGTTACAGTGACGTCAGCGCGTGCTTCTCGGCGCCTCTTCCCGATGATGACATCACCGATGGTATTCGTCGTCAAGCAAGAACCAAAAAGTGACGATGAAAGCTTGCTCGTCGAAGCGGCTGTTCCCGTCCCCGACGGCGCCGAGTCGGCTTATGGCGGCGTAGAAGACGCCGTTGCGAATGACGACGTCGACTGCAGCGGTGGCGGCGAAAGCTGCAACAGTTGCGCCGGCGGCGCCCCCTCGCGCCCGAGGACGGCGCCAGAACGAGACCGCGTGCGGTGCTACACCTGCAGCAAGGTGCTGGCCAACCGCACGACCCTGATTAAGCACCTTCGCATCCACACAGGAGAAAGGCCGTATCAGTGCCCAAAGTGCAACCGCAGCTTTCGCCAGAAGGAGCACCGCGACAAGCACGTCCGTGTGCACTCCATGGTGAGTGGCTATACTGGGTTAGACGTGGTACGCAGTGAGCCCAAGAGCTTTCAGTAAAACGTGTAGCTTGGCGAGTGAGTTTACCAATTCTGGGTGAATTGGTGTGCGCAAATACAGACAAACGACAACCGAAAACAAGAGACAGGTCCATGCCTTTTCTGTTCTCGTTGGTCTCTGTTTGCGCACACCAGTTTACCCAGGAGCACTAGTTAATACGATGAAAGAGAAAATGACTTACGTCTGAAGCTCACCACAAAAATAAACGCTTATTGAGTAATAATTCTAAGCGTACCTTATGTATTGGTCTAAGACGATTTGAAGTCGACGGCTATGTTCGTTCTCTTCTCGCTGAATGTACTGATACTTCCCCTCTTACTCCCCTTTGTAATGTTTTCTGCACCTAGCGGAGTTTTACACTGAAGCATTTCAAACTTTTTTTCAATGTCACGTGGCTTTGCACAGCCGCCGTGATTTTGCAAAACTTTTGGCCAAGCGGCGGTGTGATGTCATGATGATGGTGACGTCATCAAGATTATGTGACGTCGTGATGATGTCACAGTGTGGTGTCAATGATGGTGTCATGTTGAATTGAGGTTATGCGACTTAGTACGCTAATTGCAAACGAATATTTCCTTGAGTGTAGCGTGACTCATGACCAACTTTCATTACTTTGTTGCTCTTGTTTGTTCGTTCTTTTTTTCATCTACGCTGGTCTCGCCAAGAGTCGCCAGGTCTCGCGAAATCTCGGAAACGCCAAAGGCTAGTTGTGTTTCAAGAGACATCTAAGGTTTTCACCTTATTCAGCATTAGACACAATTCCTGGTACGATGAAGATGTTCCGCAGCGCCAGCGCGAGCGGAGCTTTATAAAGATGATACATTGCCAGTACGTTATGTTGGGCTAGTGGGTACATATTAGGCTGAAATTTGTGGCGCAAGGTTTACAAAGAGAAAAAAAAGAAAAAAAGACGAGACAGAAAGAGCACCAAAACAGACTGGAAAGGGCCCCTTGTAGAAGAAATGAAGCTTAACAGTACGTTATGTTGGGCTAGTTGGTACATATTAGGCTGAAATACGTGGCGCAAGGTTGACAAAGAGAAAAAAAGACGAGACAGAAAGAGCGCCATTTCGCTCTTTCTGTCGCTTTTGGCGCTCTTACGGCGAAGCGACGAATTACATGTTGCCCACTATAGCATAGAGTTCGTCCAACTATTTCTAGTGTACCACTTAATTGCCTAATTAGGGAACGTTAATTAGGTAGCTTCTAATGCAACGAACAGGATGACAGCTCTTACTGCATAGATGTAAACCGATCTGCAACACATCCGACGAGACAGTGTCTAACTTTCTACTCATTAAATATGAGCCTTTTTTCTGCAATGCTCACGCAATACAATACACAACACACCACGCGAAATTCCTGCACATCATACATCCATCGCTTCATATCTGGTGGCGTACAAACTATATATGCTTCTCTCGTGGTGGTTTACGACAGCGACGGGCAGAGACAGCCATTATAGCATCCGCTGCCGCGAACAACATGAGTTCCATTTCACGGACACCACCAAGGTCGCTGTAATGTCGTCTTTCAAGTCACAACTCATGTGTCCGCATCTTAAGCGTTTATTTGAAGGCGGAACGTTAGGGAGCACTTCAATCACGGTGTACCAGCGCGCATGTCACGAGCTATTGTCTTGCACTTCGCGGTCATTTGTAGGAAGCAGAAAAACCAGTCGTTACCTATAGCGACCTACAACTTTAGAATACGTTTTTTTTTTTCTCGAGTTTCGTCGCTTTAAAAGTTAGTCATTCCATACTGCCAAATTAAGCATGTAAACAGAGCACAACAAAGTGCAACTGAATTCATGCATTACATAGCAGTGTGCACTTGGTCATTGATTCGTGGGGTTTAACGTCCCAAAACCACCATATGATTATGAGAGACGCCATAGTGGAGGGCTCCGGAAATTTCGACCACCTGGGGTTCTTCAACGTGCGCCCAAATCTGAGCACACGTGCCTACAACATTTCCGCCTCCATCGGAAATGCAGCCGCCGCAGCCGGGAATCGAACCCGCGACCTGCGGGTCAGCAGCCGAGTACCTTAGCCACTAGACCACCGCGGCGGGGCTATGCACTTGGTGGCGGAATCACTAAAAGAGTCCGTATATCTTAAAATTGGCTAGAACTAGCTGGGCACCCTAAGTGTATATAAGAAAATTACAGTTGAGAATGCAGCAATACGTGGTCACGTGGCATGATAACATAGTCTCGTGGCTTTATGCCATTTTTCGTGGGCTTCCTTTCTTTAAACACCTGGGATTATCAGTAAGCTGCATGTACGTCGTCACAGAAATGGGGATTAATCGTTGTGTAATGCCTTTCTACAATTTAACAAAACGTGCTTGACTCTGAAATTAGTGTAAAAGAAATGGCAGGATCCTTTATGCATTCACCTGAGGCGACTCTAAGGTGAAAGCCATATACTTTGTAGTGCTTAGCATTTCGGGAGCTCGGCTTGTCATCCATGCAGTGTCTCATGGTCCTGCTCAAGATCAAGCATTCAGTACATGACTCAAAAAAGCATGCATTGCTCGAAACCTCGTTAACATAAACATACAAGGCTAGATAGAGTAATATGACTGACAAAAATAACCAGGAAAGTTATCGCAATACTTAGCATCGACAAAAAAACATTAGATACATGCGGATGTTACCCTTGACGTGCATGAGAGAACTCCACCACCTCGCCAGTCGAGCGATTACCCTCACCCGGCGCTTCGCCTGCACTTCGTAACTACATCTGAAGGGGAGGACAGAGTTTTCTATAATTAACCAGAGGAGTGTCTGGCGCTGCGATCGTTCAGCGACCATGGGAATGATGGGTAATACATGGATTAGCCTAGTCTTCGTGCTTGCCGACTTCGAACGCGCTTGTGGCTTTGTTTATTGCAGTGTTTGTTTTGTTTTTGTTTCGAATAGAAAGACAAACCACTTCGAACTTCCTGGCCCAATTCGTATTGTTGAGCCTAAATGGTTAACGTGGTAAAGCGTAACTGCAGCTGCTCAACATTTGCTGATTGTCATCTCATGGCAAAGCAGCTCCAAGCCACGCAATGCCAAACGGAGCTGAAAGTACGAATGCTGGACAAATTCGTGTACTACCCGTCATTATCATGCTCTAACCAGCGCCAGAGTTCCCTCTAGAGTATTTATAGAATTTTATAAGGGGAAAACAGCCCGTACCTCAAATGCCTAAATAAGCAAGGAGTCAATAAAGCGCTGCAAAAAGTAGCGCGCATGTCACACATCGAGCTTGCCAATCTCTCGAACAGTATTCTATATACTCGTGCCGGGAAAACGGTTCATGCTTGCCTCGAACACTCGCGCCATCGGCAGTTAGTTGAACGAAGCAATGGCCGTAATGTTGGTGAAACGTCACTTGTGGTTGCAGTGCTGGCTATCTAATTTCATAAAGATTGCATATGGACTCACATGATAGAGGTGTCACGTCGGGTTGACATCAGTTGTATACTTAACACCTCCACTGAAGGTGGTCTACCTAACACTATAGCCAGGGCCAGTTTGAGCCTGGTCTATACAGATAAAAGGTCGCATTCTTGCAACGCTTATATTAGATAACTAGATTACTAAGCCGGCACTCATTTTTAGTATTTCAATAGTGGACCACCCAGAGGTTTAGGTAGAGTGCAAGTAAAAAAATTATCTAGGTAGGTATTAAAACTTTTCGCCACAGTAGGTATACATCAACGACCAATTAAGTTTATTGCCCCCCCCTCCACTTTGTTAAGATTCCGTTCATTTGCCTTTTTCATCTCTCATATTTCTTCTTTTGTGTTCTCATTTTTTAACATGCTTAAAACAAAGTTATCATTTTCAGTTGCTATCTGTAGTTGAAAGCGGCACAACAATGTCACTTTGTATGAACCGTAGCTGGAAGAACGATTCGCGCTATGGCCACTTCGTCAAAAAGACCTTTGTGCAACCCCTCCACCCCCTTCCTTTTTTTTCCATTTCTCTCTTGTTGTAGAACTTGATCTGACTGATCCTTTCCCACGTCCAGCTATCTAAAAGAGCCCCTACTCCCCCCTTCTTGCATTTTTTGCCCTGCTCTGCCGAAGGCATACCCTTCTCCTCTTTACTATTTTGAAGTTGGGAAAGAGTGAGCACGATGCGCATAAAAATGCGGCTGAGGAAGACAGTTACTTGCCAGTCGAAAGCAAGTCGTCTTGCCCAAACAGAGACACACCCTGTTCAACAACTTTCATCATTGCAAGCCTCCCCCTTCCCCTGTTCTCTCCCGTTCGACACTTCTAGCAAGACACACCGAGTAAATTTTGAAGCCTTCTCACCGCAAATACAGGGAGTCATACACAGCCGTACTATAAATCAGTAATCATCCACTTGTCTCGTTAACCAATCTGAAAGTATAGCTTCAGTGTCTAGAAAACTGTCAATAAAAACACTTGCAGTACCAACGAACACAAATGATCTTATATCAGAACAGTATCAGCATTTCTCTCTCTCCTTTTCTTCTGTTTTTTCTCTTTCTCTCACTCATTCTCAGTGACGTATACTTTAGGGGGAAATACATAGACGCTGAGTCCAACAGTGACCACTTCCTATCACTTTCTTTTTCTGTTATTCACTCTATCACAATGCTTAGCATTGTGGAAGCGTTGTCTTAAGTGGCATACCTTGTTCTATGACTTGCTTACCACTTGGGGGCGTTACTATAGTGATAAGTGAGTGCGGCTCTTGCGTGTCTTCCTTTGCAGGGCAAGTCGTTCGAGTGTGCGGTGTGCACCATGACCTTCGGCAGGCGCCACTTCCTGGAGAAACACATGCTGAGCGTCCACAAAATGGACATGAGGTCGGCCTTCGAACAACACGCGGTCATCTTCCTGGAAGGCTCAAACCAAGTTGAACCCTCTACTCTCGAGGTGCGTACACTGCAGGCTTTCTCCGGCTTACGCCTTACAAACAGTACAAGTCATACGCCTATGACCAAACGACGTCTAGCAGGATATCTGTCAGATTAAGCATTTTAGCTGTGAGGTCTTGCGAAGCACCATAGTATCGGCATTGTTTTCTTATGGCCTTTCTCATCTCGTTCATTCAATGGTTGAAGATTTTTGAGCAAGGAATGTCTGTGGAGCCAACGCTGGAACACGTCCTCAATGACATACCCTAGAGGGTGAAACCTGAACGCCGAGTCCAAAAAGGGACACTTTCTCTTTCACGCACTCACTGTTTCACTCGTTTACAAGAACAGGGTGCTTCACGAGGCAGGTAGATGTGTTATGTGGATTGAGCTAAGTCACGCGCACAATCGATGAACCACCCGGAACTCGGAAATCTTAAGGCCTGTAAATTTACCAAGTCTCACGAGAAACGTACGTCGGTGCAATAAAGCTAAAACATCCAAGTTCTTCACTTACTGTGCGTGCTGTCGTGTGACCTTCCCAACATCACAAGCGCGATACGCATTCACCGATCAATGAATGACAAGCAAATTAATTTGAGCTAAAAGTACCGTAATAATACATCAGCCCTTGATTCGCACTTGTACGTCTCGGGAGCCTATGGAAGTTGCTTCGTAATGTGACACTAAAGGCAACTAACATTTCGTGTGAGAGCGAAGATTTAACGCTTTACAATGTCTAAAACGTTAATATTATGGCCAGCTTCGTTTACTAACCCGTAAGTTGAGGTCGTATCAGCGAAATTGTGCCATACCATTGGTATCATTGGTACGTTATCCGGAGGCGTTGGCTTCGACTGTTCTTATGGCATGCGGACCATTAATTAACGTCATTTTCCTTCAGACTAAGCAATCCCTTATGAAACGAACACGCCATGGGAGTCTTACGTTTATGGTGGTCGACTGTTGGCCTAAGGTCGCGGGATCGAATCCTGACTGCGGCGGCCCCATTTTCATGGAGAAGAAATGCTAGATGTTCGTGTACTTACAGGTGCGCATTAAAGAACGCTATATGGACAGAATTTCCATAGCCCTCACCGACGGCGTCTCTCATAAATGTATCGTCAATTTGGGCCATAAAACGCAATATATTACCAATATTCCTTGAGAAGCAAGCAATACGAGGTTTCTGGAACGCCATTTTAACAATGCACATTTATTTATTATTTACATTTAGTGTCGATTGAACAGCTGGGGATGCTCGTGACGCACGTCGGCAGTAAACATGCTTGTGCACATACGTCATCAAAATCTCACTAGCTCCTCAACCTGTTTTTTTTATTTTTTTTTATTTTTCCTCGTGACCACAGCTTCAGGTCGACACGATCGTTGATCCAGTTGTCCCGCCGCCACCTCCAGCACCCAAACCGCCACAGGTGCACCGGTGCCCTGTGTGCCAGAGGACATTCAGTCTCCGCTATAACTTGCGCCGTCACATGCGAACCCAGCACGGTCAGACGACGAACACGTGTCTAAAATGCGGCAAGGGCTTCAAGCGAGCGTGCGGCTTGCGAACGCACGAGGTCACGCACTCGGACGCGCGGCTGTACCAGTGCACCTTCTGCGGCCGCTGCTTCAGTCAGAAACATCACCTCATGAGGCACCAGCTGGTGCACACGCCGAAGATAAACATCGTCTGTTCAGTCTGCCAGAAGGGATTCCGCTATGCGTCTATCTTCTTCGAACACATGGCCATCCACGACGCCGAAGAAGAGATGAGAAAGAATAGAGAACTTCAAAACTTGCGACCCAATGACGGAGAAGCAGACGATATCCCCCATGAAGTAGACGTTGAAAACGGGGAGACGACTGCTGGTTCACATCATCAGCAGAGGCACGAAGAAGACGAGGTCTTTATCGAGCACACCAAGTTGATGCCGAATGCAGAACAGCCGTTGGTATTTCGCGAGCAACAGATGGCGCACCAGGAGCAACAAATGGAGATCCACGGCCGACAAGCGGAGCTTCACGAACATCGAATGCTGTATGAGGTGCAAGAGATGACGTTTCAGGAACATCAAGTGGCGCTCCAAGAGCTACAAAAGGCGCTTCAGGAGCAACGAATTCAGGGGCAACAAGCGGCACTTCAAGAACATCAAATGGTCCATCAGGTTCAACAGACAACGCTTCAGCAACATCAAGTGGTGCACCAGGAGGACTACGTCTCCATCGAGAACCTTCAGTTGGACTGCATGATGTGCGGAAGATCGATGCCCGATCCGCACGACCTCTACCAGCATCTTTTGGAACACTGCCGCGAAACATACGGCGCTGATCGCGATGACTGCTGGGAAATTGGGGCTGCTGACGAGATACTTGGTCTCTGAGCTCTCAGGGACCTTTGTTGTATATAAAACGCCCTGGTTCGGAGTCTACAGTGCATTCGCTCTCGTTAACCGTGCTTTTGTGAGGGAAAAGAATATTGTGCTCCTAAGGAAGTATCAAAGATAAAATATTGTAAGGCCTAGCTATGAACACGGATATGAGAGAATGGAACGTAACGACACTAACGCGTTCTCATTTTCTTGTGTACGTGTTTGCATGTTTTAACGTATTTAGGATTTTTACTTATGGGATCCTTAGAAACCTCAATTTTTATTTACCCCATACACACATCTTCAAAACGCTCGACATGTTTCATACAGTACTTCTGGAGATGTCAATGTCATTGAACGTTTATCGGCTCAGTGTATTCATGAAAACACCCGTTGCTTTTCTTGGGCGCTACTGGACACGCCGAAACGCGCTTTGGTGGTGGTGTAAATACGTTAAAAATGTCAGGAACCGTCCGTTAACCTTCATGAGAAAGCACATCCTGCGGCCCCGCCGCAGTGGTCTAGTGGCTAAGGTACTCGGCTGCTGACCCGCAGGTCGCGGGATCAAATCCCGGCTGCGGCGGCTGCATTTCCGATGGAGGCGGAAATGTTGTAAGCCCGTGTGCTCAGATTTCGGTGCACGTTAAAGAACCCCAGGTGGTAGAAATTTCCGGAGCCCTCCACTACGGCATCTCTCATAATCATATAGTGGTTTTGGGACGTTAAACCCCACATATCAATCAATCAAAGCACATCCTGTGGATAGCAGACACTATTTTGAACATCTCGGCCAAATCTTGCAGTTGCGCGTGCCAAAAAAAAAAAAGTTTAGAAGCGGAGCGCAAAATTGGCATTTTTTTTTCAGGCGCCCTTTTTTCGTACATAGCACTGTGCTCACTATCTTCGAAACTGCCAGAGCCGGCAGTTTGGGGTTAACCGTAGATAGTTTATACTGGTTGATAGCCTCAATAAAAATGAAAAGACAGTATAAATTTCAACGTGTGTTCAGTGAAAGCCTGTGCCTGACGAAAGAGTGTGGCCGCACGCGTCGCTGCGCCATCACGTGATTGCTGAGAATGTGTGAGGGGCACGGACGGACGCTGCCGCTGTGGTATGACGTGATTGTTGAGAAAGTATAAGGGGAAAGGCCACAACCATGTTGGCACAACCGTTGCTATGCTGCACTGTCACATCACGTGATTGCTGAGAGTGTGTGAGGGGGCACGGACGGACGCCACCGCAGTGGTATGACGTGATTGTTGAGAGAGTGTAAGGGGGAAAGGCCACAGTCGTGGTGGCACAACCGTTGCTATGCTGCACTGTGACATCACGTGATTGCTGAGAGTGTGTGAGGGGGCACGAACGGACGCCACCGCAGTGGTATGACGTGACTGTTGAGAGAGTGTAAGGGGGAAAGGCCACAGCCGTGGTGGCACAACTGTAGCTACGCTGCACTGTGACATCGCGTGGTTGTTGAGAGAGAGTGAGAGGAAGAGGTCACAACTGGCACAATTGCAGGGCACGGATGAACGGACTGTTGGACGAGCATTAGCCATTAAAGGTTTTCGCCTTGGCGTCAAGAACGGCATTTGCACCAGATGTGCTTCTTGCCACTAGGTGTCACCCCGTGTCGGTGCTGCGCTCAATGGTCTGCTAGGATTAGATAGTAAGTCATACTCGCGAGCAAGAATCACAACGAGGAAGAGCGTTTGCGTTTCGTCTCACGCACCAAAGCTAAAATAGTGCTCCCTGACGCATCCTCTCTCCTTCGTGCTATCCCTGCCTGTTGAGACGAGAGAGGAGAAGTAGCGCTAAAAATGCACGACAAATCCTTGTAACCTCACGAGTTCTAAATTTATTCGATAAATTTGAAGCGAGTATAGCACTTTAGAAGACAAGGCTTGTGAGCGATCAACTGTCGCATGTCGCATGGTCACGCAGTGTTTCATGCACGCCCAAATCAAGGCTAACGTTGCTCAAAATTCGCGCAGGATAAACAAGGTCTAAAATAAGAATAAATTAAAAAAAATTGCAATAATTAATCGCATTACCTTACCTAAAATGACAAAAAACGCTTCTGAAATATCCGACGGGTGCCCGCACCGTGCTAGAGAGGGCGCCACTACATCAAAGAGAGCACGATTATCAAGAGATTGACTGGGTTGCCCGTGCTGCGCACTAGAGCTGTGCTCGGGTCACATTTCCGAGCCCGAGCTTGTCCCGGGCCCACCGAATGCACTGAAGGCTCGCCCGAGCCCGACGCCATAGGTCTGCGAGACCGTTCGGCCCGGCCCGACGAACAAAAGCAAAAGCCTAGGCCCGATTTGGTGTGAGCTGACATTGTACATAAGTTAGCTGCAAAATACTGTTTACCGATAATAGGCAGTTTTAGAGGAGCGTAGGCAATCGTAATGCCTTGCGTTAGCGTTTCGCTCAACTGTGCATGAGTCATACGCTACACTATTGCGGGTTCTCGTTAGTGGCATAAATGGTGGGCGATCGCAAAGAACGTTAACTCAGTGAATGCTTGAAGAGCATTCACTGAGTTTACCATTTTCTTGAACATACGAAAGTGAAACATAAGCAGTCGATCCACATGTTACAAGGTATCGTCTTGAACTAAAAAGGTGTCCAAGTATTCGGGTTTTTGTAGGCGAGGCGTCTCGCATCACATATTCTGCCACACTGGAGTTCCATTCGGTACTCTCTCTGGTAGCCGGAATCGCCATTAGTTTTCTCAGACATAGCAAGCTTAGGATATTTAGACTGCGTCTTCTTCCAGAAGTAGTAGGAAAGGGGATGATTTCATGGATAGATGTGATAGTCACAACGCTCATATTTCGTGATCATCGCTACGTGCTGGAAAACAATTCCGGTACAACGTTTATGTTTCGGGCTTGATTCGACTTTAGCACATTGCCTGGTCCACCCAAACGAAATAAAAAAAAATAGTAGCCCGGCCCGGGCTCGAGGGGAGACGACGACGGCCTATTCGAGCCCGTCCCGCTGGCTCAGGCTTTCGGGCTACCCAGGGGCCGTGCACACCTCTGCTACGCACTTCCTCTGGTTTCGTGGTAGTTGAGGCATGTTGCTCAACGGTGGAGGTGCATCAAGCGCAGAACATCGAACTACAAGAGAAGGAGCTACAAGAGGGCATTAGCGGACGGGGCGTGATACTAGGTCATTCGATAATTACTTCAAATGAATCACGACCCCTTTGAAGTGATGAGAATATAGTGTGTGGTGTGCTTAGAAAAAGTGCTTAACGATTTGCAGTATTTGGTACTACTTTGGGAGGGCATGGATTCGTCCCAGTTTAAGGTGCTACAATTAGAGACATCGTGTATTTAGAAAAAGTAGATGACGATTTAGGGCACAATATGCACTCTACTATAGGAAAGCGCTAAACTCTCTCTAATACGATTCAGACGCCTAATCACCTCCCTATCAAGATACTTGGCATGTGTTTAGAGCGCTAGGCACTGTTTATTATAGGAGAGCAGAAAGCCGTCCTAGGATGCATATTAGCGTGTGTTTTGAAAGTGTTAGACGATTTAAAGTACTCCTTTAGAAAAATTTATTTTTACAGATGCCAGTAACATTTCAACAGAATATTTTCTCCTTAGGCATACAATAACGATAATGACAAAACAGGCTTCATTAACTTGAACATGGATATGAGATAACGTGGCAACAACATGTGTGTTCAGATAAAGTTGTTAACGATTTAGAGTACTAGGTTCTTTACTATGGGAGAGCGGAAAGCCGTCCCGTGGGCCTCGCACTTGATGAGACCATGTTTGTCAACAACAGTGTTTAGAAAAAGTGGTTAACGATTTAGAGTGCTTAGTACTCTACTATGGGAGAGCTGAGAGCCGTCCCGTGGATGGCGGAACAATCAGTGTGTGTTTAGAAAAAGTGGTAAACGATTTAGAGTACTCGGTACTCTACTACGGGAGAGCTGAAAGCCGTCCCTCAGTGTACTCTGCAAAACAATTTACACATTGTCATCTTAAAATACGAAGTGTTATGTGTGGACGTAGCACGTTAGTGTGTAGCACTCTGTGGTGGGCTGGTCTCATACGTGTTTGCACGCGCTGTTTTCTCATAAGTGAAGCTCTCTCGATGGTAGGCTTGTGGGCCATCAACCACTTTTGATACGGCAAGCTCATCTTTTGTCCTCTCAACTATAGTCATTTAACGTTGCCTTGATTTGAATGAATGATCATTGTCACAAACGACTGCAATTTTTGTTTCGCCCGGGCGCCCCATCGTCCAAGGAAGGGCGCTTTTGTGTTGGGAAGACGACATCCGGCGACCAAAGACCCAGCATGGCGCCACCACGTCTTCCCTACACCTGTACCGAAGAGGGCACACATGTGTTCGAGAAAAAAGGAAATGACTTACACGGAGGAATGGAGCACGCGTACGCCCCGAAAAAGTTTTGACTGCTTCGGAATGCGGAGTTGACGTGCAACCAGCAAGAAGTGCGGTCGTCCGTGTCGCGAGCCTCGCGTAGGCGGCGAGCATGGAGTGACCCGCGCAACGTATTGAGACGGCTGCGACTGCGGGCAGCCTCGTCGTCTACTAAGCTGGCCAGATCTTCAGCGGCACCCGTCAACTCTCCTACGCGTACCAAGAGCTGGGCTGGTCCGTATGGAACTTTTTATTGTGAATTTTTTAAACTGTTATTTAATTATAACCAGCTTGTCAATAAGTGTAGTTGTGTGCGCTTCGACGCACGTAGACGTTCACAAGCACGCGCATGATCGTTAATTCGTAATCATTTCTTTGTATCTCGTTTTTATTTCCATCATGCCGATATTTTACCAACATTTTACGTATTTGTGCTTTGTACCTGTTGTACTGTTCTTTTAGAACATATTTTGCTATTTATCTCTTCTTTTCATCGCGTATTAGTGCTTTTCCTTTGTTGTTTTTGTAATCTCCTGCCTATTACCCTTGTTTTCATTAAATGTTTGTGTTTAATCAAATTTCCGTGTCTGCTCTATGAGTGCGTCGGTCAGGCTCATACATCACCGCACGTGCAAACCCACACGGGTCGACCAATCTGCAAATAAATTTGAGATCTGCCACTTCGAGGCCTTTCAGGCGTCGCAGGCCGAAGCGTAATGTGGAAGCCTGCGAGTCTGCCCAACGCCTCCTAAAAAAACTATGCCTGGAACGTGAGCCACGAACGCGCTGCCCTACCCTCTGATTTTACCCGCCTCCTTCTTGTTCTGTGGCCGCCCCCTGTGAAGACAGCAATGCTCTCACAGTCGCCTCCGAGCAGCCGTGATGTCACGTGATAGGGCGGTGTTATGTGACGTGACTGAGCGGTATAGAGGCGAGCGGTTTTACACGGTGGCCGGTCACAACGCAAGGTAGGAGGCATGGCCTCTGAGATTGCGTGCTGGCAGGAGGCTCACAATTGGAAAGAGAGCGACGTTCCAGGCATAGTTTTTCTAGGAGGCATTGGTCTGCCGCATATCGATGTTGGATTGGCGGGGCCTCACTCGAAGTGTGTGACAATCATCATTGTGAGCAGTGGCGACTCAAGTGTTGCACGGCTAAGCACCTGTATGAAGGTTCAATTTCCAGCAAGGAGAAATGAAAAGGATAGAAGAGACCACTGCACCATGCAATACGTAGAAAAATGATAGATGGGGCACGCACCGTCCCCAAACTTTGCCGGAACCACCCCACCTTTTTCCGCAAAAAAAAAACATTCTGATGGTTTTTCTTTTTCTTTTGCGCTCTATGGTTTATGGTACGTACTATACCACCACACACGTGACACGCCGTCGCCTGATTCTCCGGAAGCACAAACACAATACCCGCTTTAAAGGTTGCTTGCGAAGAAGTTCGAAAAAAAATGCAATTTCTACTTTTCTACGTTAAACCTTTGAATTTTTTTTTTTTGTTGGTCAGTCGAATGAATATTCCGAAAAACTGCTTCTTCGAGTGCAGAAAAATCTCTCTTCGCGTCCCTGAAGGGCAATCTAAAGACCCTGCCTCACGTTTCCCCACTAGTACGGGGCGAAAAGTATGAGTGTGAACCACAGTCGCACACGAAAGGTGATGAACGACTTCTGCCGTCTCTTCGACGCTAATACAGGCACGATGCTGAGCCATCGCGAACGATTCATTAGCCACCGGTGTTGTATAGAATGTCGCTAGCAGGAAATATATATGAGTATATATAGAGATGGCTGGCTTCCTTCCCGAAAATGATGGTGCCAGATAGGCCCTTATCTCCCATTTCCCGCGTGCTGACTGAGCATCCAAGCCCGTCGTCTCTATTTGCTCTGCTGCCCCATCTTGCAACACAGCCCTAGGCTCTATCCCACAGGGACCGCACGCATGCGCACAAAAATAAGAAGAAGGAGAGATAAGATAGCAAGAAGGCAGAGTGTGCGTGAGCGCAAACAAGGCGGGGGAGTGCTAGCGACAAGATGGAAGAGCAACCGCTGAAACGACGCGCCCCGTATGCTACATTCTTTGTCGCCGCTTATAAGGGTTCCGTGCAGTAAAGCAGGCTGGAAAAAAAATAAACAAACACTCGGCGGTGGCAGAAGCGCGGAATCAGAACGAAGATGTCGAAGATATGATGCGGTGGGAAAGAAGGAAATGGGCGCGGGAACGCAGATGTTGCGGCGAGGAGTGCGCCGCCATGTGCAGAGGTATGAACGCCAGAAGAGGCAATTCCTCTCGCTTCAGTGACTGGAAATTGCGGTCTCTTGAAGGCGTCCCACGAGAGAGGCAGCTGCGGTCACCAAGGGGGACGTTGTGCACGACACTGCGGGTCGCCCACAGACTGGCGTACGTATGTACGCCTCTGCACACACACACACACACACACACACACACGCCCCATAGTTATAGCTATAGTGCACATAGGCATCGTTGGAAGCACGGCAATCTTAAGCGGCGGTGTCCGGTCATTTTCAGCGTGTTTGCTCTTGCCGCCTTGTTTGACTTTCTTTTATGCTGCCGAAGCGCGAATGGTCAACACCATGCGCTGCCGACAACGGGGAAAAAACATGTTTTTTTGTCATTTTTTGGTGCGTCTATGCACACCTATACGTACGCGCGTTCACATGCACATGCTCAATTTTTACCGGTAATGCATTCGTCTCCTATACATCTGCTTGGGGCACGTGTGATGATGTAGATGTCACGCCGAATGCGCAGTCCGCTGGTCCTCTTTAACGTTCCCCCTTGCTTCATTTCGCACGTTCTCTCCGTGCTACGTTTGAACTAAGCCTCTTTGTCAAGTCCCATGTCACGAAGAGGTTTAATTTGCTTTCAAAAAACTGTTTTACAGGCGAACTATCTGATCTCGCATAGATCTCTCCACGAGGAGAAACGAATCGCACTGCGAAGTTTGACTGTACGTCACTCGTACTAGTTCTCCTCGCAGAACGAAAAGAAACTAAATGTCTTATGTCCAATATCTAGCTACGTCAATTGACTTAATCCCATTTCCCTCGCGGGGCAACTCCATTCCCGTGTCTTCCTGAGGAGATCACAAAATGTTTGGCAACTGACAACAGCCACTTCCACATATAGAGTGATTCTTCTCGCACAACACCTGAAAGGCTAAGTGCAGGATAACACTGATTTCTCCGGCTTTCACACAAGGACAAAATATTTAAAATCATGAGTGCGTTCTCCGATTTCGCGAAAGAGACGCGAGTTTCATTCGAAGATGAGTGCGCACGTTAAAGGAATTACCCGCGGAAAGGTGACTTGATCGGGACGGGGTGCGAGAAACGACGTGACAGTCAAAGTCCAATACGCGGCAAGCTTCCAGGAGGTATACACTTATGTTGGAACTCATGCGTGGACGTGAATTCCGTCACTTCAATCGATAGATTACGCGCGTTTCCCAAAACCGGTCACTGTACACCTTAAGGCTGATTTCGAGGAACGTCGGTACTTTTCCTACCGTTAGAAGCCGTCCGAACGAGCTCGGCATTGCATAATTAGCTCTTAATTGTCAAGCTAGCATTCGTACCGCCAGAACACTCGAGCGGAATACAGTTTTTCTCGTATTAGCGAATCTTTTCCGATGCCCAAAACAGCAAGCTTGCTGCGGGAAGAGGCAAATGGTGAGCGAAAGAGTCCACAAAATGAAAATTCGGGTGGCGACGCCACCTTCAGTTTCCCGCACTAGTCACCGTGACGTCACAGGTTTTGATGCTGTCCACTAGGGTTTACGCAGTTCCTAATCTCTAAAGATGAAGTCGATTGTCGCCTGAGGAAATCCAAGACATACGTGGCTAAAATGCAAAAAAAAAAAAAGCCGCAGCATATCCACGGACCGAATGATGATGGAGTGATGTGAAGCATCCATCAGTCCGTCTGCACTTCCGTCCTTCCGTTCGTTGTTGTTTCCGTCCGCCCATGCGTCCATCCATGCGTCCGTTGACGCGAGCGTCCGTCCCTGCGTCCTCCCGTGCATCCGTCCGTCCATGGATTCGTGTGTCTATCCATGTATCTTTGCGTCCATTCGTGCGTCCATCCAACCGTCCATGCGTCCGTCTGTCCGCGTGTCCGTCTGTCCATGCAGGCATGCACGCATCTGCCTCTCTGTCCGTCCATCTGTCCATCTAGTGAACACTCCAAGTACCACAATGCCGCATCTTGTCATCATATATTCATCATATAGAAGTACCACCATCCAGCAGACTTTTCAAGGACTAAACTAGAGGTGGCTACCTACTACTACTATTACTACTACTACTACTATTACTACTACTACTACTACTACTACTACTACTACTACTACTACATACATCGCGGACGCACGACCCACGACATAAGGAGAGCTTCGCTCCTAAAAACTTCGTTGATCCCTCCGTCGTATGAATCAGTATATACCACGAAAGTGAAACTTGCCCTTGCAAGAGTATACTTGATATAAGAGAGCTTCAACAGCGTATTTTGATGTTTGACAGTTATAGCTCCGTTTAACGGGAATGCACCCACGTTGACACTCAATGATAAATTTCAGTTCCAATGAGTAACGCACATGATCAAACATTTACCAAACCTGTGCAGTGATAATAACTTGTGCTAGCTGTAGTATTTAAAAAGATGAGAGCGGAATCAGAGCAAGCGGTGTCGCCACTGAATTGGTGCCGAACTTTGGCTGAGATCACCCACTCGCGGCATTTTAGAGTATTTAACTATACACGCTAGTGCCTGGCCGTGATGTTTTGAGGAGTGAGAGTAAATGGAGAACGCGGAGCTACGCAGGACTATTTTTAGTACGAATAGATGCTACGAATGAGTCTGACACTTGGGTAATGTCGCCATCTGGCATTGTGTTAATACGTCGAAAAAATTACACTTCTCCGATTTGAAACGCGCGTAATGGGATGGACGCGTAGAAACGGTGGGTTGTAAGAAGTAATCGTGAATGTCGCGGCCATGATAAATTACTGCACTTAACTGAAAAAAACACTGGTGGAGGACAGTGTTAAATATAAAAGGCGCATTTGTAAAAGTGCCAGATTAAGTGGCCGTGGCGCAGTTGGTAACGTACGTGCCCGGCATCTCGATGACCGAAATGTCGTGGGTTCGATAACTGTTGACGGAACTTTTTTTTTCTTTGCTTTCTAACCATACGTATTTCTTACGTCACTTCCGTGACGTAAATTCGTCACTGAAGACTTGGTAGACTAAGGTATAAAACAGTTTTGTGTTAAAAAGTATGCCAGGCCTGCGTGGAAAGCACAACAAGGTGACACCGACCGCTGGAAGAGGGACATTTTTAAAAGCCGTTCTAAGCACTCTTGGAGGTACTTTTACACGTATGCGCTTGCATGGTACCCGCTACGCCATACAGGGTGCCTCAAGTAATGTGTCCAGTAATATTTAAAAATGCAAGAATGGAGGCATCTATGTGCTACTTGCGGCGGTCCAGTTACTGTGAAAGAAGGCATCTTCGGTTGAGCGCAAACATCATTTACGGTAGTAATTATGAAAATTAAGGCAATAAGTTTTGTAACCAGTGCAAATAACTGATCGAGTTCAATGGGCGAATTCAAGTCCTTCCAACGAATAGTCCACAGCTACTTTGGCATTTTCTAAAAGCGGAGATAAGCTAATATCTCCTCATCTCTCTCTTTCTCCTTCATTCCCCTCTCCCCTGTGTAGGGTAGCAAAATGGACTTAGCCTAGTTAATCTCCCTACCTTTCTGATATTTTTTTCTTCTCTTCTCCTCTAAAAGAGGCCGCTGGTAATCACCGCGGAGTGATGAAATCTGCGGCTTATTTAGCACGCGAAACCGAAACCGACTCCCGAAAGAGCACATCTACCATTCATTTCGAAAACGCCCTCAATGACGACACTGTTCCCCTCGCACTGGGGAGGAGGATAAGCGAGCGTCGATAAGCGGCCACGAAGCGAAGTGTCTTGATATGCGGTTGATAACGGCAAGGGAAACAGTGTCGTCACTGGGGGCGTTTCCAAAGTGAATGATACATGCGCTCTTTCGGGTGTCGGTTTTGGTTTGGCCTGCTAAATTAGCCAGATTTCATCCCTCCGCAGTGATTACCACTTGCCGTCTTTCGAAAAGTTCAAACTGGTGATGAAAAGTTCGTAGGGAGGGCTTGAATTCGCCTATTGGAATCAGTCGGCTATTTTTACTGGTTACAACGTTAATACCCTTAAATTCCATATTTTCTATCATAAATAATATTCGCTCGCATTTGAAGATGCCTTCTTTTCATGTAAAGCATACGCCGCAGGCAGTACGCAGATGCATGTTTTCTGTAATTTGTAAATAATATTGGACACATTTCTTGAAACACCCTGTATATCATAAGTTTTGTCACGATCCTCACGCAATTCATGTTGTGTGACACTTGGGTACACTATCCGTGTTGTGTGACGCCTATAGTTACACAATTCGGATTGTGTGACGCCTAGTTTCTCAATTCGGATTGTGTGACGGCTGCTTGCTATTTGTACCACGCTACATCACATTCGTTAACGTAGTTCCTTCCCGACATGATGCTTCTTTTTTCCAAGGAGTTTTTTTCTATTTGCCTTACTTCACGCGATACAGGTTACGTACCACGGTAGTGGTGATAGCGGGCAACTGCGGCGCTAAAAACAGCCTTTGTTGTGATCACATAACAGCTTTCGCTGTAAAAAAACAATCCGTGACGTAACAATCACATATTTCGGTGGGATAATAAACGCGACAATTTCGAAATTGATTTACTTACCTTTCAATTATTCTAGAATACTGAAAGTAACGAGACTAAAGTTTGCATGGAATAATTTATCAGCGTAAGCTATCTTTCTCTTTCAGTTTAGCGTACCCGTAGTTTAAATGGAGAAGAAACACGTTATTGTAGCGCTGATTTTCTACGTGTAACGCTAAAACCGGCTGAAAGCTAAAAGCTGTAATGGTGCAAAAAAAAAAAAAACATTGAAAGCAAGAGGAAAATCAAACGCTTCATGATAAAGAAAAAAAAACCGCGCTACAGCACAGAATCACGTCTTTAAAGCGCCTCCCCACATCCCGTAAACACTCACTCCAGTCTCCATCTTCTTTCTTTATGGCGACTAAATGGCCATGCGCTTTGACCTTTTCATTTTCAGGTGGTGCAGTCAACAAACGTTACGAAACATTAGGCCCTGCGAAACATTACACTGAAGCACATCTCTAAAAAGAAAGTTTAGCTCCGACGCCTATATGCCCTGGCGGACCATCCAGCCCAGAAGGCACTCGATCTATCAAGCCACCCTCAGTCGGCTGTTTCGACGAAGTGAGATTACTTGCAGGCCACGAAAGAACGATAGCCTATAATGCATACGTCGAATAGGAGGGGCTCTCAAAAACGGCTTCCCTAATGGACTTCGAGAAAAGCGTGAAGGAACGTGCGCGAAGTGGTGAAGGCGAAAAAGAAAACTCTTGAAATTGTAGGTGTGACGACTATCGAACGAAAAGTACACGTGCGTGGCGTGTAAGATACCGCGTTTTTTCGAATTCAAACCAGCTTGTCGTAGAGGCCCTGAAGCCAGAAAGCAAGTAGGCTTAAATAAGCGCGTTCCTCTCGAATTGGAGTCTTCTTACAAACGCAGGAAACCTCGAATTTCTTTTTAATTAAGCAAAAAGCGTATTTTACGGAGTACTCTGATATGTGGCAGGAATAGTTTTTATGAAAAATACAAACTAATCGATTCATATGTGTGGTTGAAGGTCCCTAAACCAACATATGATTATGAGGGACGCCGTAGTGAAGGACTCCAGAAATATCCATCACCTGGGGTTATCTAACGTACACCTAAGTCTGAACACACGGGCCTACAGCATTTTCGCCGCCGCTGCAAAAATTCTGCCGCTGCAGCCGCGATCCGAACCCACACCTGCGGGTCAGCAGCCGAGTATGTCAGCCACTAGACCACCGCGGTGGGGCGAAAAATACGAACTAACTATTTCCGGTGAAGTAACCAAATTGAACTTATCGTATTGAAACTGTCACTTTACGAACTCTATAGCCAATGTCTTAAATACAATAAAGACACTTTTTTGAGAGCCTGTTCAATATAAGATGTCCTAAATTATCTTTATATTTCATTGTGGTATTGACAGCACGAGTTCAGAAAACATTTTCTTTTAAAAAGTGCGTGTGCACCTCTGACATATCTGAACATCCAGCCTTGCGTTATTGCCACTCGTGTAGTTCATACGTTCGGCACTGCTTATCGCTCTTCTATAGTAGAGTACCAATACTCTAAATCGTTAACCACTTTTTCTAAACTCACGCCGCCGCGATGGTCTAGTGACTAAGGTACTCGGCTGCTGACCCGCAGGTCGCGGGTTCGAATCTCGGCTGCGGCAGCTGCATTTTCGATGGAGGCGGAAATGTTGTAGGCCCGTGTGCTCAGATTCGGGTGCACGTTAAAGAACCTCAGGTGGTCGAAATTCCAGGAGCCCTCCACTATGGCGTCTCTCATAATCATATGGTAGTTTCGGGACGTTAAACCCCACTTATCGATCGATCAACTTTTTCTAAACTCGCATTGCCACAAGCTTCATCATGCTTACCTCAGCACTGCTGCTGGCTTACACATACGAATTATTTCAAGAATACGTGCCACAAGAACCTTTGGACCTAAAAACCATTAATAGCAGCGTGAGCCTATACATTAAGTTATCACTACATACTGTTATGGTTTAACATTTGCGGTGGTTATCCACGCAGTTAAGGCCTGTCTAGCCCCTGCAGTAACGTACAACGGCTTGAGAATTTGAGCTGTCACACACAGCAAGCTTTAGAAGATAATTTTAAAATTAAAGAATAAAAAAAGATTTGGGTCTGTATCTGTAAAACAAATCGGCAATCGCACTCTTAAAAAGAAAAAAAAAAAGATACCACGCTGATAATGTTCGAAAAGCAAATGCTAGCGAGTCAATCGAAATAACGAACACAATAGCGAAAGTGCTCAGACAGCTGCGAACAGCACTAAGTTTCGAGAACTCGGCCATTGTTGCTTTTAGCTTTTAGAAATAACATTCGAGGCTTCATGTGGCAAGAAATGCTGAGCCGAAGGTCACCGGATCGAAGCCCTGCCAGGGAAGCCGCATTTCTGATGAGGCTAAAATGCATGAGGCCCGTGCGCACAGATGAAGGCGCACGTTAAATAACCACACGCAGCCGAAATTTCCCGAGCCCTCTACTAGGCATCTGTCATTATCATATGGTGGTTTTTGACGTTAAACCCTCCCTATCATGATAATTTACGTGCCCAAAAACCACAATTTGGTAATGACAAATGCCGTAGTGGAGGGCTTCGGTTTTTGTTCTGATCATCTGGTGTTCTTTAAAGTACACTGACAACGCTCAGCCCACAAGCCGCTAACGTTTCGCCTGCTTCGAAATGTGACAGCGATCACCGGGATCGAATCCTGGACTTTCGGGTTGGCCGCCAAGCAGTGAAATTCTGCACCACTGAGGTGGACTGCCTTTCGCAGTTGACCCTCCGGAATTTGATGAGGAAGAGTGTATGGATGGCGTCAGTTTAATTGTGACCGGCACGCAGACAAGATGCGTCACACTGAACGCTGTGTCATCTTCGCTCTGGCGATCGGTGGCCACATTTTAAAGCCTGCTTTGTGTCCGTATTACTCGTGCAAACAGACGGAGCACCCCGCATTTTGCGAATACTCTCACACTCAACTTTTTCGTAAAATAAAGTAAGTCAATCCTGTCATAGGGCCTACTGTCGGAAAATAAAAATCAGTTCAACAGCGAATGCTTCCGGCGTAATTGATAATCGGCTGGCGGATTCTCAGAAAAATATATTATACAAACAGCCTTTTTTATATTGCAGAAAGCGATACGCCCAACCCCGACGCTGTACCGTTCTTCGGTGAACCTGACTGGTGAATACAGTTGAAGCCATCAATAACAATACTGGTTTTCAGCAATAAACTAGTTAGAACAATTAGAAGCTGCTGCACCGTCAACTTTTGTATGTTTTTTGTGGTGAAATAACCCGCATTTCTCGTTATAACCGTGAATGCTGGCTATTGAATGTCTGCGCTGAAAATAATGAAACATGAAATGCTTTAAATGATAGAAGAAAACGAGAAATTCAAATTCAAGCTGCCGAACCTCCGTCCACAAGGACCACAGCCCCAACACTTACCAGCCCCTTTTCCAAATAACGGTTCGCTTCACTGTTTGGCAGTAAAATACTGCAGCAAAGCAAGCATTCAAAATATGCTACGGCGTCGAAGTGGTTGGGATTTTTTAACGCACTTTCGGACATGCAATTTGAGTGACAATGTGCCCAAGACTTCGGACGTTCTTATGAATTGCCTCTAGGGGGCTTGTGCCAGTCCCGCGAAATCATCCAAATGTTCAAGCATGACCGAAAAGCTTGGCAGCTTTTTCTCTTCGTTATAATCGATGTCTGTTAGCACATCCAATCTGATAATTTAGTTTTCCCACAACAGCATGTTAAACCCATATTTTAATCTTTGTGTGCAACCCGTTTATAGCAAATATTGATTAAAACAACAAACCTTTCACGGTACTTAAGTATTGGTATTAGTGGGTTCGACTTAGTAAAAAAAAAGCCACAGGGTTGCTGGTAGATTTGCCGAAGGCAACTGAAACACGAAAGCATACTTTTTTTTTTCTTCTCAGCCAATTTCACTGAAATCTCCTCTTTTTTAAATCTCCCATTGAAATATCTATCCGAACCTGCCCTCTTTTCACGAAAGCTCCCCTATTCGAACGTGGGAGTCTCGGATCACGCGTTTAAGGAGGAAAGCAGGCATCTCGGAAACAGGTGCGCCGTCTTAGACGACTCGGCTTATACATCGAGTAAACGCGGTATGCCGTTCGTGGGTGGTGCGGCTTTAAAGCTAAGGCAGGACGCGCACACGATGTGGCCGCGGCTGCCGGCCGTCAAGCGCGGGGCTCTGAATCCACAGGGCTCCATATCGCATTCTGGAGCATTTACGCCCATTCGCCAGAAAACACCCCCCACGCTGAATTGTTAAAAGCTCAGGCCTCCGCGCTTCCTGTCTCTCTATACAGTCTTAGATAAAATGAATGACTTGCGTATGTTGGACCTTGCAAATATCGCAAATTCCTTTTGCCAGCAAGATAGATTCAGGGAAGTCAGAGCATATATAAAAAATAACGTGAAATAAGACGCTGATGAATCTCAGCGACCTTGGCATAACGGCCAAAAACCGACAGAATTGAAACAGAAAAAAAGAAAATGGACATGTGTGGATTGTGCGAGCTGAAACATTTTACAACAATCATGTTAAATTATTAGGGGTATTCTAAGAATTCACATCTAAACAATGTTCGTTCAATCAAACATTTTTCAACAGCTCAAAAAACATTCTTACGGCATGTCCGATCGAGGAGGTTCCCATAGACAATACTTTGATACAGCTAAGCGCATTCTAGGCTAATTAAGTGTTGCCGAAAGCATTTTAACGTCATTAACCGGGAACTGCGTGATAAGAAACAGCGTTTGGTTGATTTGTACTTCCTCTTTGCAAGAAGACGAAGGGGAAGGAGCCAGGCCAGTTTCATGCCTTTGAAATTTAAATTTTGGAACTCGGCAGCGTAATTTTGTGAACATAATTTTCTGTTTTCGTGTAAAACGTAACTTTCTAGGATAACAGAACAAGATGTGTCAGTATTCGTTTAGATGAGTAATTAGAGCTTTTGCAGAGTCTTCACTAATCGCTCGTTTTTCTTGCTTGTTTGTTCATCAAGTTTAGCTCCTGCTGACTTCGGCATGTTGGCCCAAAAGCCGGCGGGTACTGTAAATGCGAAAATTGAGACAGATGCAGAAAACAGCCATAGTGATTTTTATAATTAAAATATAATAATTTTAGTTATACCAAATTGGATTGTTTTAATCGTTTAAGAAAAAGTGATTTCTAATATATAACGTTTTAATTAAAAGAGTAATGAACATCAATGATGAAATAATCATTTTATTTTGCTTTGCTTTGATAACGATGCTAATAATTATGAATCTATCAGCTATATTTGGTTTCACTACTGCGATAGCCTCAACTAGTGCCTCCATGTTCTTAGTTGCCGTCAATGACGCCGTGCTGTTTCAACAAACATGCTGGAAACCGACCCTTAGTGTATCGTGCGGAAACATATTACAAATATCAAACGCAACTGGTCACTGTAGTATTCACTTCTTAATGACAAACTCTTTGGTAAGCAATATAGTACATCGCTCAGTTATCACTTTTATATTCCCCGGAACCATTTTTTTTTTTTTTACAGAAGGCGGCTCTAATTATCCTTGGAAAGGCTTGTCACATCTCATGTTACATTGCTTGGAACGAGCACCTAGCCGTATTACGTTCTCAGCACAGCACCACATATTCGCTACCGATTGGGTCTTTAATGAAATAAGAAGAAAAGCTCTCCAATTAGTCTCGTTAGTATGACATAAGTTGACATTGACATGCAAAGGTACAACTAACATGACCGATAAGTCATGAGAACAACACCATAACGTGCTAACCATTTACGTCACGATTAAACTTAATTACCCCATTGTATATGTGGGTGTGGGCCAAACGTAGTCATGTGTGGTTCATACCCTCATTAGGTATGCTGGTTCGAACAAGCAAGTAAACTAAACGCTAAGGGTCAGCATCATTAAATACACTTAATTGGAATATTAGGATCACTTGATGAAGTACTGGTGCATCACGTTTCAATATGCTAGCGTCTTTTATTGTCGGCTGTGCCGCATGTTTCTCATGTCTGGTGTAATCTGGCTAGATTACGGTTCCTTGTTATTGTGCCTCAAAACCGTAGGTCTGTCCATACGGGACGCGAACACAACGTGCAGAGCTGAGAAAAGTGGCACCATCCGTATACTGATCCGCGTAGAATTACGAACCTGGTGGTAGTTGAATACTCACAAGATTCAGCCTATCGTTTCCACATTCAAAGTAATATTCCTTTGAAAGTGTCGCTTTCGGCTCTCTCTGTCTCTCTCTTTGATCGCATCTTTCTGCAAGAAATATGCTGCCAGACAGACACATGGTGTTCTCTGTATCGTGTGCCTGTGATCACCGATCAAGGTTTTCATACATGCCGCTGCTGTGTACGTGTAAGCATTTTTACCGGGAATTCCTAGAATAAAGCTTAGAAGAACCAAACCGAGCGTCGGGCGAGTAAGTATTGCATTGTAAGTGGCATTTCGCCCAACAAAAGACAGACAAGAAGGGAAAAAATCACGGAGGGGCGCAGTCTGTGCGGTGATGTCTTCGGTGAATCTGCATTAACTCGAGGTAGATCATTTAATCACCTATTTGTAATCCTAACTACGTGTCCATGCTTTTTTATATGTGTGTTCTTCCGACAACAAATTTCCAGTTGATAGTCTGCGCCTGTCTGTGCATCCTTCCCATCTTGTTGATGTTTGCGCAAAATGTCGTTCCCGATTTCCTGGAAGTTACGTAACGCCGCTCAGCGTAGCGTCTCCTAAATCAAATTATTTACACAGTCTGAACGATCGAACTACACAGCCGTTGATCGCGAGTGAGCGCAAGCAGGAATTTTATATATCCTTCGGCATCTCATATGCAACCAGCAATATTGGAAGTGGCGTTACGAAAGACCCCGACCACCAGCACAAAATCATTGGCATTATTTCCGCACCTGCCTATTCCTACAGGCTCGTGAACCTATGTAGTTGGGGGTTCTCCGCATTCTATTATACTATGAGTTCGTCCACCACGATTCCATAGTAACTACGGTGCATCGATTCGAGAACTTAAAAAAACGGCACGCGCGTATGTGCTTACATTGATCTCAGGGACGCGTTGCATTGACTTCGCGTTATCGCTCGCTTTGAAAGGTATTCGCTGCTACAATATTCCATAACAATGCCGCCCCCAGTTCAATGTGCACGGATGTAGGAGACTTTATCCGAACCCAAGACCTCCTTCTCCACCTTTCCCCGTTGCCCTTTCTTTATCACATCCTCCGTATACCTGTATCAGTGATAAGCATTCTCATGTTGCGTGGTAACAAAATATAGAGAGTGCTACGCTGGGTCTTGGTGGATAATATTCTGGCGATGAAAGATCATGTATCCTATCCCAGCAACGAACCACAGTAGCATCGATTACAAAACACAAAAGCAGAGAAAAAACAACAACACGCAGAACCATGCAAGGTAGACAAGGAAAAGCAGAGAATCGATCTCTGCGGCATCCATACCACACTTTCTGTGATGAAACGTAAAGAACAGGAACAAACAAAGAAAGCGTCCGCGTAGCCATCGCTACATATTACGCATACGTAGAAAATGATTTGGCGCGAATAGGATTTTCTGCTGAAAAACGTTCAGTTGTGACTTTTTGGGCGAAAGGTTCGTTCTCGACCCTTTGGCGAAATATCCGGCGATCTCGCTTTAAATCCGGGACTTCCTGTTTCGCTACAGTCGCTTATGTGAAATAGCACGAAAAACCACGTTAAGTTTCAGCAATTTGGTGAGCAGTACGGTTTTACGAACGTCATGAGATAAAAGTACACTGCACGTGTCAAAGAAAAAAAAACTATGAGGCACTTGTTGAAAACATTCAAACAAGAAGCTCTACTTTCGGTGAGGATCGGTGACGCCCGCAACATGTACTGTTTCTAGATTTAAACAGCGCCTAAGAGAAGCATACATTGCCATCAATAAAGTTTGCTCGTGAGCTACATTGGGATCAACTGTTTAGCACATGTCGAGAAAGAAGGAACGTATACACTGAGTGTAAAAAAATCTAACAACCACTGGACTCCCATACACAAAACGCTATACATTCCTGCTGCATTGGCAGGCAACTTTGATTGTAAATTTCTATCCTGTTCTAAAACGCACTGACAATTCGACCAGATGCGGTCGCAAATCACTGAGGAAATAAAGTTTTCCCCATACCGAATGGTCTCACCTTCTGGCGCCAACTCTAGTAAATAAACGAGGCTCGCGACCTACACAAGACTGGTGCCTTTTGCGTTAGTGCACCACTGACTGGGCTATAGCATAAATGAACTTAAGTATTTTTCATCGGACAAAAGATTATATTTCTTGTTCGACGCGAGAGCAACGCGGAGGCACGGATAAGGCTTTATGACTCATATTCCCGTGTTGATCCTTTTTTCTGATAATATCTACCCTGATATTGAAGGCATCTTAGCTTAAGTACGCAAGGTGGATTGAGTAATAATTGTTAGTTGCAAGTCCGCACTTCATCCGGCTTGGTCTTGTTTCCTTTTTCTTTCTTTTGCAAACGATGCATGGGTAAGATTGGTAGCTTCAGCGCGAATTACATCAGTATCGCTGTTCAAAAAAAAAAAAAGCCAGCTTTCTTACAAACTAAATACTAATCATTCATTTGTCACAAAATGTGCTAGCCTCTTTGTAAGTGAAGGTAGAAAATGCTGGTTAGCGATATTTACCGTCTAGTTAGTAAGTAAATAGTGTTGACTAGACTGGGTAGTCCATCAATTACTAAACCCAGCAAATAGAGGTCTACGCCTATTTTGTTATGTGTGTGTGTGCGCGTCGAAATATCAAGATGATTCTATTTCAGAAGTATAGAATAAAACAAAATGGTATTGTCATTGTACATTAATTAATGGCTGAGCGCTATTTCTTCATGTAACTATACCACGGTGAGTGCACATCACAGCAGCATATTTTAGAGATCTGAACATATACTCCTGGATCATGTGAATATATAATCATAAGAACGCATCATATATGTCTATTCAAATTATCTCATCATTCTCACATAATGCTCATATGGTCATATGGGTATAAGAAGTCATGTTAACGCATCGCATGTCAAGACACACAAACGCAAACGCACACGAAAAATTTCAACTTCGACAAAGCATATTTCTACTGTAGCTCCAGCTTGAAGGCTATATATCCCCCCACATTGGGATTGCATATCGTGTACTGGTTAGCAGCCATATAATTACAAAGAATAATTTATGTTTTGTACACATCATCATATGCTTCTCTATTTGCTTACATATGTGTCTTCACGTAGCACAAGACTTCTATTCCAAGCTAGCCAATAAAATTACAGCTTGCCTAACTTTTGTTTACAAGTGTCACCTTAACGGCAAAATATACTGTGGCAGCTACGATAAAGAGAGAGAGAACTCTTTATTGAAATGCAGAGAATTTAGCCAGCATGTAAAATTCGTTGACATGCTACTCTGCGTGGGGAAGGGGATTGAGGATTGAAAGTAGAAATAAGAAGAGATACTTTTAAACTAAGTAACTACTGAGCCACCTACGTTGCCAGATTTTTTCTAAGAAGGCTTCCCCGGTTTGTAACGACAAATTTACAAGCGGTACTGTCTGCTGGCTTAAATGTATGCCACGAAAGTAGTAAAACACGCTGAAAACAAGTAAATACACGCGTTGACTAAGTGGTTACTAATAGAGGATTTGAGTCTGTCCGGCGCACCGCTATACGGAAAAAAAGTTTGCGGATACTGGTTTACCGGGTTTGAACTGCGCATGCGCGTGCCTTACGGGCGTTTACAGGACGCGCTCCAACGCCCAAACGCCCGACATGCTTCCGAGGTTGCCATTACCGGCTTCCCTTTGAGCCGAATCGAGCCAAACAAAAACGTAAAAAAAACAAAATGGCTACTCCGAGGCCCGCTACCAGCATGGCGCCGTGGACACGCTACTCGCCTTATGACGATAAAATTGTCCCCGAAGAAGTTCTTGCGCTGAACCCTTTCGAGAATGCTTCGTCGTGGCACACAATCACTGAAAAAGTGTCAATGCTACCGCGGCGGACACTCGTGATGTCGATTCTGATGCCGATCACCGTAATGCTGATGTTTTCTTCATAGTTAGGTTTAAATCATAGCGCAAGTAAAGAAAACAAACATAAACTTCTGTTTTGTAATGAAAAAATCATTGGCATTGTCCAATTTTTTTTTTTCTTTTCAGATTTAGTCAGTAAACGCGAAAACTTTCTACTTTGCGCATACGCAGATGTGGCGGCCACGGCCGCGAAGGCGTTGCGGGCGTTTTTGGGGCGTATTTTGGGCGGTACGGTGCAAAAAGCTCGTTTCAACGCTATCCGGCTTGACGCCCTCCGGCAACCCGGTATACGCAAAAACGTACCGGAGAGCCGGACAGTCTAAAATCCTCTAATATTTTCTAAGAGCGGGACCTCTATGAACGGCAAAGACATTCTATTTCACCGTTGCTTGGAGAGTGTATGCTTGGCTTACACAATTTTATTGAGGCCCCTACATTTTAGTTTGCTTGAGCAATCCCCTGCTATGTTGGTAAAAATTTCACAGTTTATCTACGGAGTGAATGATGATAAGTGGGGCGAAGCGACCACCCGTCCGTCTATGCTTATGTCCGCCTGACTGTACGTCCGTTCGTCTCTCTTTGGTCCATCTGTGTGTCCTTCAATCCATCCGTCCGTCCGTCCGTCCGTCCGTCCGTCCGTCCGTCCGTCCGTCCGCCCGTCCGCCCGTCCGTCTGTCTGTCTGTCTGTCTGTCTGTCTGTCACCTATCTTCCTCTACATTCCTTCATGTTACTTCACCCGCTAAAGCCAACCGGCACATTTTATCACTGCGTCAGCAATGTCTGTCCACAGCTTTCGCTAGCTTTAGCCGAGACGCAGAATATACCACGCTTGGGGCGACGTTTTTCATTCACGCATTGCACATAACATGACGACGACGGCCACGGCAGATAGGCATATAGAGTGCCCATATAATTGCTCTCGCCATAATAGTTTCACATTTTTAATGAAACTGAAATAAATTAACACAACATCGCTGAAGGTTATGTGGAAGATTGCACCCGGAAATAATAATAGAACCGCACCTTTTGTCCAAAGACCAAGGACACCAGGGGCGACGTTCTGAAAATAACTCCATACCTACAAATGATTTGAATGTGTGCTGCTTCAGTATGACCCGTATTCGCTGTAGTCGTCGCATCGCCTCGCATACCGTACCCACTATTGCAATATCATGTTAGGTTTCAGCCAACGTAATTGCGATAACATACATTGTGCTACAGAACCATAATGAGTATATACATTATCACAGCGTTCTAGTGTAGCTACGAACATTTCATTGCTCATACGATCACATAATATTTAACGCTAACCCTGCAATTTCTCAATATTCCTGTGACAATTAGCAGCAATATACCAACATATACAATTTGCATAAGCAATCAAAATGAAGCGCTCATTCCATACCTAAATTGAGAGTTAACTACTTCCTATCAGGATTTCATAGTAATAATCCTTATTATTCGCGTGTCTTCAGTTGTCGGTGTGTTCGTGCCTTGCCGTTGTTGCGTAAAGCCTCTGCCATATCCCTGATGTTTCATAAACTCATTAATCAAAGTTAATGGTGGTATGTACCAGCGAAAAATTCGTGTACATAGGAGGTAATGCCCCATACGCATGTCTCTCCAGTATAAAAAGCTTTGTCTACCGATCTCCTATTGTCCATTACTCCATGATGGAGTGCTTCTGCCCGCGCTATTTTCTGAACACAGTGTAAGCAGCATATGCTAGTGGAGGTCATTTTCGGAGCTAAGTTCGACCCAAAGAGCAAGGAACGCGCAGGAAACCGAAATATCAAGCTATACGACATGAAATTATTGACCATCGTTCGTTGACTCAGTCATAACCCGAATAACATGAGCAGTGCACAAGGTCTCCTTTCGCAAGTTCCTGCAAATCACGGCTCAGGTGCGGACACTTACTTGGCTCAATGCTGTACGCTTATAATAAAACAAGCAGTGCTCACCGCACTTGCGGAAAAAGACAATACCCTGGTTATTACTCGTTAAGCTTGTGTCGGTACGACATTATTTAAACCTAAGCAGCGCTTGGGTGACACGAAAGAACTATAGTCCTTATTTAATAGCGCGAAGGCATTAAGGCGAACTAAGGGCCGAAGGGCACGTGAAATCATGAAAGCTCCGCGGACAGCTAGACAAGGCCTCGATAAGTGCGTCATAGGAAGATTTAGGTATCTCTTCGAGAAATAGCTTGATTTTTTTGTGTACATCGCCGCCTTCATCATCAGGCTAAACATATTCAAATCAGAACATTGTGTAAGGTATCTGACCAAACATCAACTCAACAATGTGCCAGCTGCCATGAAAGTTTGCGGCAGTATAGTGCCATTTTGAAAAAAGAAGCAGGATGATAAAAAATAACACAAAAAGTAAACTAGTCCCTTCTAGTCTATGTTTTGTTTGTGTGTTCGTCTGCTCGCAGTTCCCTGGAAAATGAACTAGAGATTATTTCCGCAGCGCGCTTCTGGACTGGACCATCAATACGCATTTTAAGAACGACCATACTATCGCTAATTTTGTAATCATTAAATACAAAATAAACAAAAAACATGTTTACCGGTATATTTTATGCGAGTAATATTAGAAGGTGAAGCATTTTATATGCGATTAATAATAAAATGCTGCCTCAGCAACCTAAAGATTTAAAACAGGTTACGCCTATCATCTTACCTTATAGCTCATTATAGCGATTCATAAATATTTTTCAAACTTTTTGTTGACCTGGCAGGCTGCCGCACCGTATGTAAGCCCCTATACTCCCACGAGCAAGGTGAACAATGAAAACAAGTAAAAATATATGACTTGTTTTGAATGAGATAACACCTTGAATATAAAAAGTCAAACCTGAACCATCAAAAGCGACCTTAAAAACTTCGAAATTTCATGCCAGCGATAATGAAGACAGTGTTTAAAAATAACCCGGGATGAAGCCCATAGGACGTTAATATATATCGTATCAACGGTTACAAAGCAGAAAGTAGCTAAGTGTATCTAAAAATTATACTTCTCATTTTAAGATATAACAAAAAGAAACAAAACCAAATGTACTTTTTTTTTGCTTCAGGCACGAAAACGAATATGTGTGGGAAAAGAGGCCATTGGCTCCTTTCAGCTTCGTCGCTAATGGCCCCGACAGCTGTGCCATCCTATTAAAAGCCACCCAGACAGGTACCTTAGCCGAGATCCTGAAGGGACAAAAAAGCGAATATTCGTGAGTCTAACAAAAGACATAAATACCTTAAAGTGATGTTTTTAACGGGGACAGCTTTTAGAAACCACAAGAAAAAATATTGATCTCTGGTGGTACTCTTGTCGTGAGCACAGGAGCTGCCGAGACGAGCAGCATTGCAGTTATAAACAGCAAGTCGGACGTCACGATGAGTGGGGTTAACCTCGGCCACATTACAGGTGTGCCTTGTGGCAAAGAAATCGCGGCAAAAGACGTAAATCTGTGTTGTTCACACATGCGTATGTTCGCTGCCTCTTGTACTACCTTTTTCTATTTGTCATCTTGGCCTAACAAGGTTTCACGCTTTTGCATGCTACGACCGTCTGGCTGCAGCCCTGCCATGGGGCGACATCGTTATAATATTGTCCTCTGATGATGATAATAACGTCATCACACTGACGTGGCTGTTTTCGGGTCAAGTCCTGGCTACTTGCTGGTGAACGTAGCGTGTCGCCCGTAAATGTCAAAGGAAACAAAAAAAAATCATAAGTAAAAGGGATGAGATGTTCTACGTCCATGAAAGGGCTTGTGGAGGGTAATTAAGAGGCTTCGAAATAGGCCTCCATGTCTAGCGGTTAGCTTATATACAAGGCGTCGCGCCGTGGAGAAGCAAGCTTTCTAAGTCGCTCTTGCTTGCGTTCTGTTCGCACATTTCTACAGTGCTTTACCTGGTGGCAAGCTCTGAAAAAAAAAGTGTCTAGTAGGCGAAAAGAATAGCAATACCTCGTTGTCCAACTGGCGCGAAGACGCCGACGACAATGCCAGAGTGGGCGCGAACTAGAAAGAAAACAACAAAGGTCAGGTTCTTGCGAGCACATCCAATGTGTAGTGCGCCATGGCGAGGACAGGCATTTCTTTACACGTATTTCAGGGCATAAAACGTTTTATGTACTAAATCACTTCTTATAGACCTATCTTAGACGTCTTTTGCAGGTCTCCTAAAATTATCAGACGGTGAAAGTAGTATTGAGAGTCAAAGTATTATCACTCTGTCTTTACCAGAATTCTGGCACTACCATTCGGAATACAGCGACAATGCAATAAACTTTTTTTTTCATTAAAAGAAAGACATTTTGAACATCTTTCTGCTTTTTTTTCTGTACGTAAGTTGAGAGGATTTGGCAGACGCAGACAGTGTTGCAGAAATGGAAGCCTGAGACTTAATCGCAAAACGTATTCGTTAGCTTTTGGTTTCTGCTTTGTATTTGTATACTGGCTTTTGGTTGGCTCTTGGTTTATGCTATATGTGTAAATTGGAAAGCGTGCGTTCATGTTTTCATCTTTTGTGTGGCTGAACACGCTGAGGAAGAACAAAACGAGTACTGTTATGAGAAAGGCGTACAAGTTTACATGAAGGTATGAATACGTTGCTTTGCGCCAGCACATCAACAACAAATTGTGAAGTGTTTGTCTGTACACAACATAAATGTCTAATACAAACTAAAGAAATCTGTGTTATACTTTGTGAGCACTCGATTTAAATAGTCTACTATTTGAAATTCTCGTACATCTTAAGTTTTATTATATTGTTACCACATGTGTAATTTAGGTATGTGCACCTGCGTAGCGGGGAACATGGTGGTAGCAGAAGAAGAGGACGTTCGGTTCGTGGCAAGAGCTCGCTGCTTCGCGTTCACTGTGGTATACCGTCGAGTCGACCGTTACGTCTGCTTCGAATAAACCCCTCGTAGGCGTAACAGAGTGGTGGAGGTGCGGGGTACGACACGTCGACGTACTACGGAGCCACAGCTGTTCGGAGTTCGCCGGAGCCGTCGTCTTGCCGGTCTGCCGCCGACAACAGTCGTCATGACCCAGAGCGAAGGTCAGGAATCAACCGCCTCGACTTCGCGTCAATCTACACTGACTACACCTCGGCATCACTACATGGAACCCCGCGCGTTCGCGGGAATGGCAGGAGAAGATGTGGACGCGTGGCTAACGCACTACAAAAGGGTGAGCCGGTACAATCACTGGAACTCTATCGATCAGCTGGAAAACGTCGCGCTGTTTCTCACGGACACTGCACTGATGTGGTATGAAAACCACGAAGAGTCCTTGACAACATGGGCTCTTTTTGCTCAAGAACTCAAGAAGTGTTTTGGTGACTCCGACTCAAAAAAGAAAAGCGCGGAGCGGACTCTTGCTGGAAGAGCCCAGACTCCTGGAGAAACCTGCACTGCTTATATAGAGGACGTCCTTAAGCTTTGCAAGATTATAAACCCGCAGATGTCCGAAGAAGACAGGGTCGGACACCTATTGAAAGGCATAGCGGAAGACGTTTACAATTTTCTGATAGGCAGGGATGACCTCACCTCTGCCTCCGACGTCCAACGCCAATGCCGTACGTTTGAAAAATTGAAGACTCGTCGCATCGCCCCGAAATTTGGTAGGCTGGCAAATGTGACAACGGTTGCCAGCGTCGACGTGAGCCCGCCCACCGACCTTGCGGCTACTATTCGGGCAATTGTGCGTGAAGAGCTGCAGCGACAAGGTGGTAGGGTCGACGAAACCATTCCTCATCCACCTACCAATCCACCCTACTACACGGCGGCACCATCAGCTACTTTGCCACCATCGGTATGTGTGGCAGACATCAGCGAAATTGGAAATCCGAGGCCACGTCGTGACTCATTCACGGCCGACCAGCGATATGGCCAACGCCTTCGGCGCGGCCCCGCCACACAGAGGTGGGCAGCCCCCGCTCAGCAAGCTCGTCACCGACCCTTCACAGCTGAGCGGTCTCAGCATTGGTTCAGCGAGCGTCCTCTACCAGTCTGCTACAACTGTGGCTTCGAAGGACACATTGCCAGGTATTGCAATTACCGGCAGCCGTCAGGGTACGACCGATCACCGAGATTTAACCGTTCTGGCCTTACCCGAGCACCGACATTTCCGGGAAGCGCGTCTTACGAGATCCCAGGACCGCTACGAAACCAATCTCCGGCCTCTGACCGCAGTGTGACACCACCACCTGCCCCTCGTGCCAACCGATCACCGTCTCCTCGGCGCCGCCACTCCTCGCCTCTTACGGAAAACTAGCCGGCGCGGCCATTGGAGGTGAGGTCGCCGGACATTCCTCGATTTCAACAGATATACCTCCGTTAGCTTCCATGCTTAGAAATAAGGTTCGAGTGCTTATCGATGGTGTACCGACGATGGCGTTGGTGGACACAGGTGCAAGCGTGTCAGTGATGAGTTTAGTTTTCACCCGCCTTCTTGGACGAAAGGTTATGTTTCGTTGGGATCGTCCTGATACGTTTCGTGGAGTGAGCGGAGAGGTGTTACAACCTGTTGGTGTCTGCACTGTGACTGTTAGTTTGGCATGCCAGAACTTTGTCGCGGAGTTTGCTGTTCTCCCTCATACTACGCACGACGTCATTCTGGGACTCGATTTCTTGAAGCTATGTGGTGCTACTGTTGATTGCCGCACAGGACAAATTACAGTAGATTCTTATATCCCAGTTTCGTTTATGGAAAACTCGCCCTCTCAAGAAAGTGCTCTTTGCGTGCCTGTGGACACAACTGTGCCGCCGTTGTCTGCGAAATGTGTCCCTGTTGCCTGTTCACCTGCAAGCGAGAAAACATTTGACGCAACTGTGGAGCCCGTGCATCTCAGTTGCATAAAGAAGACAGTTTTAATACCCTACTGTACATTATCGGTTGCGCAAGGGCATACTGGTTTATGGGCGATTAACTGCTCTAATGAACCTACAGTGCTGCCGAAGGGTCTGAAACTTGCAGAGATTCGTGAACACCAAGTATTGTCGCTTGCCACCCTCGCAGAAAGCAATGATTCCCCGGATAAGACCCGTTGCGATAATCTGCACGCCAGGGACGCCACCATTATGGCTATGATTGATAAGTCACTCAGCACCAAGGAACGTAATGAACTGGCGAGTATTCTGCGCAAACATGCTGGTATTTTTGATTTCGCACAGCAAGATTCACCGTCATTCCCTGCTTCTCGTATAAAGCACCGAATCGACACGACATCTCACAGACCTCTCCGACAGAAACCATATCGTGTATCACCTTCCGAACGCGCAGTGATCAATGAACAGGTTTGCGAGATGCTCAAGCAAAATGTAATTCAAGAATCATGTAGTCCGTGGGCCGCTCCAGTAATTCTAGTGAAGAAGAAAGATGGGACATGGCGATTTTGTGTTGATTACCGCCGTCTCAACGCCATCACTAAAAAAGACGTATACCCACTCCCGCGGATTGATGATGCTATCGACTGTCTATCATCGGCCTCTTACTTTTCGTCTGTGGATCTGAGGTCAGGCTACTGGCAGATTCCAATGCACGAGGAAGACAAGGAGAAGACTGCATTTGTTACAACAGACGGACTATTTGAATTCAATGTGATGCCGTTCGGACTCTGCAACGCGCCCGCAACTTTTGAGCGATTTATGGACAACATTCTACGTGGATTGAAGTGGGAAGTGTGTATGTGTTACTTGGACGACGTTGTAATTTTTGGGCGCACCTTTTGTGAGCACAACACACGCCTTGGTCTCGTACTGGACTGTCTAAGGAAAGCACGCTTGGTGCTGAACTCAAAGAAATGTCATTTTGGAGAGCGCCAAACACTCGTCCTTGGACACTTAGTAAACAAGGAAGGCATAAGACCGGATCCCGCCAAGACGGCCGCAGTGGAGGCATTTAAGCAGCCAAGCTCGGTGAAAGAACTGCGAAGCTTTTTGGGGCTTTGTTCATACTTTCGCCGATTCATTCCTGGCTTTGCCAATATCGCATACCCACTCACGTGTCTGCTTCAGAAAGGTGCGCAGTTTGACTGGACCCCGGAATGCGAGTCTGCTTTTTCGGAGTTGAAGTTTCTTTTGACGTCCCATCCGATTCTTCGCCACTTCAATCCTCTCGCTCCCACTGAGATTCACACAGACGCCAGTGGTATTGGTGTAGGTGCTGTCCTGGTTCAACGCTTGGATAATCAAGAACACGTCGTAGCGTATGCAAGTCGCTCGCTCAGCAAGTCCGAGCGTAACTACACTGTCACAGAGCAAGAATGCCTTGCAGTAGTCTTTGCAGTGCAGCGCTTCCGGTCCTACCTGTACGGACGCCCCTTTACCGTCGTGACAGACCATCATTCTCTCTGCTGGTTGGTCAACCTGCGTGACCCATCTGGTCGGCTGGCGCGCTGGGCACTTCGTCTACAAGAATATGACTTCACGGTTTCCTATAAAAGCGGCCGACGTCACGCTGACGCAGATTGTCTTTCGCGACTGCCGCTTCCAACGATTGAATGTGACGCGGACACCTTCGATACCTACATTGCATCACTCGACCACCCATTTCCCGATAACAAGACCTTTAAGGATGAGCAACAAAGGGACAGCACCGTACAACAGCTTCTTGCTACCAAACCAAAATCATCGCCTACGCGCTTCTGCATCCGAGACGGGCTAGTGTACAAAAAGAGCTACACCAACACCGGCTCACGATATCTTCTGGTTGTTCCGAAGAGTCTTCGCGTTTATGTTTTGCAGGCTATGCATGATGACCCAACATGCGGTCATCTAGGCACAGCGAAAACTCTGTGCCGTCTTCAAGAAAGATTCTACTGGCCCAAAATGCGCCAGACGACGGAACAATACGTGTCTAGCTGTAACGAGTGTCAACGTCATAAGCGCCCAACAAGTGCTCCTTTAGGGCGATTACATCCGGTGCCGCCCCCTAGAGCTCCATTCGAACAAGTCGGGATTGACCTCCTTGGACCCTTTCCCCGGTCGTCTGATGGAAATCGCTGGATAGTCGTTTGCACCGACCATTTAACACGGTACTGCGAGACAGCTGCCATACCATCGGCAACTGCAGCCGATGTGTCTTCCTTCATGCTACGTTTCGTAATTCTTCGACATGGACCTCCCAAAATCGTAATCAGTGACCGTGGCCGACAATTCACAGCAGACGTGATGGAAGAGATGCTTCGTGTCTGTGCTTCAAGGTTTCGGCACTCTACGCCATACCATCCCCAAACGAACGGTCTAACTGAACGAACGAACAGAACTCTCTCGAACATGCTGTCTATGTATGTTGCATCCGATCATAAGGACTGGGACAGTGTTCTACCCTTTATCACATATGCATTCAACACCGCTCAGCATGAAACTACCGGCTACAGTCCTTTCTTTCTTCTATACGCTCGACCACCTCGTCATACCCTGAATACCATCTTCCCGTGTTTGGACCACCGTGATCCCTGCATATCCGAGATCATCTGTCGGGCAGAAGAAGCTAGACGCCTTGCTTATTTGCGCACTCTTGCTTCGCAAGATCGCTCGAAGGCACATTTTGACCGCCGACGCCGACACGTGACGTACAATCGCGGCGACCTAGTGTTGCTCTGGACACCAACTAGAAAACGCGGTTTGATCGAGAAACTGCTAGCGCACTATGCGGGACCTTATCTTGTTGCAGACCGTATCAGTGATTTAGTTTACCGCATAGCGCGTCTCCATTCAAACGGCCGACGGTCTGCAAAAACTGAACTTGTCCATGTTGCACGTTTGAAGCGCTTTATTCCTCGAGAGACTGTTTGACTCGCCCAGTGGGCTTCGTCTGCGCGGAGGGAAGTGTTACCACATGTGTAATTTAGGTATGTGCACCTGCGTAGCGGGGAACATGGTGGTAGCAGAAGAAGAGGACGTTCGGTTCGTGGCAAGAGCTCGCTGCTTCGCGTTCACTGCGGTATACCGTCGAGTCGACCGTTACGTCTGCTTCGAATAAACCCCTCGTAGGCGTAACAATATAATAACTAACGGTACTTACTGCATTGTCAAAGAGACAGCCCAATAAAATTGAGTAGTGCACCGAATTATTAGTCAGTTTATAGATGCGGTAATTTTCCATAGACAGTCGCATTCCAGAACAAGTGCACAGATCACATAACTGCCACTCTGTAATCTGAAGTCATTCGGTATCAAAGATGAAGTCATTCAGTATCGAAGACATGCTTTCGAGCACGAATATTTCACATCAGTTACTGGTTATTTAAAAATTGACCAGTCCTACCGTACTTCAAGTCTTGAAGAAATGGGCGAGTCTATGCTTTCGGACATTTAATGAGCACACACTATACAATCCACGCAGTCCAGCCTTTAACCTAATAGGGCAGCGTCATTGTTGGTTGGACCCGGGTAAGTCAGAACCATGTATTGTTAGTAAAGCAGATTCGGTTATTCGAATGCTCATAATCGTGAGCAGTGTTATGCGGCCATGGTAGTGGCATGGCGGCAAAGTTGAACCACTTCCAAGCTTTATGACGTGTATTTGACTCCCGGTAACGGAGGCTGCATTTCGATGGAACAAAAGTGCAGCAGCTTTGCCTTTGCAACAGCCGTTACTCAGTTGCACGTTGAGGAAGCACAAGTGGTCCAAAGTAAGTGCGCCTTCCCCAAATACGACGTGCCTCATAATCACGTTTTTTTTTTTTAGGGCCCCGATATATTTTCTGTTGAGCTCATACAAGTTGTCTCCGTATAGCCATACGAACTCCGAACGATCTCTACAATTCAGGGAACTTAAAAGTTTTGAAAAAACTCTATATTTACTTCAATATTCGGAAGTCTTTTTCTCATTCTTGTCTATTCTTGCTAAGTTTTCTTTCTGTTTATTTATTTTGCTATTCACATGCCTATTTCGTTACCGTCACTCTGCCTTAACACGTTTTCCAAACGCCATCTAGTGCGGCCGCTTTCAACGACACTGCACAAATTTCCGTCGCGGTGTAGCCACTGCAGAAAGCGAGGCACTGAAGGTGAGTTGAGATGCGATTTCTGCAGTTTAGTTAGCACTATACCCCCGCGAAACAAAGAGCTTCTCACGACCGTCAACAGCTGCCCCACGAAGCGACATCTGCGAGTGAGAAGAGTGCCGTCCGCGCACACTCGTTGAATCTTCGTAATTCTAATGAGAACGGAGGATTAGCGGGGCGGATTAAAATCGCGGGAACGGATACAGAGACCGCCACGGAAGAGAGCCTGCATGAAGCAGCCTTTGCTCGCGCTCCGCGCAGTGGGGCGTGGTAGTTTCCTTTTGTTCGGCAGGAGGCACATACTTTCTCCCCCAAATCGCGTCCCCGTAATCCCTATCGAAATCCAGTTCGGGCAGAAAGCGAAGACTCTCCTGCCATCAGCGGCGGCCGCGTTGCGGTTCATTGTTGCCACGAACTGAAAGCAATGGCGGAAACACGACCTGGCCTTGCAGTATACGAGGCAGTTCCGATGTTGTTGTTTTTTTTTAAATCAAGAACACTACAACTTTGCACCCGAGAAGGCATTGCAACGTTTATTACTATTTCTTTGCAATGCTAATGTAGCATTGCTTCTCTTGTCAGTACACGTTGGCGAAAAGACTGTGTCACAACCACAGGAGATATATAGGTTGTCGAATTCATTAGAACCTACTGCAGCGCGATTCTTTTTTACAAAGGCGAAATAAATAAAATAGGTAAACCGCTTTTGTAGTGTCTTCCTCGATGCGCACACAACGCGAGGACAAGTCAGTGCTGCGCAATAACAGAGGAAACAGAAATGTACGGACGATTTTAAATAAGTCACATGAATGCCCCCACATTGGTCTGTTAAACGAGTATTTTCTTAGTTCTGTGTATCACGACCTGAAATAGCAGGGTCTCGAAACATCGTACGCACAAACGCAACCATTTACACGCTAGGCGTCTACCGTAGCACAGTTTTTTTTTTTAGTTGTTGGAGATGCAAAGTGACAAGATCAGCAGCTCGATACATCACCAACAAAACCCGCAGATTCCTAAAATAATCTGCACATCGTAGAACTAGCTGCACGGATCCGAAATGAGGCAGTCACAAAGAAGCATGCGTTATAACATTTACGCAAGAACTAGGTCTGAGAGAGCGAGAGAGAGAAAGCGAACTTATTAGAAGGCAGAGAGGTCGGCCTGAGCTTGTGCGCTCTAAGCAGCATCGCTTGTGCTATGTAGGCTCTACTCTACACAAGGGAAAAGGGAAATAAGTTATAAGGTGAGGATGCAGACGTTTTCCTTTCCCTTTATCGCTGTCTCGTCCACAGCTTCAGTTGAACCCTCTTTGTTCTCCTCCAGGTTTCTGCTGCGCAGGTGAGTACCGGTAAGATGCAGCTGTTCCTTCCTCTTGAGGGATGCTTGCCGACCGCACTCCATCCCATTCTTATTCTTCTAGTAACTTCAATCTCGTGGTTCGGCTCCATACACAGTTACTACCTGTACTAGGTCAAGAGACGGAGCCACCGCCTCACAGGACTTAACACCGGTGCCGAGGCGAGCCGGCTAGGAGCGAGTAATTGAGCGCGAGTCAGTTGGTTGAAAGGGAGAACGGAAGATGAGAACGCGCGATGATCTGTCCCGCCACAGATCCCGTTTGGAGGTGTCAGTGCCCTCACCAATTCAGTTGCAGTCATGTTCTACCAAATGAAAAAAAAATAGGTAAACTAAATAATTTAGACAAATGCGTAATTCTAGCACTCATTTTAGTATACAAACGGGAAGGCACATCGCGCTTTCTTTAGGACCAGCAATTGCGACAAACCAACGTGACGCACTTGGGCGAGCAAGGTGGTCGTGAGAGAAGAAGAAGAAGGAGGAGGAGGTATTTAATGAGCATAAGGAGGAGAGGTCGGCCTTGAAAGCGGGTTTCTGGCCTGATACTTCTCACGGGGGTAAGGTAAAAAGAGAAAGAAAGAGGAGGGTATGATGAGGGGTGATTGTGGTATAGCACGAGTGACTGCACACAATGTCTCGTTCGGTGTAGTACATCCACAGAAGTCTCTACATTAGCAGATTCTCTAAAGGCAGGAATCTAAACCTGTGTTGCTTAGAAATGCGAGCAGGCCATTTATACTGCGTTGGGCGTGATCCGTCGTGGTCATGGCATAAGAAAGATTTACTACTGCCAGCGTCGCCCTTCCGACAGCGTTCAAGGCGTGGAACTGGCTTAAATTTTACGAGAGGTAACGTTCAATATTTTCAACATACTTATTGGATGACACCTGCTATGATGAAGTCATTATAGCGTATAGGAGTCTATAATATAATGAGTACGTCATATCAACTCGATGTATAGTATACACCAGAAAAGATCACTATAGACAAGCAAATCACAAGTATACGATAGCAGTGTCACAGCACAGTTAACCGCTGACAGACGTACGGGCTTGTACCTGGGACACTCTTTCGGAGACGCTTGGCGCATTTCATGGCTGGCGGTTGTCCCGTCTGCGATGTTCTCTTTTTGACAACCGCTCGCCGATAGGGGCTCCATCCGCGGGCTTATCTAACTGTCTTCCAATCTTCACTTTTCCCCTATCCTTTTAGGAGATTGCTTCTTTTGCTGGGGGGTTCTCTCTCGTAGTTCCGCTTGTGTGTACGCTAGTGCCGATTGCTCCCGCTAGAGGCGCAGCTGTGCTCTTCGTTTCAAGAGCGCTCACTAGATGACGCGCCGCCGCTCAAGTGACACTCGCTCCACTCATGGCGCGTGCTCTAGTTCAGTAGGAGGCCACTAGGTGGCTGCGCCTATATATAGCGCTCGCTGTCGACTGGCTTCCTTTCTTTTTCGCCCGACATTGCTCAGTGCGCGACGATAGCGCTGCCCACTATGAACACCGCAGAAGACAAGGTGGCGGCCCGGAGGGCCCGCAATGCAGCTGCATGTACAATCACACCGCGACAGCTATCGTTTCACGTCTTGTTATGGTAATGATTGAGCATATGTACCGAGGTTTCACGGTTTACCGGATTTAACCTCTGGAGCAAGCTATTTCATCATCATTCACTTCGTGGATATGCGGGAAATATTTTTATTCCCTCCTTATCGCTTCTTATGCGAACCACTGCTGAGGTGTTGCGCTTTAAAGCAGGCAGCTGCGGAAATCGCTTTTCTCTTCATTTACTCTTTTGAAACCACTACAGCCCCCTTCTTGCGGAGACAGACGTCCCGGAATTAGCGGGTCGTACTTGCACTAATTGGCAAAATTTACGTCTTCGTACGTGTTTGTTTCGGTCATGCGCTTAAGCACACGTACAAGTTATACGGATGCGCATTCTCCTGAAATGTACGAAAACTGCGACCTTTTTGACGTTCGCAGTGAAGCTGTGCAAGTTTGGCCCGGCACTTCGCTTTCATTGCTCACACTCCCGGTTGAACGAAACGTGTCGAAAGGGTCCGGAAAGCGCATTACTGGGTATTTGCGCCACGCGCTCTCTCGATGCGCCTTTAATGCCGGAGACCGCGGATAGGTCACAGCAGCCCCGCCAAACAGCACACGCGGAAAACGCATTTCAGCGTTACACAAGCCGTTCTGTGCAAACAGTTGGGCCCCACTTATTTGTTGCTAAAGCCGAGAGTGCTTGAGTGTTTATCCTGTATGCCAGAACTAAAGAGTGCAAGAGGATCAAGCTTATTTGACAAAAACATTACTCCGGACGATCGTAGCTTTGCAGGCGGTCGCCATCGCTCAGATTCCACCCCTCGGTTTTAGGGGGGGGGGGGGGGGGCAAAGCCGTATAAGGCTATAAGTGAAACGAAAAGCTGTTCGCCACGCGAAACGCTAAACGCCTTCATTGGCTGCTCCATCAGTTACGTCGTTGTCTACGTCGCATCCGAACGCGCACGCTATTGAGAGTGCCGTCAGCAGCTTTGCTGCAGCCTGGCCCGCGCACAGCAGCTTCATCGAAGGGGCTTTAAAAAGTGCAGCGCCGTCTGTCTTTCGATGGAGGTCACTTCAACAGCTGGAATATGGAGTGCGACAGGGAAGAATGTAGTAGAGAAGAGAAATAGAGACGGTGCGAAATGGGTGATTCGGCTCCACCATGTCCACGCAGTAAATAAAAACGGAGAAGCAGATCGACAGGCAGAAGAGGGATGTAAGCAAACATCGCGTGACGGGCTCACGGGTGCGTGAGGACCTCGGCGTCGCGGGAAGGCCCAATTTACAACTTTTGCAAGAGGAGAACACGGATCGCACGAACGCAGACAACTTTCCAAGAACAGCGCCGACAGCTGATCCGCGAGAGAACTCACGTTCACCAAGCCGATGCAGTATTCCGGGCACAAGAACAGGCTCGCGTGGCGAAGCGCCATCTGCCTACTGAGCATCCGGCAGCCTTCAGAGCCGAATAGAAGGGACCACGGCGAGCCGAGGAAGCGGCGTTGTAAGCAGAGCACCGTCAATGAGGTAATGACGGGAATGCGTTCGCCGGCGCCGACACCCGCTTTCAACGCGAGTTTCTCGAGTGGAGCTTCGAATGCGACGTACGCCTGTGGCCACAAGTTGCAACATCGCTGGTGAAACATTTGTACGGAATGCTTGAGCGATGATTATTCTGTTTATATATTACAGTATAATATCGAACTTTCTACATGACATAACCACGATATCATTACTAGGCATGCCCTAATAGAGGGCTCCGCGAATTTTGATCATCTGGTGTTACTTAACACGCACTTGCATGGCACAGTACACAGGGTTTCAGCATTTCGCCTTCATCGAAATGCGATTGTGGAGGCCGGGATCAAGCCGGGGACCTCACTGTCAAAAGACAAGCACCGTAACTATATGCTGCAGCAGCACGATTCTCCTTTCTTGCACCTCGCTTTATATGTGCGCTTAGTAAAAAAGCCAAGCTCGCCATAAGATTATCAATAGATCGTTCGATGAATTGATAGATTGATTGATTGATTGATTGTGATTGATTGATTTATTGAAGCTTTATGTGCAAGACTGGTAATGACATCTCGCGGCACTCATGTCTTTTTCCGTGCTGTGGAACTCACACAATGCTGGCATCGTCAGCCTATTAGAGTACCTGAAGAAATTGATAACATGGCGGTTCTCTACATTGTGCGAAACACTCTTATGGAAGAAGTGTAATGGTCATAATCAAGTAATTACCACCGTAAGCGTGGTGCTTGTTATCGTCATCGTCACCATGAGGTTGCTGAGGTTGCTGCAAGATTATAAATTCGTCGGTAGCGTTCTGAGAATGATTAAGTTGTATTCAATCCAACTTTCAAACGCACCCTTTCATTGGTATTCAAAGAAGATCAAGCCTACGTTGAGTCGACATCTTAAGCAAGAATTTATCCCCGAGCACCTTTCACTTTATGATGAAAAAAAAAAGTTGTTTGAAAACGTGGCACGCTGCTTGCTGCTCATGAGGGTTTCCCGTTGCTCCTCCACTTCACCCCCATTCAAGAACTTGCAAATGTTTACTGCATTGATTTCATGGCTTAATTAGCAACCCCAAAGACATATATTTTGGTGATTGTGACCTTTAATTATTATTTCGTTTTTTCCTCAATTACAATTTCTTTCTACGAAAAGCTTTAATCATTAATCACATGCCGCACAGACATACCACTGCACCATCGAACGCTTGTAATATGCCTTAAGTTCTGTCTATGGCAAAGCGAAGAAACATAAGTCAAAAGACAGGAGGACGACGAAGAAAAAAAAAAGCAAAACAGTGAATGCTCGGTACCTAAGAAAACCGTGGCATAATTTGGCCACGGTCCTTAACCGATTGCTCACATCTGGAATCCATCATTGACGCGGTCCGATCCGCTAAACCAACAGGGATTAGCCACGTCCGCCAGGCGGGCCGAAAGGAACGGCTTTTCCAGAGTAGGAGCACAGAGAAAGAGAGGGCAAGGAAAGCCGGGTAGAAGGAGGCAATATTTGCGCAACAAGGCCGAAGGATTAAGAAGTGTTGAGGGCAGGCGGCAACAGCTTTCTGTCGTACGAACACGTAATGCATCAGGGGGTGGAGCCTCGTGGGCAGAGCGCGCGTATGGCAAGGTTGTGCGAAATGAACAGAAAGGGAAACGGCGCGTTCGGCCGCCTTTACTTTGCACTTGTGTGGTTTGCCTGTGCGTGGCAGAACCACTCACTCCGAGAAGCTCCTACGCGGCTGAAGCACGTCTCTATGTGTGCGAGCAAGTAAAGAAGAATAGGCAAACGCACACAAACGCGCTCGCCTGCGTTATTGCCCAGCTCTGTGAGCTGCGAGTCTATATACGGTATAACTGAGCAGCACGTCAAGTACTGTGGTGAGACTAGAAACAAAACCAGTATGCGTAGCGCTGTTTTAGGACGACCTCGTGTTTTTCGTTAGCTCTCCTCTCTCTCTCTCTCACTCCCTCTCTCTTTTCCTTCTCGATCGTGGCAGTCGTATCTCTCGAAAGCTTCTGTCCTAAGCTCTGCGCGCCTGTTTGCCGACCGACTGAGTGGCCAAGCCTAAAATATGAGCCACAGTCCCAGCTCAAGTGTGTACGGGATTTTCTCACACAGAGCGCAGAGATACACGCAGAGCTCTCAGCGGGGCCGGCCACCGTCCTTTCGAGATGAGGCCACGAGCACCACGGAAGGTTTAAGTGGTGACGAAAAAAGTGAGAGTTACTAACGTTATGATAACTGTGCAAGAAACAAGGCTGTGGTTTATAGAACTTTATGAAAAGCACGTGGGTGAAAGAGGGAGAGGGAGAGAACTTTATTAATTCACTAGCCAATGAATGTCGAAAGAGAAAACTGTGCCCCCGTCGCCTCTAGCGATCGGTCGGAATTTCTTGAGACGTGGCAGTGTAAAGGGCTCAGAAAATGAATGTTGGTGTAAATAGAGGAAGCGCGAGTCAGCTCTATATGAGAAAATTGTGGGTTCATTACAAGGCTCTGCTGCTTATAAGTTGGCGTTTGAGTGCGTTGAGTGGCAGAGGCCCAGTGGGTTTCAACAAGATTACCCTGTTGAGAAAACATTCAAATAGCAAGGTAACGTGAGATCTCCGATGTATATTTAGGATAACAAAGATACCTTTATCGGCAGGCAGGATACCCTTTATTGGCAGGCAGTGCTTGTTATTTGTACGATCGCTTGTGCCTTTTTTTCTGGTTGCTTCAAAGGCGACATGTACCACCTAGCTTGTGTCACCGCTGCTCAGCTCTCCGTGCATCTTCCACGCGTTAAATGCAAGTTTTTATGTCAACATTTGACAAGGAATCTCCACTTCTGCAGTGATTATCAGGAAACTGGCTATGCGATCCGCTGGTAAAATTTAAGAAAAAATGTTACGCAAAATAAACACAAAAGAATGATAGTAATCTTTGTGTGGTTCATGCCTTCAGCTAAGTTCAACCGTCAACTTTTTTTTTCAGAGAGATAGAAAGGTAAGGGAAGGCAGGGAAGTTAACCAGGTTGTAAATTTCTCACCCGTCACCAAAATTTCATGCGAACTCACTTCATTGCCAAAGCATTGAGTGCCGTGGCACTGCCAGTTGCGTCCACGAGATGAGTCTCGGACAGCTTTTCATGCAACCTCACAGTGTAGCCGATCTCGAGTACCACGACTCATTCAATGTCAACCGCCAGATCTACCATCGGAAAACGCTGAAGCGAAGCCCAAGTGACCACCACGAAGCAGCCAACCCCATGCACCCGCCAGAACAACTGTCGGCCCGTAACCTGCAGAGGAGGACTATACTGCCACTTCGGTAAGGGTCACAAGGGAGAAAGTCCACGGTATTCTCCATCGATGAACTGCGAATATTAACCCTAGCAGCCTCAAGGCGGTGCCCCTCCTGAGCCTCATTCTCGCTGAAAATCTCTGACCCGCCAGCCTGACTTCGTATAACATCGCAATTTGTCGCTGTCACAGTCATTGATTCACCTTTTCAGTGAAACTGATTTTGAGCAATCATCCCGGGCACAGTCGCGAACTGCACTTGACAACATGCGCACGAGTATGCATAGCCCCCGAGAAAGCTTCTTGAGACACAGCTTGGTATCCAGTGGCTATGCCCATTTCGCAGGTTCTGTACCGTTTCTCATAAGTTATAAGCGTTCTTTCGTATACTTGTGACTACGTTTCGTGTGTCATTTTTTGCGTGAGCAACGCAGGGCACGTTTCTATCTGCATGTTGCTATTACGTTCATTGCTTCGCCTTTGCGGCAATGTTGTGACTTTTTTATGTTATTCCGTACATGTGACGAACCAGCGAGTCTGAAATGTGAGTCCCTCTACACGTGGCCCTGGTACATGTGACGTACATCCCAGCTTTCTTTTACCTCAATAAGCGCATATCATATTGTTACTTGTTGCGATAACTCTGCTGTCGACAAAACGAAATCTTCGAATGACATTTTTCGCCAGCTCCTTACCAGCTCAGTGTTGTACGGTCTTCAGGATTGATTTTCTGAGCTGTTACGTTACGAACGGAGCCCACGCGATTGACAACGGAAGGCGCTATAATGCATTAAAACGCGTCAAAGCAAGAGCAATGAATCGTCTTGAGCAGGGGGTATCGCCGGAGCCAACGATTCGACATGTCCGTTTGCTGGATTGTTGGCTCCATCAATACCCCCTGATCAAGATCATTAGTAGAGAGAATTAGTTGATTGTTTGCAGCAGCTCTGCGGATGCAGCCTGCCCCCTGTCTATTACACTTTCATTGCTGGGCTAACCAGTACATAGTTAAGTATGGGAAGCGGCAGAACACGGGACAGAGAAGTGGCCGAAGGAGAAAGTACAAGCTTTTGCACTTGTACTTGTTCCCTCATCTGCTTTTATATCCCGTGCTGCGCCGATTTCCCATATTTTACCCTGCCACCTGTTGCTCTCCCACCCATTTTTATACTATACTATATTATACAATTTTATAGATGGGTATGCTTCCTCTCTCACAGCAGGTATGTGCCACAAATATTGGCAGAATCCCGAAACTTACCACACTGGTACACTAAAAGTTAAGGGAACACATCCCGCTCGCTGCGAGCAACGTTTCGGGACCACTCGTTTCAGTATCTCTTGTTAACCACCTGTACAGAGTTTTTGGGCGGTGATTAAGTGCGTGCCGGGTCATGACTATGGTATTTATTATCTTAGACACACGGCAAACCCAGACCGTAACAGCTCTGCTGTAAAACAAACGTGAAGCTACAAAGAAGAATCACTATATACGATTTCAAAAGAAAGTTCTCTGAGTATCCGTGTATAGTAATTGAACCGGCCCTCCAAATTTCCGCCTACAGACTCGCCGTGACGACATAACTAACATAGTTGACTTAGACGTACTCTCCAAAAAGTCAGGACATGCGGTCCTACAAGTTTACAAGAAAGCAAGGGACGAAAAAAAAAATGGCTGGGAGGTCGATCACAAAAGCTTCTGGTTGGCTAATCTACGCTTGGAAATGATAAATGGTTTTGGAAAGTTGAGAGAAAGTAAGAGAAAGAAATGATTTAGTGGCGAACTCACGAATCACCCCAGTGTAGTGATAAGCAAATTACTACGTTCGCTTTCTCTTGCGACAGCTAGTAACACAGTATAAACGAAGGACATTAGTAACATAAAGAAAAAGGTTCGTCGCCAATAAAGACGCTCAAATCTCCTAAGGTAAACTTAAATCAGTGATAAAGCACGACATCGGCTCTGTTCACACATTTGCCTCTTACACTCCATGTCACTTGAGCATTATCCCGTGGCCTACAGGACGCAACAGATTATACAGCAGCCTTTTTTATGGTTGTCCTTTTCTGCTTTGCTATCAGCCAAGCAAACGTGTGTGTGTGCGGGGGGGGGGGGGGGGTCTGTGTGTGTGTGCCTATCTGTGTGTGCCTGTATCTGTGTGCGCCTGTGTATGTGTGTGCCTGTGTCTGTGTGCACGTATGTGCGTGCGCGTGCGTGTGTGCATGTGTGCGTGCGCGTGTGTGCGTGTGCATGTGTGTGCGTACTCGTGTGGTTGTGACCTATACCGCTAAAAAGTTCACCTGTCGTGACTTGATTGTCAACAAGCGAAACCTCTCTCGGTGAGTAAAGGATGCGTGAATCATTAAATAGGTCACTACGAAACGACTGAGATTTTTTCTTTCTTTTTCGGTCGTGAACGACGCAGCAAATGAGATTATGTTCCCCGGAGCGGCGTCTATTTAGGGATTATCCGAGGCTTAACCTGCCGATGTTCACACGCTGAGAGCGCAAAAGAAGAGCTCCCTGATTCTATCGTCCCACCAGGACACTACTCGGCCAGTCCCCCTACGTTGGGCATGTGCCATACATGCATACACGACAGCGACAACGACTACGCATGTGTCGATGCTTGCTTTGATCTTGGTTATCTCGGGACAATTTTCAGGCATCAGTTATGGTAGGCAACTTGGTTGATTATCAACGCTAGCAAAGCGAATGTCTTGCTTGAGCTTTCCATAAGAAGACAAAACTAAGCTTTACTATTAGATCAGGTCTCAGTTAAGTTTCAATCGCTGTGTATTTCTTACCCGTGCACTTGAAAAAAATATGCCGAGAATATTTAGTATAACTACGTGTTCACAAAGGCGTAAGCGGTTAAGATTCACATTTCTTCAATCATGGAACAAGCATTCTTGATTTGTTTAACTGTTAAGTCGGTTTCATCCTAAATAAAATAATGTAGCTGATCTCTTTCTCACTTATTTTTGGCAATGTATCTGCTTTGACGTGCGAAAGAATCCGTGGATAAACTTAGCTGTTCAAAACAATATATTCAGCCGGAAGGTGCACAACGAGAAAAAAATGAGAAAACGACAATTGTGAAGACGCTCGACGAACCCATGTTCTTACTTGAAGAACATTTGTAAATGCTGCGTTAAATACGCACAAAGCACTTTTCTGCATCAAAACGAACTGATTAAAGAGTTCATTACAAGCGCGTTTTTCAGGTTATAGCGGTTTCTGGAGCATGTTTATCGACATGTTCTAAAGTATATTCCTGTAATACGTTGTCCCAGTTATTTCACTCTATTTCTCCGATCAGGAAAAAGAAAGAAAAGTTTTAGCAAACTCGTACCACGCTTGTGATGAAAGGCACTGCGTCTTCTGAAACCGACATAGCCCTTGAGCTATACAATAAGGAGTTAGGAACGGACCACCAAAGCATCAAGAGGGTGGTGCTCCAAGGCAGCGCGGCTTAAGGCCTAACCACACATACGCTTTGCAGCGCGTCAGCGCGTGGTTTTCTTGACACGATGCCGCACCCTCACCCTATAGAGTGAGAGGTCGCACAGCTAGGTGAAGCTGCCTGCCCTCCCTTTCCACTGGCAGAAATGGCAGCGTCGCGCGAAAAAGCCACGCGCTGACGCGCCTCAACGCGTGCGTGGGGTCAGGCCTTTAGACGGCGTGTACACACCTGAAACGCCCATATGATTGTTGTCGCGATCAAAGCGTTAAGGTTTTTAAGTACGTGGCAAACTTGACGCTTGCTCGAAGGCTCTGCTTAAATAGCGACAGGATATAGCTTACCAACTCGGGGGGGGGGGGGGTAGTTGCTTGGGCGGGATGGTGTCTATACATTGCTAACGAAGTTATGACGCACCACCCACAGGGTGAGGTCAAAACTACAAAAAGTGAAGCTCTTGTGTTTGCGTTTGTGCAGTTATGTCTTCGCCCTGTTAGCGGTGCACAATAACATGGAAATGAATGGCTACCAACTCGCCCAAGTTGTTGCCACCTTCTTGCACAAAATACGTGTTGTTCCGAATACAGCTTCCATTCCTTACATTGACAACTGCGATGACTTTTGGACTATCAGCTCTGCACGTTTCAAATAATAATAATAATAATAATAATAATAATAATAATAATAATAATAATAATGACGATCATGATCATGATATTATTAATAATAATAATGATGATGATGACAAAGATGATGATGGCGGTGACGATGACGATCATGGTGGTGACGACGACGATGATGATGACGATGATGCTGATGATGCAGAGTGACGCCTCTTATGGTGAACGTGCGTGAAGTCCACGTGTGTGCTTACAAAAAGTTTGACGATTAACCTATTCGTGCGCTCCACTGTGACAGAACAGTAAGCGGTTCCGGTAAGGAAATAATTATGGCACTGGCAGATGGTAATGATTAACAGTACTCTATCATTGAAACAGGGGAGTTTATTGCATGCCAGTAAAAGCAGTTCAGGCGAGCACAACTGCAGCGGGTAACTGAAGGACAACAGTTTCACGTACATACAAACAAGAGATTAAAGACACGATGAAAGTACAGCGCTGGGATGTTATCACAGATCACGGATCTCTGAAGAAAAAATGAGGAAAGGAACACAAATAGAGTGCCTCGAGCGTGCAGCGGAGGCGAACGAGCGCATCAAGTCACGTCAGACGTGAGACATGAGCGCCATCTGGCAGTTTTCTTAGAAAACAAAGTGCGTGGCTCTGAGACGGATGTGCGCGCCCATCACAGAGGTGATAAGGTGTAGAACTCAAGGCGACGTGTAGTTGATACCACCGTCTCGTCTTAGAAAAGCATTGGAAACACTCCCCGTTCCGTGCAAGCGTTGCATGATCAGCGCAGCGTGATAAGCGCTACGGTCCTTAAAATTACCTACGTATGCCTTGTCTAGTAAACGACGCACATTCAGGATATATACGTGTTGTTATGGTGCCCCAGACATGCGCAATAATTGCTTTTCAATTGACGATTGCACAAGCATGAACTCTCAATCTTGAGCAACATTGGTGGGCGCTGCAGATGGGGTCGGCCGTTTCAAACGCCAGATGCCGTTAAGAGTGGACAAAAAGACAAATGTACACACAGAGACAGACAGACAGACAGACAGACAGACAGACAGACAGACCAAAATTTTTGCGTTCCCAAGAAAGACTATCGTCTTTAAAAACTCACACCATCTTCCCAAAGGCAACCCTGGTGAGATGCGAAGGAGCAGCGTTGTGCACAGGTGGCGCACGGCTTGAACGGTGCTAACGCGGATGATGTGGTGAGTCAGTCAGTCAGTCAAGAACTTTAATATATGGTCCTGAGGAGTTTAAGCCACCAGGGTGCCCACGTGGGACATCCTAGCAGCCGCTACCGTAGGCGACGCCCTGCTGGAAGAATCTTTTGATGTGATGGCTGGCGTAGGCCTTGTGACACTCACAGACATGTTTCAACGTGTACGTTAGGCGCGCGTCAGGTTTATTGTGCATGAATAAACGAATCGGCGGTGTAGCATGCGGTGGCCGCGGTAGCGAAGCGAGCGGTGGTAGCGGCAAGTGTTGCGGGCGAACAGACGGGGCGGCAGCTGCGGGCACTGTGGCAAGCGCTAGGCCGGCGAGAGAAGTGTGACGTCAGCGCGCACTGCGAAGGGAGCGTGACGTCAACGTTCAGCTGCAACGTGACCTACTTGGCACCGCTCCAACACTTGCAGCGAGGGGAGCGCGTTTCGGCGCGTTCGTACTGACGCACGTACGTATGGCATTACACAAGCTAGTTAAAGAGCTGCTTCGCATCTAAAGGTCGCAAAGGTTGAACATAATGACATTGTGTGTTTAGAAAAAATGTTCGACGATTCAGAGTACATGTACTCTACTTTTGTAAAGCATTAAGCTGTCCCAGCTCAAGAATCTATGGCAAAGTTGGTGTTTAGAGGGGATGTTCGACTATTTAGAACGCGATCTTGTGTCTACACGAAGTGTTTAACGATTTCGAGTACATAGTACTGAACTATAGAAGTGCAGTGAGACATCCTGGTGTGTGTTTAAAAAAAGTGTTTAACGATATAAAGTACGATGGGAGAGCAATAAATAGGTAGTCCCAATGCGGCTGACAAAATCCAGAAGAAAGTGTGGTGGTTAGAAAAGTGCTTTACTATTTAGAGTACTTGGTACTCTACTAAAAGACAGCTGAAAACCATCCAGTGGGCGTGGGCCTCACATTTTATGAGGCCATGTTGACAAAAAAGTAAGTCATGATATAGAGTACTTGGTATTCTACAATGGGAGAGCTTAAAGCCGTACCATGAGTCCCACATTTCACGAGACCGCGGCAACAAAATTATTTTGAAAGAGAGTTTAAAAAACTGTTGAATGATTTAGAGTACTTGGTACTCTACTATGGGAGAGCAAAAGTGGCGCATTGGCCCCGGGTTTATATAGTGTCGCGTGTTTAGAAAAAGTGGTGAACAATTTAGAGTACTAGGTACTCTACTATGGGAGAGCGCAAGGCCGTCCCGTAAGCCTGTAGAAGTGGTTAACGATTTACAGTACTCGTATTCGTATGCCTTGGACGGTGTTTAATACATAAGACGTTCATCGCCTCTGCCGCTTCCTGTATCCTACTGTATATAACCTCTAACACCGTTCAACCTTTCATCGTTCGTGCGTACGTAGTATTCCTCTAGTAACGGCGACTGGTGAGAATTTCGCCATTGCTCTTATTTCATTTCATGCTCGACGTGTGACCTTTAAGCTATGAACATAGATCGTTCATAAATAAAAAAGTGTACCATATATAATTTTACACATATATTTGTCACACTTTGTCGGTTTCTTTTCAGCTGTTTAGTACGCGTGACGTAATTGCACATATGGCCAAATTCATTGGCTTCGACTAAGTTCTTACGCTCTTTTAGATGCGAAGCAGCTCATGGCTGAGTTCAATCCGGTGCGTGTGATCTCGCTTACTGCGATCGCGCAACAGCTGGTCCGAGCCCTGCGAGAACGCGCTCACGCGATAGCGCGTTCGCGCCAACACCACCTAGACTATTCACAAGGCCCGTTCATAGCCCTCTCTCCAGACGGCATACATCACGCTAGTTGTCCGATGTTATGACCTGCACAGCAAGGAGGTGGCTTGCAAGAGACGCTCATCGGCGTAACGGTCAAACGCTTTCCGCGTCCTGCAGGAACGCGGGAGGCGTCTGTGTGCGCCGCAGGAAATGCACATCAGCGTCGCTGGGACACACAGTCGGCGTCTAGCGCGTGCACGGACGGCTATAAAAGGAGCGTGTTGCGAGTGCTCTGTGCTCTCTCGCTGGACTTCGCTGGCCCGCTCGTCTCGAGTGCGCTCTGGGCCCTTGTGATGGAAAGGCGTGTCTGTACGCTCTCGTTGCAATGTAATTCTCTTGCAAATATGTTAATTAAACGCATCTTCTACTTGTTCGTGAGACGCGTTGCAAGAGTCGTCCTTCGCCGGATCCTGGGTGGCAGCCTCAACCCCTCTCCGGGCATATCACCGACTGTCCAGTGGCCGAGGACGCGTCGCTCTGGTGGTGGTGTTGGTCACCCCACGCACTTTTTTACCCCGAACGGCGGGCAAGCCACGACAGGTTTGCCTTTCATCGCTACCTGCTTCGCTGGTTATACTGCGTTAGACTTGGTGCTGCATCGCACTGCTCTGAGTCTTCGTCCGTTCCCAGGTGTCCTATTTTATTGGTGTTGTATTTGTGAGTATGGGATTACACATCGATCAGTGCGACATGGGACGTTGTTGTGTTCCCGGGTGCCGCGACAATTATGACAGTGGTCCCAAAGTGCGTGTTTTCGCATTCCCCAAGGATGAAGCTCGAAAGAAGTCTTGGATAAAAGCCATTCTGCGAAAGGATTTCACACCAAGCATACACTCCATGGTGAGAAACTGCTGAAGTTAGTTGTCTTACCGGCTCTATCGCATTACTGGCGTTCTGGCTCTGTTACTGTTGAACGGAGCGAGTATCGTGAGTGGGGATGGTAGTTTTGTCGCGCTTCAGGTAGGGCAGTGCGATAAAATAGAACAGAAATACTCAGGCTCGTGCCAAAGTTCCCATTAGCCCGTTTCGTATGAAAGTAATAAAGTCACTGTTATGCTTGGCGCAGGTCTGTGAAGTCCACTTTCTCGAGGCTGACTTCATCACAAAGCTGTCACATTTCGACGCAGCGTCGGGACGGACATTGACAGTGGACAGCGAGAGGGTGCGCCTAGTGTCAGATGCTATACCATCGGTGTTTCCGAACTGTCCGTCCTACCTGAGCAGGAATCGCAATCGTCGAGAATCTCCTGTCTCGAAACGAGCTCGAATGGCAGACGAGGCCTTGAGCAAAGCGATTAAGGACTCTATATGCGCAAAAAAAAGCGAAGAGGAGAGAAATGCTGTGTCCTCTTTCGAACACTTAAGAGGCAAGCTTTCTGTTGTATGCAGTTGATTTCTGTACCATCAAGGCCAACGATCGTTGTGTGATGTTTTTCCTCATCGAAAATAATCCTTCACCGCACGTGAGGTTTTCGGTCACTGTGCTTGCTGATCTCTCACTTGCAGTCTCAGCAGGTATGATCAAGCTGGTTTCATCACCTTGCGGAGGCGCAGTTCCAGACGCAGTGCGCGACATCCGGACGTTGTCCTCACTGCTCCTGCAGCTGGAAAACCACATGACTGAGACGCCTGAAGTTGCAAGTCCGTCGAAAACAGCGTCAGTGTTGCAGCATATCGGCTCCTTATTGAATGAACTGTCTCAAGACAATGACACGACCGAAGAACACAGTGCTTTGTTTCGTTTGCTAAATGAGCAAATAGCTCTCGCACTCGCTGCCCCCATTCGTCGCTACAGTGCAGAAACATTAGTGTTTTCTAGCATCCTGCACTCCATATCTCCGCACGCCTATAACTTTGCCAGATCAGCGTCGACGTTGACTTTACCCCATCCTTCAACCCTGCGCCGCGTTTGTTCCAAGTATGGAGGCGATCCACTGAAGGAGCAAAACGAAGCGAACTTCCTCTCCTACATTCGAGAAAAAGTGAAGTACATGCAGCCGCACGAAAAGACGGTGACGCTAATGGTTGATGAAATTCATATCAAGCCATACTTCGATTATAAATGGGGCAGCATAGTTGGATCTGCAGCCAATTCTCAAGAGGCAGCCACAACCGCTCATATTTTCTACTTCAGTCGCTCTTGTCATCAAACAAAGATGTGCTTCACATTCTTTCTGTTGCTAAAATGACCGCCGAAATTCTACATGAGTTCTGCAAGAAAGTAATTTTAGAAGTGGAATCTATGGGCCTCAGGGTCATTGCTGTAATTACCGACAACAATTCCCTCAACCAGAAATGATGTCGTTTTTCTCAGAGAAACAGGAAGTAAGCATTGTATATCCTCATTCAGCCGACAACAATCGGCCTCTGTTTTATGTCGTAGACCTTGTGCACATACTGAAATGCATCAGGAACAACTGGATGAATAAAAAAAACGAAAGAATATGCTTTTACTTTCCTGAAGTGAGCCTGTCAGGAATATTGCCCAACGGGCCGCCCAGAATGAAAGCAGCATCATTTGAAGCCGTACGGCAGCTGTATGCACTGGAGCAGACATCGCTTCTCAAGCTTGGCTACAAGCTAAATTCCAAGGCAATCAATCCAACACCTATGGAGAGACAAAATGTAAAGTTGGTGTTAAATGTCATTAATCCGTTTGTATCAAACGCACTTGAGACGCGTGGCGATGCCCTTGAAACCACATGTGCCAGTTGAACAGCTCTCTTCATAAACATCATATCGAACACTTAAGGGGCAAGCTTTCTGCTGTATGCAGTTGATTTCTGTACCATCAAGGCCAACGATCGTTGTGTGATGTTTTTCCTCATCGAAGATAATCCTTCACCGCACGTGAGGTTTTCGGTCACTTTGCTTGCTGATGATTCATCAGCAAGCACAGTGACCGATGCTTCATCAGCAAGCACAGTGATATGAAGCATCAGCATAGCTGCTGATGCTTCATATCGACGTGGTGGAAAATCGTCAACGTGAAGACCCCTTCGAAAGTTCGCCGACTGAACGACACCCTTCAAAATCCAGTGAATTCTACGGTGGATCAACAGCTGGTTTTCCTTAGTGGCATGGTACACTGGCTGGATGCTTGCAGCAGCGTCAACATGAGCCGTGGCTGCTTGACAAGGGAAACACATTCTGCGTTGAGACTCACTTGCTACTCCATTGTTCAGCTGTCGCGGTAGTGTTTAGAAGAACTGAAGTTCAAGTATGTCTTGCTGGGAAAATTTCAAACTGACACTCTTGAAGATCGCTTCGGTCGCTACCGTCAGCTTACTGGTGCACAATATCATGTTTCCGTGAGGCAGCTTCTGGAGTCTCAAAAGAAAATTCGTCTGCAAAAGCTGCTGATGCTTCCGCAGCCAGACATCAGCAGCGAAAGTGACAAAGAAGTATCGCAACATTACTTCTCTGTTCACATCTTAAATGATGAAATTTCCAACCCAAAGCATGACATGGAGGTCGTTACTTATATCGCTGGATATTGTGCTCATTCAGCTCTGAAGAAGCTGTCATGCACATTTTGCAGCAGCGTGCTCGTCCTGGAGAGCAGGAACATGGATGTGGAAGGTAACACAATGATTGACAACTTGTCAAGAGGAAGCTTAAAGTTTCCGCAGCCATGTACTGTGCACATGGTGCTGGTGACAACGCTTGTTGTCGAAAAGCTCACCAAGGGAGAAAATGCAAAGGCGTTCCTCGCGTCGAACAACCAACGTGGCATTGTAAGCTCCATTACCACATCACTGCTAAAAGATGTTGAGCTAGAGACTTGTGAAAATGGCTATACCTCATAGACTATCGTGCGGCATGTAGTGCGTGTTGCAACAATTGTCGCTCTGAACAACTTTTGTAGACTTCGAAATGACACCATCAAAAGCACCGCACAAAAAAGGCAGCTGACAGAAAAATCAAAACCTTGAACAAGAAATGAGGTAGGATGGTTTTAGCCTTTCGTCCTAATAAAACAACTTCTACAAATGCATTTCTGACTATTACAGTTTGATCACTCAAGTGTAAAGGCAGGCGTAAACAAATACAGACCGCGCAGGAACAAAGAAAGAACAAAAAAAAGAAACACCGGCTTTCAATAAGTGCCCACAGCAGATATAACGAGAACGAGTGGCGATGACGGCCGGGGTGCAAATGGACAACTAGCGTGACGTCACGCTCTCCCTGGAGGGGCCTTGTCAATAGTCTAGGTGGTGTTGTTCGGGCCCGTGTGCGCGGCTGGGTAGGACGCCGTAGCCTCTCCCTCTTACACTCTCTCAGCAATCACGTGATGGCATCGGGGAATGTGATTCTGCAGACGCGCGATGAACGCGCGCGCTCCCGCGTGGCGTGCTCCAACAAGAGTTCGGGACGTATAACAACAGAAACTGCAGTGAGTTATAGGTGTGCTCCATTCACCAACCCTGCTTGAGCATGTTCAGAAAATGCTGCCGATTGGTTATAGAGGCTTCCGAGAACACGCGAGCCAAATATTATAGCGCAGAACGTGGCCTACAATTCACAATAAATTATTAAAGTCAGCTGAAGATTGCTTCCTCTTCTCTCGACAAATGACGGAAGGTGCTCAATAATAACTCGTAGAAAGCTATCTATCAGCCACGTTGAACATGACGGGCTCGGTTGTTTGAGAGATCGCCGCGGGAGGCTGCGACTTGTCCACGCATGCGTGCGCGATCTCACTGAAGTATCCCACTGAAAAAGCCGCGTATTCGAAGAAAAAACGGAAAGAAGTGCTCAAGGTCACGAGGCGCGCGTGACGCATTTTTCTGGGCGACGCTCCTTAAGCCGTGGGTCGTGCGTCTGCGATGTATATTGTAGTAGTAGTAGTGCATCGTAGCAGTAGGTAGCTACCTCCACGGCCACACTAGGGAAGCGGCTCAAGCGCACTCATTTGAATTCAAGAGGAAAACCGCGCACGTTAATCATATATAAAGAGATAGTTGTTTCTGATGAAATATTCTACAGAGACGAGTGTTTGTGAATTATTCTCCAATAAAATATGCCTTGATGATGATGATATGTGGAGTTTAACGTCCCAAAACCACAATATGATTATGAGAGACGCCGTAGTGAAGGGCTCCGAAAATTTCGACCTCCTGGGTTTCTTTAACGTGCACCCAAATCTGAGTACACGGGCCTACAACATTTCCGCCTCCATCGGAAATGCAGCCGCCGCAGCCGGGATTTGATCCCGCGACCTGCGGGTCAGCAGCCGGGTACCTTAGCCACTAGACCACCACGGCGGGGCATAAAATATGACTTAAATTTCATGCTAATTTTAAAAAACTAGTATCAGAAGGACGCACATTGAGCACTATCCAACCAGAAAAAGTTACCACGTTAAACTCGCTGCGTAACCTCGTTAGCTGTAAAAAGGTTTAGCCATACAGTTTCCTAATATACACTAGAGGGAACTCTGGCGCTAGTGTCTATGGAGCTGCAACGAACGGCGCCTCAGAGAGCACGGGAATGATGGGTAGTACACAGATTTGTCTTATCTTCGTACTTCTAACCTGCTTCTGGCTTCGTATGTGTTCGTGTGGCTTGGAGCCGTTTTCTCGCGAAACAAAAATCAGCAAATGTTCAGCGGTTGTGCTTCCCCACCTTATTTTTTTAGGCTTACGTTTTCAAATCGGGTCACGGAGCTCAAAAGGGTTCGTTGTTTTCTTTGCAACAAGACCGAAACATAGAAATAAACGAAACCACAAGTGCTCTTCGCCACCCGCAAGTACGAAGACTAGGCAAATCTGTGTACTACCTATATAATTTCCATGGTCGCTGAACGATCGCAGCGCCAGAGTCACCTCTAGTTAACTTTAGGAAACTCTATGGGTGTAGCGAAGGTTGTGCCGTAGAGACATGAACTAGCGGCGGTGAAGGGCGGGAAGTAGACACGAAGCCCAGAGGAAGTGCGCGCGTGCCGCTCCTCTAGTCCGGCCGTGCCACCTCTTGGTTAGTCCTTGGAATGTCCGCTGAATGGCGGTACTTCTATAAGATGAATACATGATGAAAAGATGCGAGATGGCGGTACTTGGAGAGTTCGCTAGAGAGACAGACAGATGTACGAATGAACGGACGTACTGACGGATGGACACACGGACGGACTGACGGATGCTTCGCCCCACTCATCCTTATAATGCACTCCATGAATATGCTGCAATTTTTTTCCTTCCCCTGCCAGCCCTCCCTGCTTAGCTTCCAGCGCTTTCGTCGGGACGAGAGAAGATAGAATGCAATTGCAGCATGCGACAAATCATTGTAACTCTACTCGCACTGGACGAATTCTTAGAGCTTTCGCGGCGTTGACTGTGTGAAGTGGTAAACTTTCTCAGTGAATTCATTCCATGGTTGCTTTCAAAAGTGTTTCAGGGCACCTTTAAATCTACCCATGTGCTGCTTCGCATGCTACTCATGGTTCCCTTTAATGTGAGATGGTGCAGTTTTCCACCATAAGCAGCGAAAGAGCTCCTCCTCTATCTATGATGATATGTGTTGTTAGGAGCCAAGCTATATACTTAGACCCTCGCCACCGTCGGAGCTCCCCGCCACATCCCCGCTCCTTGCTCTGCGAAGAAATATTGACGCTGCAGTTGCATCTTGCATAGGGATCCTTTATGTGCACGCCGCCTGTCCTGGACAGGGTGCCGTCATGTGCGCGTCACCTCTCGGAGGCAGCGCGCACTTGTAGACTCCCTAATCTTGCATCATTCCTAACGCGTTCGCAAATCACGCACGGAGTGCGGAGAGAAAGAGAGCACGTAGAAACGCGCAGCACGTCGCAAGAGCCCATTCCTCGTTCGTCTCAGCTCGCTGCGGCATGCGCGTCGCCACCACGATTAGCTTCGGCAAAGCGCCATTGACAGTAACGATGCGCTGCCATATCCGATCCCGCAGGACACAGGAAGTAAAGCAGAATGGAACAGCAGCGCCGTAAGTTCACGCGTCAGCTGCGTGTGCCGGCTCGAGAGTGGAGCTGCGAAACGGTACTGGTTCGAAAAACGTTGCCCGACCCTACCACCTTCCTGAAAGCTATCAGTGAGAACAGGCTCATGGAAGTTTGCGTCCCATTACTACGCAGCTCCGCTCATCGGTTGTATTCGTACACGGAACAACTGCTAGCTTTCAATGGCGGAAGGACTGCTGATGTTCACTGAGCTCGAGGATATGACATCGGATGTGCACAATCATTGTTTTAACTGGCCATATATGGACCTGAAATTCTGTCCACGAAGAGGCACAGAATATATAAATATTAGAGTCATTAGAGTGGCGTGAAACGAGTGTAGTGAGAATTACTGATTGATTGATGTGTGGGGTTTAACGTCCCAAAACCACCATATGATTATGAGAGACGCCGTAGTGGAGGGCTCCGGAAATTTTGACCACCTGGGGTTATTTAACGTGCACCCAAATCTGAGCACACGGGCCTACGTGAGAATTACTGGCAAGTTGTAGTAATAAAACTATGGGGTAGAATATTAGCATAATATACCGTGCTGGGGTCCGAGTGCCACAAGGCAGGTGCTTTCTATAATGCAGCTACGACTGCGTTTGTCGAATTTTAGTGTCGTATTACGTGTAGATTTGTCTTAGAGAAGCAAAACAACTCACATGCAGCCGCACACTGACTAGCTACGTCATGGACGTCATGTTTGTTTTCGAAAAAGTGGCCTACAGAGGGACGGTGATTACTGAGAACTGAAAGTCAAAGGAAGGCATTCTTGCAGAGAGAACAATAACTGTATCTTACCTAAGACCAAAAGCAACTGCATGAATCTCATAATAAATAAAAAAGCGGCATTTATTTGAGCAATAAAAGAATTTTCAGTAAAACTAAGTACTATTTTTCTTTTGACGAGGTAGGAAGCATGTGCTTTGGTTCTGTAGTGTCTACAGTGCACTCAAGAAAACATTTCACTGGGTGAAGCACACTGGTGGCAAAATATTTAGATAATTAGTTACACACTAATTAACTTTATTTACTGAAACTCACAAAAAAACACTCGTTCCTTTTCTTTCTTGGATTGTAATACTGAGTGCCTTGGAATTATGCGATGCGAATTTAACGCATTTCTGAGTGTCCACCTGAATTCGTTACTTAAGGGGTTAGTTCTTCCTCTAGAGACGCTCGGGTGATATCCGTGTATTCGTTAGCTACTTGTGCGAACCGTTCCAGATAAGCGAAAAACACAACCTTGTTTCACGTTTCCCGTCGGGCGAAGCGGGTATTCTTCATTTTACACGAGGTTGTGAAAAATGGTGCTAACCCGCCGGAGTGAAACATTTGAAGTCTTGTGGTGAACGACGCAAGATAAACGTTTTTTTTTTTTTTTGAGTCACAAAATCGCTTACCGAAATGCGTCGTGCTTTCGTCACACGCCCCGAAATTGTCTCGACCTTTCCGGAGAAAAAAAAAATAAAAGTTTTCTTGCCCATAAGCTGATCGATCACTGTGCAGTACATTAGAGTGCGAAGCGTATGCTTGAAGTTCCGAGAAAGCGCTGCACCCGTTCAGGTCAGCCCGTACTGCCAACCATTATGCGTAGATAGCGCTGCTGTCGCACGAGGTTAAAAGAGGTTGCCCAATAGATCGAACAGCAGTGGTGACCACGCAGCGGTTATCAGTGACAACTTTGCTGTCCGTTCGGGTAAAGACCGCAAAGAGTGCGCGCGTACTTTTCTTTTTCGTCGATGGATTTAGACCCTCTTTTTTTTTCGTGCAAAGTTCATGAACTATAACTTCCACTCCGATAAGACACGGAAGGATCCCATTATTTCTATCGTTATCACGTACTTCTTTCCCACTGCGATGACAAAGGAACGGTGGCATTTACAGGCAGTCGTCGGACAACCTTACGGTCGTTATCAAAAAACTGAGACGCTTGTTTTACTTTATTTCGTCTGTTTAGGACCACCCGTTTTTTCTACAACACGGGCAGTTAATGCCAATCACCGATGTAATTCCTTCCCCGTTGACTTACTACGATACAGTACCAAGTATTCATAAATCACAAATCACTTGAGACGGGCGGTATAGCGTACACTGCAGTGGAAGCTCAGCGCAACACATCTTTCCCGTTTCCAGCTATCAGGTCGTTGATGGAACAGATAAGCGTGCCCTTCACCTTTCTTCATCCTCGCTTCATTCAAACAGTAGAAATATCTGGTGGTGTTCATCCGAAAACCACGATATCATTAGGGAGGACGCCGTAGTGGAGGATGCCGTAAATTTCGACCATCTGGTGTCCTTGAACGTGCACTGACCTCGCGCAGCACACAGGCCTCTACCATTTTGCCTTCACCTAGATGCGACCTCCACAACCGGGATCGAACCCACGACATTCGGGTCTGAAGCCGAGCTTCATAATCACTGATCATAAGCACACTTCCTTCATGTATTTCAATGTTGTGATACAGGAGGCGACGTACTTGTAGCTCACATGTCCAACCGCAACCGAAATAATAAACAACTGTATTGGGAGCACAGATGAAGCGTTCAAATGCGTAGAATAAGGCGACTCCCATTGCGAATCGTCTTCAAGCTGTCAACCGTGGATTGAGAGTTGGCCACTGGTACTTCTTTGTGGTAGATGGCTGAGTAAGTCAGCGAACAAACGCGTGTTAAAGACTTCTCAGTCAAAATCAAGACGAACAACTTGACACGGCCAGGGCATGTAGCGCGACGGCGAAATAGCCCCTAGTCATTAGGAGCAACCATCTAGATTTCAAGAGAAGGCAAGCACGTGAGTGGAGGCATAAGGTAAAGTGGGCGGATGAGATTAAGAGGTTTGCGGTAATAACGTAGCCGAAGCAAGCACTGGGCCGGGTTAATTGGCGATAAGTGGGAAAGCTCTTAGCCCTCCAGTAGAAGTTGCTCGGCTGATGATGGTGATAATGATGTCTTCTATACGATGCCACAAGTGAAGCACATAAAACTTGTTGCTTTCAGTGTTTAGAACCCCTCTACGGCAACCCAGGATGCGTGATAGAGGAGGAATTAAAATACGGTCGCATGACGCGCGCATCCATGAAGTGCACTCGATGCTGATCTGGACGAGCGTTTACGGCATTCTCTTACCACCAAAACGCGTATTCCACGACGGGCAATCGCGCCCTATACCTCGCGGTTCGTATAGCGATGTTACTATCGAGCTGCAGTGTAAGGAGCAGGCCGTATCATATACAGGCTGTCCCACACAACTTGAGCCAAGAATTTCAAAATGAAAGACACTTCAGTGGCGAACTGAACCAAACGCGTACTACTCGCACTAGCCGGTAGGCACTCAGGCTATTTTTTATTATTTCTGCCCATTCTGAAGAAAGCCCATAGCAGCGCTATAGCAGTACTGCTCGCGGTCCGTCACACGGCTTCTTTTCACATTTCACAGGCTCTCTTTAAAACGGGGAAAAAATAACAGCGCGAGGCGTATCGTACAGGAGACAATTTAGTCGGTGGTTTCTGAAATTGCTCTACATCTCAGTGTTCATATTTAGTTTCCAGCCCATGGGTTAAAAGATTAGGTAATTAAAGTTAATTAATTAGTATGGATATAAATAAAAAAAGAGCCTGAGTACCTACAGGTTAGTACGAGTAGTATGCGTTTGGTTCGATTCGCCTCCTAAGTGCCATTCACATTCAAATTCTTGGCTCAATGCGGCGGCTGTATTTCCGATGGAGGCGGAAATGTTGTAGGCCCGTGTGCTCAGATTTGGGTGCACGTTAAAGAACCCCAGGTGGTCGAAATTTCCGGAGCCCTCCACTACGGCGTCTCTCATAATCATATGGTGGTTTTGGGACGTTAAACCCCACATATTGATCAATCAATCAATCAATAAAATTCTTGGCTCAAGTTATGTAGGACACCCTGTATACGATATGTTTTCAATAATATAGCATACGGGCCTTTACGCGCCACAATCACGACGTGATATTGAAGCGCGCCGTAGAGAAAAGCTCAAATTTCGACTCTCCGGCGTTCTTCAGCGAGTACTTACAACGCGAAGAACGTGAACCTTCCGCATTTCGACTCCATCGAGGTTCGACCGTCGAGGCTAGAATCGTACCCACGACCTTCTGGTTAGAAGTCGAGCACTGCGACATCCCTGTAGCGAAACAAAATCAGAGACCAACCATCGTAACAATAGCAAGAAGCAAACTATAGTAATAACTCCAGATTTTGTGTTGTTCGTTTACTTTACTAACATGGCATGAATGCGAGCCAGCGAAGCAAAGGGAAAAACTTCGGCGACATTTGCTTCCTCTTCTTGCTGGTGACGAGACTTGCGAGAGTCATCCCGAAGAAGAAGAACGGGACAAAAAGCAAGAACAACTATACAGATGCGCACGCAGGCGTTCATCTCGCAAGCTAGAACCGCGCTAGAGGTTCCCCCGTCCAGCTTCAGCCTGGCAAGTCGGGGAAAAAAATGACGTCTTGTCACGCGTCACGTCTTGTCACGCGTCACTGGGTTTCTTATCGAACATGGGACAAAGGGACGCTGCACGTTAGGTCCCAGAAAGGGAGGCGCGATAACGGGACGGGCTACGAAATAGATAAGAGAGGGGAGGGGAAGGAGCAGGAAGAGACGAGCCGTTGCCGACGTCGTGACGCTTCGAAACCCGAGGACAGAACACGAACGGCGCACAGAAACGGCGGCAGCTGCTCGCGGGACTCACAAATATCGGGACAAGGGCAAAACAGTCTTCCGCGCTGCCGTCAACGTGGCCTTCCCATTCTTTCTCGTACGTAGCGTCAGTTCTTCTTGCGATTTGTAGTGCTTCCCCACGAGCTTTTGTTTTGCTCTGTGTGTGAACAGTTTGTTCTTTTTGCATCTGCTTGCCTCCAAACAAGGCACTCCTGCCAGCTCTGTTTTGATCCAATCCCTTTCGTGACCAGCCCAAAGCTTGCGAGGCGAAGTGGGATAAGTTTTGTTTCAGCAAGATTTGCGGGGATTATCAAGAAAAGAATGCGAGAAAGAGGACCACAGTTTAGTGGAGGATGTCCTATAAATAACAGGAGTTCTCCTTAAAATAAAAATAAATTGTGGCACCACGGTTGATTTTTCGAACGAGTGTGTGTCAATCGTAATTTCTAAAGAAAGAAAGTTGTGAACAACAGTTTAGGTCATTAGCATACTTTGAAAATTTGGAGAAAAGATTGAAATATATATTCAAATGCACGCAAAAACGCCTAATTTCAACAAGCGTGGTTTTTGGCTGCATAGAGCCATGTATCTTCACCGTACGAACAGACTTCGCTGAATATTCCTGCGACGGCGGAGTCTAACTTCATATCTCCATGGGAGACGTGCACGATCAGTCTGGCTCATTTATGTTTTCACTGTAGTTGTAGTTGTTGTTATACGGCAACAGAGCTACAGCATAACTCACCTATTTCCCGTGCTACTAGTAATATTACGCACGCACTGCCCCTATAAGTGCTAACTGTGCATGCTCGTTAAAAAACAACAGCTCATATTAACAGCTAGTTTTCACCCCTGAGTCACTCATGCAAAAGAAAAAAAAACCACGGTGCTGTAAAACAAACAGCTTGTCTACCGCCTTATTCTTAAAATATTTGCCCAACTGCCTCGTTCATTATACAAACCGAAAAATGAACCGCAGCATCTGATATACGCACTATTTTTTTTTTCAAACAAAATGCACGTCAGATGTTTGATTGAGGCGAGAAATCGTTAGACATAACGTACGGAAGTTAAGGTGTATGCTTGTAATAGTTATCACTCCAGATTATGTTTCCTTCTTTGTTCTCTCACCTTCCTTTCACTTCAGAATGCTTATCGGCTGACAAAGTTAAGTGTCATAATAGCATCGAGTGTATGTTTTCAGCGCTGTGTCCTCATAATGTGGTGAAAACAAGAAAATCAAAGCAAACCACTCATGTGTAATGCGACGGTGAAACGACCCCTTGGGTAATGAGAAGTTGTACAGAGATAAACTTTCTTTGAATAATCGTCCCGTTGCCCGAAGTGAAATCGTAGTTAAACACGGAGCCATAATGAAAACCTGCCCATACACGTGTCAAGCATGACTGCAGTAGCCAGTGCGCTGATGCTGTTTCCTTAATAATGCGCACGAATTGCAAGATACCGCTTATTTGAGGTACGAATTTGCATTATCTCACTTCTTCTCTCGCTATCCCTCTCTGTCATCTCGTGCAGCGGCTATAAATTTTGAACACAATAAAATCGTCAATAGAGACATTCGTTATGACTATTGTCGGTTCAGTCGCTTCGCTTATCGCCCACCTTCAACTCTCTATAACCTAGACAAAGTAAGAAGACTTATTGCGAACTAAAGCGAGCTACAAATATATCGAGCGCGTATCAGAGAATTGGACGGCCACAGCCTAGGTCGTTTTAGAGGAGCCACGTAGTTATTCCTACCTATCTAAAATAAGTAAAGAAACCATTAAAATATGCTTCGCAATACACGGTAAAGACAACGATGTGTGCATTGGGCGTGTTTCAGTTTCGCCCTTACTAATTATGCGGTGTAATTAGCCGGCAGGCATAGCGGGGCGTCATTAAGAAAATGAGTTCTTTCGTTAGGCGACAGGGCTTTCTTTAATTTCGATAGGAACCGCATGTAGAGAGAACCCCACGCCTTTTTCCTTTGTGTGTGTGTAGATGAACTGGCGGAGAGGGGGGAGCGGAATCAAAACCTCCGTTTGATATGCAAACGGTGTCTCGAACTCATCTTCTTTTGACATGGTGTGCCAAACGACACGGTCGCTCTTGATAACAAAAAGGTGATTGTTCCGTAAATTGAAATAAAATAAACGTTGAACACTTATCTCTACTTAGAATATATTTTCAGCAAGTGAATTCGCCCGTTGCATTCGAAAAAAAATGGCGCTTTCATTCAGCGGAAACTTTAGTCACGAATAAAATGCTTCACCGATAGGAGAAACGGCCCCGGCTCCGGTGCTTTAAGTCATTTCATTATCCCGTCTGAGTACCAATAACGAAAGTTTTAACACACTTTTTTCTGTTAGGAGTTGTGTACATGTATGCCAACATTGTCATGTATATTACAGCAATGATGTATTCATTGCAACGTAGTGATGTTTGTCGTGGTACACAGATGTGCAGAGGTGTGTGTGCCCTTATTGCTGGCATGTTATGAAACCTTTGTTTTCTGTTCATAGTGTAAATAAAGTTTTTCTAAACAGGCTCGGACGCGGTAATTTGTACTCCGTACTTAAATGTACGAAACAGCCTTCTTCCTCTCCCAGTTTTAGCAACATCTGCAACAAATCGTCTCTCCCCTTTTTCTTACCTTACTTCCTTTCTTCACTCTCACTGTCCCTTTAGTCCCCATTCTTCCGTGAGTGTATCGATTGAGGCGTCCCCAAACGAGAGCCTGTCATCCTGCACTTCCCACTTCATTTTTTTACCTTTACACCTTTCTCTAAAGAATGGAGTATATATCTTAGTTGAAGCGTGCGAGCGTCATCAGTGCCGCCCGTACCCATGATGGGGAGTGTGAAAGTATTTTGCTTCATGTTGGCATCCCGTAGCACATGATCTTAATACGCGCCGGCAGCTGGCCGGTAATCCATCGCATACTACTTGAAGGCATGAAGTCTGCCAACACGAGACTCTCGCTATGAATTAAATGAAGAAGCGGAAACATCAAAGGCTCATTGTTTGTTACACACAATAATAATCAGCAGAGGCAATAACAGATTATTGTCTTCTAGTTCTGATTAATAAACACACATGACGATCTGTGACTTAGCACATAGAAGATCACGGCAGGCTATGGTCTCAAGATATACTCACTGAAAGCAATAGTCACCTAATTTGCCCAAAGCTCTCCGGTCGACATTCATCGCATCTGTCTCCATGCGCCCAGGCAACGGAAGAAGGGACGCCGATTTCCCCGTGTCCTAATTCGGTCCGTTCGCGCCTTTGGTGGCGAAAGCTAATATGTGGCGAGATACCGTGTCCCCATTTCCCGGTCAACGGCAGACATTCTTTATTTTTATCTTCGCCTTTCACGAATAGCAGGTGAGCATTCCGTGGCACCCCAAGTAGGTCGAACTCCCCGTTACGGCATCTCGTCATCACACATCGCGAGACCACTGCGTGCAGGCCACGCACCAAAGCGTGCGGGAAACCAAGAGACCGAACGTATGCCTTCGCACATATACGTCCACGTGTTGCTTCTCGAAGGCACATATGCCTTCGGTAAGTTACACGAGCACGTGGGCACACACAGCGTTACTGGAGCACAAACATGTCTCTTAGAAGACAAAAACGGATGAAAAGGCTATCCTGGCGAAGTGGGTCACTCATGCGACAACAGCTCAGGGTAATGTGGCAGTGATTGAGACACGTGTGTCAATAGCTCCTTTCTGTAAGCTAAGCGGCCTCGATGAAACACCAAAAGAATTATGGAAACGGAAAGATTTCGGTGCAAACGGTGACTGAAGATGTCTTCTTTCTGTAAATCAATTAAGCCCACGACACGGTTCGTGGCGTTTGAAAACATTTGCCTTTTTTTTTTTGGGACGTGTTTCAGAAATTTCTCGGCTGCATTGACAGTCTGTTAGCACATAGTCTCAAAGGCGGTTGGGCCCCCAGTTTTATTCGGTCACATAAAAGTACCCGAAATAGTCGTCTATTATAATGGTCGCCTTGTTTCCTCTAGCTTCAACTTGAGAAGAAAAAAATGACAACATATCCACGGAGTGATTGATGGATAGTGGGGCGAAGCATCCGTCCGTCCATTCGTTCTTGCTTCCGTCCATCCATGCGTGCGTCTGTGTGGCCACCTGTGCGTCCATCCGCCCATCCGTGCGTGCGTCTGTTCGTGCGTCCCCACGTTCATCTCTGCGTTCATCCCTGCTTTCATCCATGCATCCGCTCCTGCGTCCGTCCATGCGTCCATCCGTCCATGCAGCCATTCGTGCGTCCGTACATGCATCTGTCTGTGTGTCCGTTCGTCCACCTATTCAACATTCCAAGTACCACCATCTCACATCTTTTCATCATATATTCCTCTTATAGAAGCACCGCTATCCAGCGGACATTCCAAAAACTGAACGAGAGGAGGCACACGCACACTTTCTTACGACTTGCGCTTCATGTCTACTTCCCACCTTTAACCACCTCGAGTTCATGGTATATTCTAGTTCACTGTATTCATGGCACTGCGTCCCAACGCTCGCTAAACCTTTCTAAAACGTAGGAAATTATGCCCGGCGAGTATAACATAGCAACGCTTTCTTGTCTTCTGTGCGTTTTTGAACTATAAGAAATTTGCAGCGCGCGCGTTAACTAAAAGTCGAATTCTCCTGTCTCTCATTCCCCCTTAGCAGCCGTTGGCATTTACATCGAGCACTATCGTTAATTGTTCAACAACGCACAGAAGAAATTTCTCACCGACATCTCCTTGAAGGTCAAAATGTACTACTTGTTACACACTACTACAACGGCTACGAGGGACGAACTGGTGCCGCTATAAGGGGCTTCGCTCCTAGGAATAATATTCGCTTCCAATCAAGTAGCTCTCAGGCAGCGCAAGCCATCGATGCCGCTGAACACTGATACTTCGCCACGTAAGAAAGTCTATAGCGTTGAGCTAATTTTAAATCAGCTTTTAATTTGTATGTGCCCTCTCCTCAGTACAATACAGTCACACGTTTATCTCATTAACATCCTGCCATCTTTCTGTTTTTTCTCTCTGTAAATCAAGGCACTTAGTATGGGTTACCTAAAAGCATAATGCGAATGGACGAGAAAGTTGTTTGTACGGCGGCCTCGTCAACTACAGTCTATTCCGCCAGAAACTCAGCAAGTTCCGTAAAATAAGTATTAAAGTTGCAACTAACCTGATAAAGTCGGTTGCATAAGCAACATTGGCACAATGTCCGGGGTTATTAGGCAACACTGAAAAACACTTTTCCGGCGCTTCAACGAGGCGAAGATGAAAAATGAAAGAAAGATAAAGAAATTTGTGCCCATATGACAACTTTTGTACTCACCTGTGTAGGACTGTATATATGTATATATGCCATTTTTTTGTTTAATTCTCTATTCGTAACAATCAAGTGGAAAGGGGTAGCCGACGCCAAGTTACGGTGACAACTCATTCCTTTATTTTTCTATTTCAATAAAAAAAAGATAATTCCCAAGGCTGAACCCGTTCTTTAAAACTTTATCTTTCTAAGACTGGTTGAGACTAAACCGCTGATTTCCGCCAATTAAGGAACTTTTGACCTTCTTACACATGCTCTCGAAAAACGTCAGGTATATATTCAGATGTCGCTGAACACGAGCCTTGGTTACAACGCTTTATGTCCTCATGTGCCACTACAGACGTCATGTCAGCATTCTAAAGGACAGGGTTGGCAAACAAGGGCACAAGAAAGTCTAGACACCGCGAACACAAACTTTTTTTTGCTGTGTCCGTCTTTTAAAATGAATGCCCACCAACTAGCTCAGCTATCTATTATTCTAAACGGGAAAATCTCCTTAGCATTTGCGCACAGTACGACTTGATCCATATGTCACTTTATCCACGAGTTAACTCTACTGAAACCAATGTAAAGTCGTGTCAAAAAACTCTCTTGACCGTACATCAAAACCATACCGTGTGGATGTTAGAAATTTCTGACAATAAAAGTATCTTTTTCTATAGGTTGTGCCGCGAAAAAGCTGGATCTCGGTTAATTACTCAGTTGCTTGGGACTAAAAATTGCTACACCAGAGCAACCATTCACGAAGCCTAGGCACCCCTTTCTGCAACTTTGTTTCAGCCGTGTCACCTTACAAAAAAGCCCAGTTTTCTCTACAGTTCCCCTAAACAAGTCCGAGCAACACAGTTTTCTTCTCCACGCTCTGTTATTTTGTAAAGTTGAATTCTCCCAAAACCTCAATGTTAAAGGCAGAGCACGCTTTACAAGCGCCTTTCGTACAATGAATTGTGTTACAGTGTTTCATACGTCGAAATCGTTAGGTGAGCGAAGCGCATAAATGACATACAGAGCTTTTAGGGCGAAGCTGCTTAAGGCGTGGGTCTGTACATCCTCCGATGTTATACGTAGCCTCCAGTGGCACAAACCCGCTCTAGAGCGGGTATGTGGTATGTGCCACAGGGGATGCGATATGGGAGATGGCGGTACTTGGAGTGTTCACTTGATGGGCGCGGACGAACGCATGGACGGACGGATGGACAGACAGACAGACAGACAGACAGACAGACAGACAGACAGACAGACAGACAGACAGACAGACAGACAGACGGACGGACGGACGGACGGACGGACGGATAGAAGGACACACCAACGGACCAAAGAGAGACAGACGGACGTACAGGCAGGCGGACATACGCATAGACGGACGGGTGGACGCTTCGTCCCACTCATCATCATTCACTCCATAGATAAGCTGTGAAATTTTTACCAACATAGCGGGTATGTGCCACGGGGGATGCGAGATGGCGATATTTGGAGTGTTCACTAGATGGACGCATGGACGAACGGACAGGCAGACTAGAAGACGGATGGACAGATGGACGGACAGACGCGTGGATGTACGGACGCATGGACAGACGAACGGACAGACGAATGGACAGACGAACGGACAGACGAATGGACGAACGAACGAATGGACGGATGAACGGACGGACGAACGAACGAACGAACGAACGGAAGAATGGACGGACGAACGGAAGAACGGACGGACGAACGGACGGATGCATGGACAGACGAACGGACAGACAAACGGACGAACGGACGGACACTTCGTCCAACTCATCATCATTCACTGCGTGGATATGCTGCGATTTTTTACCTGTGTTATTCAAACTTTTAGTGTCCATTTTTTAACAAAAAACTGTTTTATGACGGTGTCCACCAAGGATTCACCAACATGTTTTTGTCACGGACATTACGTCAGTAAAATGCACACAAACAGATGTCAGAGGAAAAACTAGAAGAAAAAATTCGGCAGATCCCACGTACCTGAGAATCGACGTATGCGAAGCATGCGGAGGGAAGGTGCCCATGTTGCAATTTTTTTTATTGAACGACACGTCATGAAATGACGCTAAATATATGTACACATTTTGCAGGCACAGACATATGTTGAAGAGTTTCACATGCTTATATAACCAGTTGTTTGTACTTACGCAACGTTGTGGACTGGAACATGCGTATCAGTGACACCATAAGATGATATGAAGTGCTGATGCTCGCAAAGATGTGGATCCTGGACACTGCTACATAAATCAACTTCACCTAACCACAATTGATGTTAACCCGACGTTACGGCTGTATCAAAAGAGTACATATGGAATGTTTACGAAATTTGGTAGGCAGCACTTCGACCCCTGTTGACGTTTCACGAAGATTAGCGTATATTTGAAACGTAGTTACGAGAGCTGGCGTAGCTCTGGGGCAGAATGCTTGACTGCCACGCAGAATGCTTGGGTTTGATTCGTGCTACGACCCTGAAATTTATTATTTTCATTCATTGGGGGGTCAACACTGCCTATGTCAGGTTTTTCTTAAGCCTGACTTTCATTCTATGCGTTCGTTGGGTCGACGCTGCCGATGTCGGATATTGCTTAACGCTCTGTTAAAATTGCCCATGTGTGTTCTCGTCATTCCTGGGTAGTGTCAATCACTTGTTGCATATAGCCAAATACCAGCGGCACATACCTGCTTTTGGGTATGTGCCACTGTTTGGTGGGAAGTGTTTGACGGCGTACACGACGGGATTGTGACATTACTCATGTCTTGACCAGCACGTCACATTCGTCAAACCATCTCACCCTTCCTTGCTAATTTTGGTTCACGCCAAGTTGAGCGGGAGAGCACCCAAAACACCCAAACGTAAGCGAACAGACAGACAGACAGACAGACAGACAGACAGACAGACAGACAGACAGACAGACAGACAGACAGACAGACAGACAGACAGACAGACAGACAGACAGACAGACAAATAGATAGATAGACAAATAGATAGATAGACAGACAGACAGACAGACAGACAGACAGACAGATAGATAGATAGATAGACAAATAGATAGATAGACAGATAGATAGATAGACAGATAGATAGACAGATAGACAAATAGATAGATAGACAGATAGATAGATAGACAGATAGATAGACAGATAGACAAATAGACAGATAGATAGACAGATAGATAGACAGATAGATAGACAGATAAATAGACAGATAGACAGATAGATAGACAGATAAATAGACAGATAGACAGATAGATAGACAGATAGACAGACAGATAGATAGACAGATAGACAGACAGATAGACAGACAGATAGACAGACAGATAGACAGACAGATAGATAGACAGATAGACAGACAGATAGACAGATAGACAGATAGACAGACAGATAGATAGACAGATAGACAGATAGATATATAGATAGACAGATAGATATATAGATATATAGATAGATATATAGATATATTATAGATAGATATATATATAGATATATATATAAATATATATAAATATATATATATATATATATATATATATATATATATATATATATATATATATATATATATATATATATATATATATATATATATATATATATATATATATATATATATATATATATAGATAGATAGATAGATAGATAGATAGATAGATAGATAGATAGATAGATAGATAGATAGATAGATAGATAGATAGATAGATAGATAGATAGATAGATAGATAGATAGATAGATAGATAGATAGATAGATAGATAGATAGATAGATAGATAGATAGATAGATAGATAGATACGCTCAAAGTCGCTGAGGTTCGCTAAGAAATGCTTCGCATTTAAAATGACCCGGTCTCGCCGACAGCCCTGAGATACAATCCTAGCTACGCCCGTGGTATTTACTACAACTATGGCTGAACTCCCCAGCCATGTACGCTATCTATACAAAGGAGCCGCGAATAAATGCTCTAAATTTAGTAAATTATATTTCTCACTGAACTAAAATCGCGAACTGAAATCATTCATTCATTGGCATACAACCAGCTGAAGTAAAGTGCGTAGGGACTTAGTTTCAAAAGCCAGATACCACATGAACTTTAAATTCAAAATAATTAAAGGTGATTTAAGTAAGTCTCAAGTAAAAGGAAAGACAAATTCAAAGACACCATTCTTAACACGTTAGTGATTTGTCAGTTACCTTTGTGCAAGTCTAGCTGTAATTATTGACTATGAATACGTGACACTGTTTTCGTTGCGCGCGTGTCACCTACACACCTTGCAAGATAAGTCGAGAACTGCGCAATTTATACGAAGCGAAAATTTTATTGTAAAGGGACAAGAGTTGATAAGGAAGGACATAGGAATCAATAGCACGTTGTCCAGCCTTCTATGGTCGTCATTTACTAAACGATCTTTCCAGTTCTCTGTGTGTGCAAAGGCGTCTTCTCCTAAAACACCACTGTTGAAGACAAAGCACGCTTTACAAGCACAACTCTTTTTACAAAGATCACATTACATTATGTTCGTTTATTTACTACTGTATTGGTGATTATACGCCTACCGTAATAATTATTATGACCCAGTTTATTCGTTATGTTACAAACATGATTCATCATTTCAAATCTGATGCTTCTGCTGCCACATTAAGGTAGGGCCTAGTCAGGAGGTTAAAGCCCTGCTTTCGCCTTACCTCGCGGGCAAACCCTATATACGTGTATGCCAAAATAAACAAATAAATAAATAAAACTTGCCTGCGTAATTACTGTCGCAGATGGCACTGCCTGTCTGCAGAATGTTTTATATTATCGCGTTGCACGCGAAAAACGGCAATTGTGCAGAAATGCGGTCCTCGAATATGCACCGTTCACATACGGCGCATACAAAAAACAGCGCATTTTGCTTATAATTGATTCTTTCTGTCATGGCAATATCGGCGAGCATCTGTTGCGATCTGATCTTTTGTAGAAGTCGCTTGTTAGTTCACGTTGTCCCATTTTATGTGTAGACACCATAAGGGAGCCAGGTTGTCGTAAGCTGTCGCTGTCACCTGGCGTAAGGCTGGCAAAACGGCATTATATCACAGATACCTCTAGCATATTGAGCGCTCACTCGCACCAAAGGGAAGTATTTTGCTCTTGTTCTAAGAGTGCCTTGATTATGACGCAGAGTGTGCACATTACTACTATGGCTAGATAAATTCGACAACACAAACTACGTATACAAATTGAAAGAGGGAGCAAGCGAGAAATAGAAAGAGAAGAAAAGAGAAAAAATTGAAAAAGACAAAAATGATTAGAAATTGAGATAAAAGCACACAAAACTGGAAAAGAAAACTAGAAAGAAATAATTTTGAAAGTCTGCCCTAAGGTATAGCTATTTGCGGCATCGAAAATACGCGTGTACATTTGCTTCTTGCACAAAAGCAACAGTGTGCGGGAGAAAGGTCTGGTTATCTGGTGGTCGAGGTGTTTTATTAACTGCGCGGGTATGATCCCAGCGCACATGCTATGCACCTTACGAACTCTATCCGCTGCACGTAAGGGATTATGCCCTTTCACTCTGCTCATACTTCATAATTGAATGGTATGTGGAGTTTAACGTCCCAAAACCACCATATGATTATGAGAGACGCTGTAGCGGAGGACTCCGGAAATTTCGATCACCTGGGGTTCTTTAACGTGCACCCAAATCTGAGCACACGGTCCTACAACATCTCCACCTCCATCGGAAATGCAGCCACCGCAGCTGGGATTCGAAGCCGCGACCTGCGGGTCAGCAGCCGAGTACCTTAGCCACTAGACCACCGTGGCAGGGCGCTCATGCTTCATAAGCCACATATTTAACATATACGTTGTCATTCTGGCTAACTTTCTTTATTTTCTTATTCTCTTATTTTTCGCAATTTGTCTTGTTTGGGCATTTCTTTTATATTATTATTATCACGATGGGATGGCATATATCCTACTCTAACGTGCCCTATATATATATATATATATATATATATATATATATATATATATATATATATATATATATATATATATATATATATATATATATATATATATATATATACATAACAGTACTTGTAATATATTCTCATTAGAGAAAAAGAAAATTAAATAAGACGTCACTGAGAGACTTTGCACGGACCGCATCATGCTGACAGAAATTGTAATAGAGGACGTAAACAGCTACAAAAAAGTTATTACAAGTTTGTGATTATATTTCCCGCTTCCACCTTGATACCACTCTAAACTTACCCCCCCCCCTCTCAAATTGCGGAGGAATAGCGAAACCACACTCTCTAAGCCGCAGCCTGAAATTGTCGTACACAGCAGACACATTTGACCTCTTGTATATACGACAAGGGTCAAAGTAATATTAACAACATGCGAATCTCTTTTTTTCTTTGTTTAGCGATATCGTTGTTTCGATGCCCTACAGTCTTATCTTAATTGTGGTAGTGTATCACATCTTTACACAACGAAGGATCTAAACCTATCCAATGCGCCTGTTTAGCATTCTGTACCTCTTGCCATCTATTTTTGTTTTTCAGTGCACTTGCTTAGCACAAAAAAAAATTAAGATCATGCTTCCTTTCTTCTTCTTTTAGCGGTGTTGCAACAGGCGCCTGAGGTGACGAGGGAGCAGCGTTGCTTTGATCCTTAAACAAGTCGCCAAAAGGCTGATCGGTTTGTAACCGCCATGTATTGTCCTAGTCGAAAGGTGAGGCCCCCCCCCCCGACGACGTGAGACGACGACATGTGCAACATTTTTCTAGGAAGAGACAGCGAGGGCAGCCGCAAATCGCCCCGCTAATTGAGTGAGCGGTTGGGTGGCCCCTTTTTGAGCTTGGTTACGGTGGCCCTTTTGATGTGTGCTGTCGTGAGCTCAGAAACCCTCGCCCGGCGGGACGCACACGTCCAGGAAGAGCTAAGTTGGTGCCACAGTGCAGTGCAGCGACCACGACTCAACATTAGACGTTTACTTGGCCGTGTATGCACGTCACCCTCGCAGGTTGTATGTGATTCGTGATTGGGCAGTGTCATCTGCACGCGTTCTCCGGTCTAAGGATTTAGGAAAAACGTACCCTTTGTAATAATCCACCCGGCTCATCCTAGGGTGCGCCACATTTGAGAGCTCGCCATGTAGGAGAGCTCACCATGTGTCACACCTGTCCCGTTTATTAGGGAGGCGATCGCCGGGCTAATTCCAAGAGCCGAAGTATCGGCCCCCCGAACCGCACCACGAAAGCGTGGACAATTTAGAAGTGGTCCTTATTGGTGCGCCAGCGGACGCCGGCTGTGGCCCAAAGAACAAGACAGAGCCGAGAGTCGATAAACAAACAAAATTATATTCTCATTAACGGCAGATCAAAAACAATACACACGTATGCACACTCCACAATAGTTACATACAATACGTCACCAAACAGACAATGTACTACACAGTACAATCAACCACACTTGAAACAACGGACACGGACAACAATACGCACTATAATGCAGTCGCATGCATTGAACAACCAAGATACTTAAAGACTAAAGAGATAGGAAACCTATTCAGTCCAAAGTTCTTGGAACCAAAGTCGAGATGATACTCTTCCGAGAATCACTCACTCAAAGTCCAGCGTTGTTGTCGTTCCGCAGCTCTCGAAGTCTCTCTTCCAAGAAACCTCCCGTCTTCAATTGGCCACTCTTCCAACTTCAACTTCTTCGCCGGAAATCCGTCGGCTTCACACACGCAGCTGTTGCCCGCGTCTTCGCTCGATAGCGGTAAACTCACGCTCTTGCCTGTAGCTCGAGCCGTCCCTACGGACCAAAACTTCGCCGACTACACGGCGGACTCTCTACGCACTCTGGCGCTCACTTCCGTCTCCTCCTGTTCTGTCACTACGGGCAGAACCTTCGCCGACTACACGGCGGAATCCCTACGCGCTCTGGCGTTAACTTCCGTCACCTCCTGCTTTCTCGTCTCGGCCGCTCGATTAAATACCTTCCGCGCCACTTTCCAGAATTTTCTCGTCCTTTCGTCGGCGTGATACGCAGCGAAGGCTGGAGAGAGGCGAGACGGTTTGTCAGCCCTCCGCGTCGGGTGACTCAGCTCGGCGTAGCCACGCCTCCTTCGTTCTGGAAATTTCTAGCGCTTGCCCGGCCGCCGCTGTGGGGTGAGGAGGTTCGTCTGCGAAGCCGTGCTTCTGCGGGGAGAGCGCGCGCCCGGGAGCCTTGGATGTTTGCTTTCTTTTTTTTTCTTTTTACCTCGCGGCGTTTCTACCGCCCGTTGTCGCAAGGATTTGGCGGCGCGCTCTCTTTTTAGCGCTCGTTCTGTGACACTGCCCCCCACTTTAAGAATATTATCTCATAATATTCAAAACCACACAAACGAGCGCGAAAGTCACCACACACCCTCACAGACTGTAACACCATCAGTCGCTCATAACACTTCACATTCACAATAGATCACGCAATACAATCTTACATTGTAGTTCAATTCCACAACACATGAAATATAGCCACAGGTACATGCCTACAACACTTCATCACACATTCTAAACAATACAAACGTACAAAGTTCTGTCTATCCAACAATTATACAACACTATACATCACACCATCGCACAGAACACTGACTCACTCGACATACACTTGAGACACAGGATAACAAGAACTTTAACACAACATATGTCACTCAGCCCTGCCGAACACATTCTGATTCCACCTCAGCACCTATCTTGAGTACTTCGAACAGCGCTTGCGCCCCTTTTTGCGGTGCTCGCTCGATCTATTCTTGTGTTTCCACGTTCTTTTTCGGCGAGCCCTTTCCCACGACGATATCTGAGGCGTCGTCTCAGCCATCGTTGTCTCTTCCGACACCGTTAACGCGTCATTACCTTCAACGGGTCCTGTCTGTTTATTTACCCGCTTGATAATGCCTCTACCTTTTGCCCGGCTGGCCAACTCCGTCTCCTTTACACTGTCAGTCGGTTGAGGTCGTGCCGACGTACGTCCAGTTGCTCGGCCCGTGAACGTATTCGACACGATCGTCTTCTCCTTCGCTGTCTCTTGCGCCGCAGCTTCACCTTGGGCTCTAGTGAGACCCGTCACGGGATGCTCCTCCACTGTATCTCGCGGCCGCTGTGTTGGCGAGGGCTCTATCTTCGGGTCTTCTCCCAAACATTCTGGATCACTTGGCCCTCGCGCCCCGTCGATGTTTCCGATGACAAGGTCATACAGGGGGGTCGTCATGCATAACGCAGTAACCTTCCCGCTGAAGTACGGGGTTTCAACCTCAATTTCTGCTTCGGGAAGCATCCGGACCGTACGGTCAATTAGGCAAACCGGTTTCGTTCTGCCTGTCAACTCTCTTTCCCGTACCAAATTTCTCCTCACGATAACCGTGGAGCTACCGGTGTCTCTTAGAACCGTAATCTTCTTGCCTGCAATCTTTCCAGGAAGCGTTGGCATTCCCTTCGTAACACCGGTTGGCTGTTTTGACATTACAGCCCCCACAATAGGAATTTTCTCCCCATTCTTCAACTCTACGAATCCATCAGTGACGGCATTATTATCAGATTTCGGTGCTGCTTGCACACAGGATACCTGGTGAGTTTGACTCACTCCGTTCCGACATGCATCTGCTTTGTGCCCAGTCTGACCACACTTGAAACATTTTACTGCCGTAGGGCTCGTAAAGATCGTTCGACAATTTTTCGCGCGATGACCTACTCGGTTGCACAGAAAACATCGCTGCATGCTCTCTGGTGCACGCTTCCTTTCTTCGGGAACCAATTTCTTCGAATCATCGGGACACTCCTTCTTGACCTTGGCCAAATTAGTTCCACCTTGCGCTTCCAAGAATTGATCAGCCAATTCAAGCATTCCTTCAAATGACTCCGCCTTCCTCTCTTTCAAATACAGCGACAGGCTTGGGTGGCAACTAGTAAGAAATTGTTCTTTAATTAGCAGCTCTCTAAGTTCATCGTACTCCTGTGCTGTCCCTGAAAGTTCAATCCATCTGTCGAAATAATGGCAAAGTCGGGCGGCATACTGCGTAGCCGTCTCACCATCAGCTGGCTTTCCTGTCCGAAACCTGTCCCGGAATCCTTCCACAGTGAATCTAAATCGCTTCAACAAAGCCGCTTTCACCTTTGCGTAGTTGGCTGCATCGGTCGGCGTCAGCCTACCGTACACACTGAGCGCTTCACCACTCAAGCAGGTACTCAAAGCAGTTGCCCATTGCTGTTCCGGCCAATTCTGGCTCCTCGCAATCGTCTCAAATCTGTGGAGGTACGCGTCTAGGTCGTCCTTCCTTTCATCAAACGCTACGAGCAGCTTGCTTGGGTTCAAGCGGAAGCCGTGATCTTCCCGTTCGCTGCTTTCAACTCTAGCTTGGACGGGAGTTTCACTTCGCTGTTGCAAACGGAGCCGCTCGAGTTCAATTTCGTGCTGCCGCTGCCGTTCCCTTTCAGCCATCTCCGCTTCTCTTTCTTCTCTCGCCCTTTCGGCTGCCAACTTCTCTCTCTCCAGCTCCAACTTCAATTGCTGCTCTCTTTCTTCCTTCAGCTGTCGCTCTTTTGCCTCTCTTTCTTCTTTCAGCTGTCGCTCCTTTGCTTCTCTTTCTTCTCTCGCCCTTTCAGCGGCCAGCCTTTCTCTCTCCAACTCAGCTGCCTTTTCTTCCTTGGCCCTCTCTGCCGCCAACCTCTCTCTCTCCAACTCAGCTTCTTTTTCCGCTTTGGCTCTTTCGACCGCCAACCTCTCTCGTTCCAACTCAGCTGTTTTTTCTTCCTTGGCTTTCTCAGCTGCCAACCTTTCTCTCTCCACCGCCTCTTTCTCCTTCTGGCTTACCCATTTCCGTAGTTCGGCGCCGGAAAGACCCATCTTCTCACCAAGCGCAACTAACTTTTCGAGATCCATTGTGTCTCGCAACTCGCAAATGAAACCTTGCCGCGTGCAAAAAGTATCTGCCTAAATCAGTCTATCGGAACACTCCCCTGCACTCGTTAACGAGAACACTGAACAACACACAAAATCGTTCCGATAGCACTATCAACAACTCGAGGCTCTTTCTCACTACTTTGGACACACTGTGCACCAAAAGGTCCTGTATCGCGGACGCCAGATTAATTGTCACACCTGTCCCGTTTATTAGGGAGGCGATCGCCGGGCTAATTCCAAGAGCCGAAGTATCGGCCCCCCGAACCGCACCACGAAAGCGTGGACAATTTAGAAGTGGTCCTTATTGGTGCGCCAGCGGACGCCGGCTGTGGCCCAAAGAACAAGACAGAGCCGAGAGTCGATAAACAAACAAAATTATATTCTCATTAACGGCAGATCAAAAACAATACACACGTATGCACACTCCACAATAGTTACATACAATACGTCACCAAACAGACAATGTACTACACAGTACAATCAACCACACTTGAAACAACGGACACGGACAACAATACGCACTATAATGCAGTCGCATGCATTGAACAACCAAGATACTTAAAGACTAAAGAGATAGGAAACCTATTCAGTCCAAAGTTCTTGGAACCAAAGTCGAGATGATACTCTTCCGAGAATCACTCACTCAAAGTCCAGCGTTGTTGTCGTTCCGCAGCTCTCGAAGTCTCTCTTCCAAGAAACCTCCCGTCTTCAATTGGCCACTCTTCCAACTTCAACTTCTTCGCCGGAAATCCGTCGGCTTCACACACGCAGCTGTTGCCCGCGTCTTCGCTCGATAGCGGTAAACTCACGCTCTTGCCTGTAGCTCGAGCCGTCCCTACGGACCAAAACTTCGCCGACTACACGGCGGACTCTCTACGCACTCCGGCGCTCACTTCCGTCTCCTCCTGTTCTGTCACTACGGGCAGAACCTTCGCCGACTACACGGCGGAATCCCTACGCGCTCTGGCGTTAACTTCCGTCACCTCCTGCTTTCTCGTCTCGGCCGCTCGATTAAATACCTTCCGCGCCACTTTCCAGAATTTTCTCGTCCTTTCGTCGGCGTGATACGCAGCGAAGGCTGGAGAGAGGCGAGACGGTTTGTCAGCCCTCCGCGTCGGGTGACTCAGCTCGGCGTAGCCACGCCTCCTTCGTTCTGGAAATTTCTAGCGCTTGCCCGGCCGCCGCTGTGGGGTGAGGAGGTTCGTCTGCGAAGCCGTGCTTCTGCGGGGAGAGCGCGCGCCCGGGAGCCTTGGATGTTTGCTTTCTTTTTTTTTTTCTTTTTACCTCGCGGCGTTTCTACCGCCCGTTGTCGCAAGGATTTGGCGGCGCGCTCTCTTTTTAGCGCTCGTTCTGTGACACCATGTAGGAGAGCTCGCCATGTTCCTACATGGCGAGCTCTCTACATGAGCTCGCCATGTAGGAGAGCTCATCATGTACGAGAGCTCGCCATGTACATAATGCAAATAAACCCTCTTCAAGTTTCCCTTCCTTCTGCCTCCGCATCTTCACCCCGGATCTCCGGTGCCTGCAAAGGTCAGTCGTAACAGCGGTGGATACACATATGTCACCTTGGTGCCTGCGCAGCCAAGTATAGATCGATTCTTGTTATTAATATGTTGTCTGTCTTTCCTTCTTTCTTTCTTTATTATTCTTTGTTTTTTCTTATCTTTTTTTCCTCTTTTATACCTGTGCCTGTAATACCATGTTCTCCAGTATTCACAGCCCATTAGAGAACGCCGATCTTGTTTCACCGCTAATTCGGGAGAATGTGTTGAGCCGGCGCCTAAAACATTTTTAATAAGTACCGAATCTTATAAGTTCAACGCTGTATTTATTATTCATGCTTACTTTCTCTTCTGTAAATGAGGTTGTTGAAATCGATGTGATCGGTGAACTTGCAACAATATTTTTTCCCTTCACGTAGCTTTCCATCGAGAAGTAAACAATGTCTCGAATGACAAGTTAATTGTAGTAACAGCGCAGAGGAACGCTCCGTCTCATTTAAGCACCTGCAGAAGCCGAGGAACCACCACTAATGCGGCTAGCTTCAGACGTGCGCTTTTCGCGGTTACCTGAGTGCTAACGACAAGAGTTTTTTTTTTTTTTTTTTTTTTTGTAGCGAAGAGCTCAACTAAACACGGATATCAGAAACCCCATTCTACTAGTGATCGTACGGTTTCTCACTTTCTTCATTTTTGGGCCGCTCATTTCTTCCTTCTTTTTCCTGTTTAGTTCTTTTATTATACTGTTCCTCACGCAAACATCCTGTAACCGTGTTAAACGCCAGGTCGACACGCCCACGATGGCCTCTCCAGACTCGCTAATGAGGCAAACTCCCAACCAAGTTGATATTGCGGCTCCTTGACTGCCTACTGCACTTCGAAACTTCTTAGTTGCCACAAAGCTAAGAAAGAAATAGAAACGCGCTTGCTTCTGCGTTCAGAGTTAATGCGTTCCTAAATTAACAATTGCTAACTGTAATCTATTTCGAACACTGTTACTCACAACTCCGCAATTCGAAATCAGTGTCTGTAATCTCCTGCGAACAAAGCAGGAAAACAAGAATTCGTTGGTTGCGTCCCATAGTATGAGATTATCGACGTTGACGTTTTGGGAGCTTGGCACTTAATTGAGCCCGAGTGCAGAACATTCATCGATGCTGGAAAAGGATGCTGGAAAACTGTCATGCGCTAGTTACACAATTCGAGTTCGTCACTGCGATGTTTATGCCCCACCGCGTTGGTCTAGTGGCTAAGGTACTCGGCTGCTTGAACCACCGGTCGCGGGACTGGATCCCGGCTGCGGCGGCTGCATTTTCGATGGAGGCAGAAATGCTGTAGGCCCGTGTGCTCAGATTTGGGTGCACGTTAAAGAACCCCAGGTGGTCGAAATTCCGGAGCCCTTCACTACGGCGTCTCTCATAATCGTATGGTAGTTTTGGGACGTTAAACCTCAATAATCAATCAAATCAATCACTGCGATCGTTATGAAGGTTGTTTACAAACTTGGTCGGCATGGTGTCGTTTCCTGTTACCAGCTGAGCGCTTTGAAAAAAAAAAACGCTCAGCAACTCTCTGAAACGAATGTGAAGGGAACAGGGATGTTTTTATTCAATAAATAAAACTTTTATACGAAGCTGGTTAGTTTCCTTTTTTGAAAGGTGATACCACGGCTGGGAAGTCTGTCTAAAAAGTATTTTACATCTCTAAGTGCATCACGAGCGAAAGTTAACCTAACGCGACTTTTGAGGTGTAACAGAATCGAACGTTGCACTAATTGTATATGCATGGTATAACTGTCATTCAAGCGCACGAAAAAACGTAAAGCAACAGGGGACAAGCGCTTTCTAGCAACTAAAAGATTTATTGGAAATAGAACAATATATAAGTAGGCACTCAATATCAACGCATACGTATGAAAGCTAAGAGTACATTCGTGGCCACTCGAGAAACCTGAGTAAGAAAAGAACGCCGAGTGGTCGAGCCACTCAAAGCTCGTGAAAATAAGTATCGTTACCACGAGTTCGGGTTTTGCTCTGAAAACTTCCTGCCTACACAGAATACAAATGGGTTTTCACAATCAGGTAACAAAACTAAAACAAGCGGGGTATCCTAATGATGTCATCACGTCCGTGTGTAACATGATTAAGAAACTAAAAGTCGATGGGAATCACTCGGGCTGTCGTGGTGAGAGTAGAAAAGGTAGGAGGACAGCAGCGATTTCTTATCTTCATGGAACCTAAGCAACTTAAGCAACATGAGCTTAAGCAACTCGGTAATAAATACACAGCCGATGTGCTTTTCTCAGCCAAAAATAAACCGCAGTCCATTTGTTAGCGCATGCGCAGGGAACTTCCGCAATGTCGTATAAAACACAACAAGAGGTTTGTGGACCGCGCAATCGGCGTCGTTTACAAGACTCTTTTTGTCTGTGGTAAATTGTACGTAGGACCGTCGGGACAGTGCATCAATGTTTGTCTTAGAGATGATTCTTCTTTGAGATCCTCAGGAGCGTTGCCCCTCGCGATTCACTGCAGAGAGTGCGGCTGCTATCCTGTTTTCTAGTATACTGAACTGTGTTTTTAATCTAACAGTCAATGGACTCGTGAGTTGACGGAAGCTTTTCAGATAAGAAAAAAAGGAGAACAAGGTGTCAGCCAACCTTTGGTGGTGCTGCACAATAAGGAGCTTGCTCTTCTAGATTATATTTTTGGCTAACCTTTCTGTTTTTTTACTCAGGGTTCTCGAGTTGCCACGAGTGTACTTTTAGCCTTCGCACGTATGCGTCGTCTTTTATTGCCTGCGTATGTATTCTTCTCTTTCCAAGAAATCTTTTAGTTGCGTGAAAGCGCTTGTTCCCTGCTCCTTTGTGTTTCTTCGTGCACTTCAACGACAGTTTTTAGGTGCATTCTTCACTGAAATTCATAATGAGGGTTACTTGTTTTTCTTTGTTAACTTCATCTTCGACTGTAGTGACACGTCACCCTTGCAGGACAATAAGATAGACTGCGTGCTTTAAATAAATCGGTTGCATGTCTGCGTGCGTTTGTCTCTTCTTTTTTGCACCCTGTCCTACTGCTCAGTTTCGCAGATGACCCCTTATCCGCTCATGAAGCTTTGAACGCTAGTGAGAAAGTTTGAGTTCCTATTCTAGGCAAGAAGATAAGCCAAGAAAGCGTCTGGCTGGCTACAGCAGTCTTGGGGAAAGGCAATCGGTAAAATAAATGTGAGAGAGAAAAGTAATGGAGTAAGGAAAGAAAGTAGCAAGGATTCGGTGATGTCCGTGGGTAGGATTGCACTGCTAGTCAAATGCGTTTGCACAAGTCAAAGACCTGGAGTAGCAAGACACAAAATGATGAGTCAGGTGAGCTTCTCGAGTCAGCACTATGATATTGTCATTGCCCGTCTGTCGGTCTGTATATCTGTCTAACTGTAAATACAACCGCATATCCATCTGTCCATCTGTATATACATCCGCATATCCATCTGCCCATCTGTCCATCCGTATATACATCCGCATATCCATCTGCCCACCTGTCCATCCGTATATACATCCGCATATCCATCTGCCCACCTGTCCATCCGTATATACATCCGCATATCCATCTGTATATACATCCGCATATACATTTGTATATACATCCCGCATATCCATCTGTATATCCGTCTGTATATCCATCTGTATATACATCCGCATATCCGTCTGTATATCCGTCTGTATATCCGTCTGCATATCCGTCTGTATATCTGTCTGCATATCCATCTGTATGTCCGTCTGTTCGTCTGTGTTATTTTGATTTGTTAATTAAAGAAACCAGTACATGCAAAGCTGCACTTCAACGCAGACCAAGATTGATCTCTGAAACTTCAATATCATATGTCTGGCCACAATTTCAAAGAAACACACAGTGGAGCTTATCAATTTTACTACATCCGAATAACTCCGAGTCCAGCTGAACCTCACAGTTACGAAACCTCATGCATCAGCTGACGTAGGTACATTTACAGTTCTTCTCAAAATTGTTCGCACATAGCACCAATGGGAAACAAAATGACGGCTCGTTATTAAAGGCATTTTTATAGCGAGTAGCCAGAAGATGTCAGCAAGACAAGAGCTAATGCGTTACTCTAAGCACATTAGACATAGCCAAAATCACCTGCCTACAGATGAAAGACGCTGACATGTCCTAATTCTCAAGATCTCTTTCTCTCACAGAATTTATCTCGACTGTCTAGTCCTTGAATAAACATAGAGCTGACCTTAAAGAAACTGTCTTTTAAATCTGGCTTATCTGTCTTTTCTGCTTAGTACCTTTCCTTTTTTTCTCACCTCACTGTGGAGGCACACAGGTGACATCGACTCGCGCCCACGCTAATTCGCACCGACATCACCGAATACGACATATGCGAAACCTATTCGTGCCAGAGTGCCTGACCTTAAGCACCTCACCTCTGCCGTCAGCATAATCGCAGCCGAAAAGAGTGTGAGATGGAGTGAGCGAATAGATGAAGGCGCGAGCAGAGCTGATGAGAGTTGGATGTGAAAGGAAGATGAAGGGAGGCAACTTTTCAGGTATTACTGCAATCGCACGCCCGAAAGTGGGGGAAAGGGTGGTGCGAAAAGGGGTAAGAGGGTGCGAGGTAGAGGGAGTGCGTTCGATAGAGTTCCCTACTGACAGAATTCGCTGAGGCGACAACGGTAGGCACCGTCGACGCACACTCCAGCTTCGCTTTAATGGTCGGTCCCTTGACTAATCAACCAGTTGGCTCATATAGGCTCGCGAGCAACGTCAGCGCCCTCTAGAGCCATCGCGAGAGAAACGCGGTGCACAGGACAACCGTGCCGTGTCGTCGTTTCAAGTACCATGGGATCTGCCGGCATCTATTCTCTCATAGGGACCGTCCAACGAGTATATGTTTGTGTGGGTGGTGGAGGGGGGGTGGGCATTGCCACGTAGGTTCAATGGAATCGGTCGTCGGACGCAACAGGCTTCGCAAACAAAACGTTAACGAAATTCCGGCCGATCCCACGCATTGCGGGAATCTCGTTTCACGCGAATCAGCCAGCGAGTAGCTGCTTATGCCACACTTTGAGCTACGTCTTACGAGGCTCATCGTCGTCGTTGTGTAATTTCGGTAGCATGCATATAGTGTGTTTACCATGCACGATGCCTACTTCGTTGGTGCCTCCCTGCGGAGATGTCTCCTAAATTAGCGTCTAATTTGCGTTCTATAATGTTGTATGAATATAGGAAAACATGTTTTGCGGGCATAGGAAAAGAAAGAAAGAAAGCAAAGAAACAAACAAACAAAGAAAGAAAGAAAGAAAGAAAGAAAGAAAGAAAGAAAGAAAGAAAGAAAGAAAGAAAGAAAGAAAGAAAGAAAGAAAGAAAGAAAGAAAGTAGCAAAGAGCCTGTGGTTCTCAAGTAAGTCGCAATCAAGAAATAAGGCACTTATTTCACCGAAGCCGGTCACTATCGACCCCTCCGCAATAAATGAACGATTACCGACTCCTCGCGACAACTGCCCTACCCCGCATTGCATCGCAGTACAAGAATATGGAAGATCTTTTTCCCTTTATCGTTAGTGGTACGAACAGCTAGCTCTTCGGTCTCGTTAATGGTCTTCCAGCCAGAAGCCCCCCCAAAGCTAATCTGTTGTTTGTTTTTGTTTTTTGACAATGGTCTACAAACTGGCTGTTGCGTGCGACTATTTCAGTATGTTCATGTAGATGCTTAGTACAAGCGTAATGTGTACGTGTACCTACATGCCTGCTTTTGCAATGCGTGGCCCTACAAAGGACGGGTCGTGGTCATTACGTCGTACGCGTCTCTGTACAGAAGTGCGCGATTGTATAGCATCCTGTGCTACGAAATCAGTCGTTCTATTAAATATAGCCCCACGGCGTGGAATGACAACCATTAACATTTAGCCTAGGGAAATTCGATATATGGATGTGTAGAAATCGGCCCACAAATCGATTCGGAAACACGCGTCCGTAATATGCGGCAACGTGCATGGGCATCAGCGAACATTATTCCGAAGTTGCATCGATCCCTACGTTCACGGCTGCAAAATAAGACATGAACATTCGAGATACGCCGTTCACTGTCATGCGTGTAGAATACTAGTGATGAACATACCTGTCTTTCGAACAAGAAAAGTCGCAGTTTCACCGCGGATGAAGCGATGAATGCGATAGCAACACGTTCTAATGTTATGCGAAGTGAGGCTGGCAGCTAACTCTTTTGGATCCGATTTCACGAAACTCTACAAAAACTGGTGTAAGAGAACGTGGCCACTCCAGGGAATCTTACCGCACAGTTTTTTTCGCGTTGAGCGAGCAGCACGTAGAAGAGTATACGAGTCACCCGCTGGTGCCTGCCATGGTAGCGAGCCCCCCTCCCTCGCATATTTTCACACTGCTTAAAGAAAGGCGGGGAGTGTCCTTTCTACTTGAGCATTCGACGGCTGATCTAACAAGCGGGGGAATCTTATCGGATGCGCCGCGACAGAGATGTGCCCCCTCATTCGACCTCTGCTTCCGCCGCACTCATCGCCCTCACCTTCACATTACTTCCCGTGGGTAGAAGAACGCAAGTAGATCTTATATGCTTGGCCTATATATGGAACATTACGGCGACAGCGACAGTGACGGCGAAACCTGTCAAGGCTCTCCCTATATTTGCTATCACAATAAAGAAAAAATGACAACATGACAACAGGGTGAATGATAGACAGCGAGGTGAAGCCGGGTCTGCACGCCACTGCCGCTTCGGCCCCTCGTTGTTGTACGGCAGGATTCTCGCGGTGCGCTTCTGCCTCGCGTGCCTACACGTCGGGGTCCCTTCTTCGAGCGCGAGCAGCCGCTGTCCTGCGCGCACGCCACTCAGCAGCCTTGTCCATCCTCCGTCGCCGAGCCTCTGAACGCGCGCGCGCGCGCCAAAACGACGCTTTTGTTGTGGCCTGCGGCACCACCCAACAACAGGCAATCGTATCTCTCTCTCTCTTTCCATACGTGTGACGTCATTCGTTCTTTTATTTAGGTAGCGCCCTCTAGTGGCATACCATTTGCGTTTCTCAACGTATAGTACAAGTACCACCCTCTATGGCCGGTTCAAGAATTAACGAGAGGCGGTTACCCACAACGGGGAGGCACAAGCTACGCCATAAGAAGCTTCGCTCCTGAAAAAAAGTCTGAGTTATTCCCCTCTGTGAAGGTCGACGACAATGGGAGCTCAAAGGGGCACTCCCACCTCCTTCTCAATGGCGTTTTTCATAATCGCGCTGCGGCTAGTGTTCTCACAAAGAGTGGTCGGCCCACATTTGTCAGGCTCGACAGTGAACTCGCAATGCCTACGCAAGTAATGCGGCGAAACAAGTATACGAAAGGCACATCGCTTTACCTGAATTTTCTGCGGAACCGCGGAGATGGGTCCACTTTTGATCTATTGAGCACGTCAATTAATGGCACCGTCCTGTGTGGTCATGCAGGAACGTCATAATTGTCAGTCATAAAGTGAGATATATTGGCGGTCTGTGACATCACGCAAAGACGCCATTACGTGACGTCATCGCTTGAGAAGCGTAGTTTTTTTCTGTTCACGGACGGACACAGATAGACTCCGCAAATGAAAAATTTCAGCATCTCCCACTAAAGGGAAGCATGTGGGCATGCGAAGCAGCGCTGATGTTCCTTTGAGTTTTCATTTGTACGTTTCCGTGTACGTTTCATTTGTATGTTGAGTTGTGCTTAGGTTGTGTATCACTTATGTGTTCCCCCCCCTCCCATTTGTGTGTATTACCGTGTGTGCGCCTCAATGAACACCTAGCGCTGCTAGGACAGTGCAGTGGTAGTGAGTGCGCGCATCATTCTATGCAAGCACACAGCTGTGGCGATGAGATAAACGGAGTGGAGGTAGCGTTCTGCCACCTCCCCCACCCCACCTCCTCGCGCACAAGCGAGAAGAGGGAGAGAGTTGGCGCATGCACAGTGGAGTACCAGACGGTCGCCGAGGGACGGACGCAACCCCAAGCAGAAGCTGCTTCGCATCTCAAATATGTTTCCACTGAAGCCTCCCGGTAGTAACGTGAAACTGCTGCATATCTTCTCTGCACGAGAATCAGTACTAACACCGTAGTGAAGGTAGGTATATATACATACTTGGTTTCAGAAATATGAACGCAACACTGAGTACACCAATAACATCAGAGAGATATTAGATAACGATTACAAGTATTATGTGGAGGGTTCGAATCTGGAAAGAGGATGAAGGAGGGCGGAGGTCAGTGGCGTTTGAACCATGACGCTCCTCGAGAGGCGAGATGGCCGAGTCACTCCTCTCCTATTTACACTAACGTTCAAGATCTGTTGCCCACTTGTTATTTGGCTGTTCAGGCTCAACAACCCCATCAACTGTTTAATCAGAGCATGAAAAAAAAAACGCCACATGGCTAAACGTCCAAACTGAGCTCGGCAATCTGCACTTTCAAAATTTTGCAGAAAACGAGATGTTCCTTAACTATAGAGCTCAAATTCACGACGGGACCCATAGAAGAGCACACGGAGCACGCATAGGCACACGCAGCGCCACACGGGACGCAGCGCAGGACAAGTGCTTCTGTGCCCCGTTCCGGCTTTGCACTGAGCAGTTTAGCAGTATGTACCAACTATAGTCCAGCTACAAATTCTTTTTAGATAATGTTGCCTGCTGGTCTCAATAAAAGGACGAACACGGCGACGGTGCCAGACCGTGCTCGGGCGCAAACCAGTGGCTGGGACTAACATTTTTGGTCTCGATTTCGTGCTGTACGGATCCTTCTTATTGCGATGTTTCCTACATTTAAAGTTCTGTATACAGTTATTTTTGCATAATCGAAGACGAAAACTTCAAACTGCCTCCAACATACCAATAAAAAAAAGAAAAAAACGCGAGCTTCCACTTTGAAAAAAGCAACGTTTAAATCATTCATTCCGTCCCTAACTCCCAAGCCTCAATTTGTGCCTCATACATAGCGTATCATTAAAAGTTTGTCCCCGATTTAGAAGATACGTACTCTGTCTCTAAAAAGCCACGCAACGCGAGGCTGAAGTGCACGAACGCACGGATGTATTTCGTTACGTCGAGATAGTTCGAAATAAAAGAGCAGTAAACCTGACATATAGAATCTTTCGGGTTTTTTTTTTTCGGTAACCTCGACGATTGTCTGCCCTTTCCATTTCATCGCAAACAAAAGTGTCAAGTGTCTGCTTGCGGTTTAAAAAAAGATGTGTGCTTCGCAAAAAAGCGTGCGATCCAGCGATGGACCGTTGATACGCGTCGCACAATTGTTCACTATACGTACATCGTTTATCCACTCTTTTGTTAAGAGGAACGTCATCCATGCGTCATGAAAAGAAGTGAAATAAAAAAGAAAGACATATCCGGGCAGTGACACTCGAAACCCGTTCAAACTGGACTTCTTCCCACATAAGTTTTAAAAGTTATATTTCTGTGCACGTTGTGTACTGGCGAAGCGGGCTTTGTGCGAGATTAAAGGTTCCTGACCTTATCGCTGCCTCGTTTCATTTTTGTTGTTCTTTCTGCATCTAGGCTATAAGTGAAAAAAAAGGGGGAACGTCTGCGTTAATCATTCTTAATTTTTTTTATTCATTCTGAACGGAGGATTACGGAAACACTGTCACAGATTTAATTAAGTTTTCAACACCTGGGTTTTCTCAGCGCATACCGAAAGTGCGGTACACGAGAGCCCCCTCAGATTCAGTCGAACCTGAATTCTGCGATCTAAAAATATCTGCAACATTTTGTCGTCAGCATTGGCGTGCGCACGAGGAAGGGGCGGGGGGGGGGGTACACCCCTTCTAATCATCGAAAAGTGGCGTTAAATTAGCCTCACACCTTTTCTCAGTCGGACCTGCCCCGTCATTGTCAAACAAAGTGCGTTGTTATGGACATGCGGGTTTCTGGTGATAATCTGGGCAACCTGTTGCAACCTTAGAAGTTTCCAGGTGCGAAGAACCTTAGGGTCTTGGCCTGTCGGCGTTTGTTTTCGTTATGGTGTGTCATGTAGCCAGGGTTCATCCTAGAATTTGGGGGATCCTCTACCTCCTCCTTTAGGTGTTGAACACGATAGCAACATATAGTGTCCTAGTGCGTCCGATGAGATTTCAAGCAAGGAGGACGTGTTTTTTTGCGCTCCCGTCCTCACCCCGAACTTCGCTCCGCGCTCCTCGCGCGCAGCCCTTTTAAGGGCTACTTATGGCACCTCGGCGAGGCACCAGAAAAAGAACTACGCAGCAGGATGCCGTTCCGGCAGCCTCGGCATCGTCCTCGATGCCAACTCAGCAGCAGCAGCAGGCCCCAGCCAAGCCAGCCAGCTCTAAAATACCCCTGCCGCAGAAAGCCAGCAACCGTCAAACTGCTGCTGTCTCCGCGGCTTCGAGCAAAGGGAAGGCGAATACCGAACCTAGCTCGTCTCCTGCCACGGCCGTGGCTATCTGCGAGGGATACCCCCCTAGCAGCAACACTTCCTCATCTCTTTCAACCACTCCGGCCGCCGAGCAAACGGCGTCTGGCTCCAGCGAGCGCGGCGTGTCCCCATGCACGCTCCCGCGTTCCGACGGTCCTCAACTTGTTGACGACCTTCCTCCGATTGGATGTGCGGCCACCATCATCTTTCGGCCTGTCGGGAAGAAGGCTAACTTCCTGGCTGCTTCGAGGGATGCAATCGCCGCCTTCCTTTCGGGATTTCCAGCCACCAAGCGAGTGCGGGTGAATTTCCGGCGCAACCTTGTTGCTGTGGACAGCGATCCCAACTCCGATCCGACTGCCCTACTCCAGGTCGGAACGATTTGTACAACGAAAGTCCGAGCCAAACTACTCGACCTCAACACCTGCGTTGGCATGGTTTTCGGAGTGGACCCAACGATCCCCTTCGAGGACCTCGCCGACAACCTTGCCTCACCCGTGCCCATCGTGTCCGGTGTACGCCGAGGCAACTGCCTCAACCTGACTTTCGCTGGGACTACTGTTCCACCGGATATCCTGCTCTACAAGCAAAGGCGCCCAGTTCGACCCCGACAGCCCCGGCCTCTGCAATGCTCCCGTTGCGGCCGCTTCGGGCACGCAACCGCCACCTGCTATCGGGACGAACGGTGCCTGCGCTGCGGCCTCAAGCACGCCCCAGAGTCGTGTGCAGCACACCCCCGTTGCTTAAACTGCGGCGGGAAACACCCTGCAACCGAGCCCCGCTGTCCAGCCTGGCAAGTTCATCGCAAGGCTGCGGTCATCATGGCCTCAACTGACGGCACGGTGACTCGCCACCAAGCCCTGCAGCACGCCAGGACCCCTGGCAGCAACCCCTCCATCATCAAGGGTCGCTCCTTCCGGGATGCGCTCGTCGGTACCTCCGACACCACGTCGGATACCGCCCCTTGTCCTGCAACGAGTGCGCCCGTCGTCCCCACAACAACTACGACTGCCCCGCTCTCGGCCACAACTCAGCCGGCCCCAACTGTCGTCCAAAAGCGCTCGACAGTGACGCAGACACCGCGCGCTTTTTTGCAACCGCCGGTTCCCGTCACCGTCAACACAAGCGCAACGATGGAGCCTGCTGCTGCAACCTCGCAGCAACCTGAGGACCAGAAAAGGAACGACCACCTGATTGCCCTCGCTAAGGCACTTGGAAGGGCGCTCAGGGCCCTACCACTTGGATATGACCGAAATGTGGCTTCTTGGGCCCTCTTCACCTTTGAGGCTTGTGCCCAACAGTTCGGAATTAACCTGCAGGACACACCCGGGTATCAAGAATCCGGGGCCGCCTCGGGTCCGTTATAAATCGTGCACATCACTGTGCCACTGGCCTTCTTGGTGGTAAGTCCCAGACGGTTGCGTCTGGCATACTTTATTTGCGCGTAGGCTTACTCTTCCTTTTTTTTTTTTCCCTACTGCTACATCATGCTGCGCATCACATCTTTTTCCTTTTTTTTTTCCCTGCTCCGATCTCCACGTGTACGTGTTTACATGGGCTGCTCGGGGCTGCCTGACTACCTTTTTTTTTTTTCCTCTCCTTGTTTTTTTTTTTTCTCTTTCCTCTTCTGTTCTTATTTTTTTTTTTCACCTGTGGCAGCAGACACTCTATCCCCTTCACTATCAGTTCGGGAGCGCCCTGCCTTCTTTCCATTTGTCTAGTAGTTCATTTTATTTATTTATTTATTATTATTATTTTTTTCTCTATTCCTTACTTTTGACGGGCGCATCTCCTCACCCCCGGCTTCTCCGCGGGCCTTTCTTTACCTCGCGCTTTCGCGTTTGTTTTCGTGCACGCGTGCGCGGGACCACTGATCGAATGCTTTTTACCACTTCATTCTTACCTCTTCTCTTCTGTCTCTTTCATTCCCATTCCCCCTTCCCTGCGCTTTCCTGTGGAGGTGCCCTCATCACGAGAGGCAGTAACGGGACAGCGCTTTTCTCTTCCTTTTCCTCTTTCAAAGCCAATCAGTACTTTAACCACCTATACCTTCGTTGGATGCGACGCTGCCTGCGCGCAAATCCTTTACGCGATGTCACAACAACCACCTTGTGCATAAATCATCCCAAGAACAACTTAGCACATCGTGGTTTTTGGGACGTGGAATCCTTGATGTTATTAAAAAGAGCGTAGGCACGAGTTTTTGTGAGGAAGAGGCTGTGAGCAAGATATCACCAACTTTTACGTGTGCTTGTATGTGTGCGTGTATATAGACGTGTAAAACTAAAAAGTTTGGAGGACCTTTGTTTCTCACAATGAAGTCCCTTCACTATCTATACACCTCCTGCCTGCACTCCTAGAAAATAGAGTCTGGAAAATATTGAGCGGGGGCACTTAGCCGGCTCAGGTATTTACGTTTATAGCACCGTTAATTACCTATCAGGAAATGGAAACCTCGCAGGCACGCTAGAGAAAATTATTCGCTCCAAGTTTCCGTTAGTTTCCAGGATTTAAATCTATTTTAAAATCTTCTAGGCGCTGTCGCATTACGAAAAGACCCGTCAGTCCCATTTTCGGAGCTACTAAGCTAAGCAGCTATATAAAGAATCACCGAGGAAATTTATATGGGCAGGTTGTAAAAGAAAACTATAGAAAACAAATGAGGTTAACTCTTTTCTTTATTTTGTTTCTCGTTTATCTTTTTTTTCTCCTCGGTGACGAAATGAAGTTGTATTCATATCTGTCTCAGACGGCAATGCAAAAAACAAAACAAAGCGGAATTCATGAAACGCGTAAGGACACTAGCTGGTATGATGTGCCTTCAAAAGAACTTCAAGAGTCGGCGTCAACAACCCAGCATGTAAACGGCACAAATTGCGCAGAAGGAAGGAAAGCCAGGAGGGAGGGGGGGGGGGGGTGTTAGAGGTAACGTTGCGAACGATCAGGCTGCATCGCGTGTGAGTGTGCGCGTGACGGAAAAGCACCCAGTCGCGTTTTAATTCACTCAGATAAGCAGCGAGAGAGTGTTCTTCTATTTACTCTTCAACGACGCGTCAAACGGGATTATCTGGAAGCGATCTCGGCGAAACAAAAACAAGGAGAATGCGAAGTCTCTTTCACACGAAAGAGTATCCGCGAAATTATCCGCGCGAACAAATGCCGGAACCGTGCGGTGATCCGGTGTCGAGAAGTGTAAGCCTTCCCTCCTCTCCCTCTTCCTGTCATCACGCAAAGGGCCCGCAAGCACGCACACACGACACGTCGATGGTGTGATGCCGGATAAAATGACTTTCGAAGCACCGAGGCCGTGTGCGTGCTCGGAGCTTCGATACAGCGTAAGCACGAGGATTCAGTTTCTCGACCAAGGTGAACGGCCTGTTGGGAGCATGAAGCCCTGGTTTGATACGAACGGTTGAGATTGAAACAATGTGACGGATATAAACACCGCGGTTTTTTTTTCAAACGCCTAGCGTGGCGGGCCCTTTGGGGATAGAAGAATGGAAAAAAGTAAGCGCGATATTTCTTTAGATTTTGTCTCTATGTTAAGGTGGCTTGATTCGCAGTTTCAACACCATGCGCTCGCGTTTCGCCGGTGAACATTAGATTATTCGGGAAGCATTTCGACGTTGCTTTCCGATGCCATCTTTTTTTGTTTGTTTATTTATTTATTTACTCTTTTCTGACTCAAATAAAAAACAAAACAAAGAAAAGAATGGCATAAAGGCCCAAGGAGACGACCGTCAATATAAGATTCCCTATATGCGTGCAAATGGCCTGCTTTAAAAGCAGTGGACATTCAATATCGAAGTCGACACCGTCAGCGTGCGGTCGCACTCGACGCAATGGCGAGCCGTCGGAGGATACGCTGCTCAAATACAAACCAGACGAGCTGCAGAATCGGCTCGTCCGCTGCTGTTCCGGCCCGAACGGCACTGCAAGCGACTGAGAAAACAATGCCGGGGCTATAGATAGGTTTAGTTTGAAGAAAACGCGAACATATCGATTCTAGAATACGCTGTGATTACCGAACTTACATTGAAAGGCACCACCCGCCTTCTTGTTTAGGCAGCATAGTAGCCTGCATCGTATTTGTCTACAATGCGGTTTTCTTGGAGCTGTCTGTGGCTGTGTTCTAATTCTTAGACAGCACGTAGACAGTCTACGAAGACTGCTTAAAAGAAAGGTGCTACCTTGCCGAAAAGCCAAAGCTTCTTGTTATTCAAAAAAGAAAAAGAAACACGGCATATACACGAAGTGAAGACGATGAGTTGGCGGAGCAGTGGTATCGCTCGGTGTCACTGTAAATCAATCGTGACATTGACCACTCACGCATGTAAAAGAGTGACAAAGCGGTGTGCAGTTGTAAGCATGTGGTCATAAACGGTACGTTGCGCTGAATTGTGAATTTCATTTCGCCTTCATTATTTGGTATCGGATCTAGACTGAAGTTACAATAATATATCGGTATCGGATCTAGCCTAAAGCTAGAAATAATACAACTTTCTTTACCATGACGTTTCACTGATGTCACGTGACATGTGCGCGTTCTCCTGTTGGTTGTTGGTTGTTTTCCAGTGTACGACATGCATCGCATCATCTCGAGACGACATCTACTGCACAAGCCAGTCTGTTTGTTTGTTTGTTTCCTTGGGCTGAAGCCAGTCGTTGTCCGTGATCCTCGTCGTCATCATTTTCACCGTCATCAGCGTAATTGTCATCGCGGCTACGGCGCACGCCAACCGACAAGGCTCGACCTTAAAAAGCTTCGGCCCTCAAAAAAAAAAAACAGAAGGTGCGCTCAAACACTCACCACGAGCAAGTTTGTTGATCTGAAACGTGCTAAAAGTTGGTCGCTCCATATGGGCTCTGGCGGTTTCAATTCCTAAAGCGTTACTAAATATATGGGCGCAACCACATATCTCCCGGGGAATCGGCAATTTGCGCCCGCACCCGAAAGGACCCGCATACTCACGAAATATATCACTGACATAACTGCCTGATTCCCTAATATGTTCTTTGATACATGGGGGGGGGGGGAGTGATTTTAAGTGAAAATAAGAGAAAAGTGAACCCCGCAACTGTCTCTCAGGGAAGGACACCTTAACGGCAGCTCACGATGAATGCGGGTGCAGAAGGCATTAAAAGGATAAGATTAAAAAGCAAAGAGATAGAGAGACAGGAAGCAGAGAGCGAGGCGCAGAAACAGTGAACGACGGAAATAAGGAGAAGACAGGAAAGATGGACACGGTTGCAGGAGTCCGAGGACGGGGCTCCACTGGCGAGAGCTCTCGTCGGCGTCAGGAGATAGCGTAAGGCAAGTCTAGTAGGCCAGAGCTACGCTGTCGTCGAAAGTCGGCGTCAGGAGATAGCGTAGGGCCAGCCCAGTCGGCCAGAGCTACGCTGACGTCGGATATCGCGAGGGCACAACAGCCCGGCACGAAATGCAGCGGACGAGTCCGTTGAGACAGGTTAAGCGAATCTTGTAGACAATGCGCATGTCACACTTGCTGAATTCGTTGACGAATTCACACCTGGCCCTACTTGCGCCGGGCCGAGCAACTGCGTGAAGTTGCCCGAGAAGCGTGAAAAACTGGGCCGGTCGGTTCATGTTCAGACACACAAAAAAAAATCGGGCAAAGCTTGCGCAATGCCAAGCAAGGCCTGAAACAGCAAAAACTGGACAGTTTTGAAGACTAATCTTCTGGTTGCTCATGGGTTGTTTGTGGACCTTAGCTATAGGGGATGCAAGCTTGTTTCTACGTTGATTCTCAGCGCAGAGAAGTTAGAGACAGTCGCAGACACGACACAGATGTCCGAACTGCGGAGACGGAACCTCGCTTTTAAACCAAACGTTCGCAACTCTCATAGATTTACGGACATGTCGTCGTTGGCGTTCCACAGCTTCGGCGTCTTTACGCAGCCGCCGTTGCTCGTTCCCTATAGCGCACTCTCGTTGCACGCAGTCAGGGTCTTAGGCTTGGCGCCATCGCTTCACAGTTACATGTTGTGCAAACCGTTGCCTTTTTCCCATTTAGAAGACCAGTGGTGAATAGCGAGATCAACCCACTTAAAGTCAAGGCAAGTCAAGTTCCTTGAAGATGTTCCATAAGCTCGTTTATGATGATGATATTTTCCTTGTACGCCGGGCAAGAAACGATTGCTGAACAGCTGTGCTGTTCAAAATTTGGCGAAAAACCATAAACGAGCACGAGAAAGAAGAAGACGACAATGGCAATGCCTCTACCACGACTCTTACCCACTCAGGGAAATTGGCCAAGAATTGATTAGATGAATTTTTATAGAATTTTTTAGACACGTGCGAGTGAGTGTGCCTTCTTTGTCATCGTTTTCGGTTCTCCTCTTCATCCTCGTTTGGGTTTTCGTCCTCGTTTTGGGCTTTCCCTAGTTCATTTTCTTGCCACTTGCCCGACAACCCGCGGTAATGACTTTAAGGCGTCGCCGGTGTCACGATGCACAGAAGTGATCGAGAGGTCATCTTCCTCCCACGTGGCGTTAAACGTTCACGCGAAAGCGCGGCAAGAAAAAGACGAGGTCGATGGGACAAAGTTTAACGTTCTACAAGCGTGAAAAATTGCCCCGACTTACGACACCGAACACTGTAGGCCTATGGCCTACAGCTGCTAAGTTTAGAAGACGCTGAAAATCGCCAATGACAGAAACGCGAAGGTCGATGGATTCATCACGCTTGGTGAGGAGGGAAAAAATGAGCACACACGCACAGAAGATGTCAACGAAAAGATCATCTTCTCGTTCAGACACTGAAATTGTGAACACGTGAGACTTTTATTTATAAATTTCTACGCGTGTCAACGTCTCGGTGGGCGTGAAATAGTAACTAAGTGTCCATGCATAGATCGTTGATCTCGCTAAGCTCTGCAGCAAAAAATCACGACATGCCTGTCTGCGGGGTGAAAGATTATACTCCATCTTTTTTTTTTTCATTAAAGTAGGCGGTTATAGTTAAACGTTAGCATGATAGCGAGGGTTGAGAAAGCAGCGTCACCGTGCAGCGAACTTTAGTTGTGGACAGCGTGTTTAATTTAGTGGGATAGCGTTTACGCGCCCAAGCTGTGACGGTTGGATCCCCTAGCGGAGAGTGAATGCGTCAAATATAGTGCAAATAAAAAGGAACGGATAATAGTCACCTATTTTCCCGCAGACTGCACTATAAACACTTTTTAAGTTAAAATAAAAATATATCAATATGAACTTCGCAGCAAAACCGAAAACATTTATGTTGCAGATTTGTTAATGTCGATCTTACAGTTAGGCCTAGAAAGGGACGTGAGACAGCAGAAACTATCTCTAAAACTACGCTAAGCCATGCTTAATACTCGGTCGTCGGAGCTTCTTGAAGGCAAGCGAAGCCCGTATCCACGCTCTATGCGTTCAGTCAGAGATTAAAGTTTCGAGCAGTCTCATTGCTTCAGCAACCACCACACGTATAGGCATGTCGTCAATTATAAGAAAGGAAAAAAAGTAAGTCGAGTGCCATTGTTTGTGAATTCCAGCCAAAGGACAAAATGTAATCAGTGTGAACGTCTTGATAATCGAGGCGTTACTCTTCCAACCAGAGGTAAAAGTGGCCTCATCGCCAAAGAAGCTAGAACACAGCGCGAAATGCCAGCGTCTAACGTCGTGTCGTGACGCTATTCTTTTTCGTCAGTGACGCGACCGAGATTGGTGTTTTGGTTTTAGGTATAGAAAACCGCACAGATTGAAGCTGGTGTGTCACTGAAGACTGCAAAACTTTTTAAAGGTAAAAGTGTGGAAGAGCAAAGGTGTATATTGCAGTGCAATGTTTTTGAAAGACCCCTAAAGTGCAGACAAGAGAAGTAAGGCGAGCTGATACATGACTGCAAACTATACAAAAGCTACATGCGCCATGTACATGCCTGCTCGACGAGGCAACTGCTCTTTCCTCGCAATTTCTAACTATTTTCGGCGACAACATGTGATCAAAACATTTCTCGCAATCCTTCAATAAACTCAATCACGTCACTCGACGAAAGAAGGATTTTAGAGGCCCCGCGTACTATATGTTTTCATTTCACAAGTCACCGGAACAACAGTCAAGAAGAAGGCGAAGAAATAATCGCAGCATACCGTTGTACTAACAGAATTTCGTTACAATATCAGAATGTTTCTCTCAATTTGCGAAGCTGAAGAAGTCGCCTTCACACTTGGGTACTTTCTGGTGGGTGTATTTTACAGGTACGTTTCAGTCTTTTTTTGAGGACGACTGAATTCAGCGACGAAGGGCATCGACCAGAAGCCAGCGAAGCAAACACGCACGCACGAACACACACACACACACACGAATACACACACACGCGCGCGCGCACGCACGAACACACACACAGATACGAACACACACACGGCATTTATGGCGTGTCTGTCAATCATGATCACCTGGCCTGATAAAGAGTTTAATTCGACGTGGTGATAGTTGTATAGAAATTTCGAACAAAAAAATGAAGAAGGTGAAGGAAAACTGCTCGTGTGTGCATATTTAGAGGCACGTTTGAGAACAGCAGTTTGCGAAGACTCGCAAGATGCTCTACAGGTAAGAATTTCAAATGCGCGAGCATTTCTGTGCTAACTCATCGCGAAAACTGCGTCCATTCATCCATGCGTCCGTATATATGCATATATATTGTTCATACATTGTTATAAAATGTTTATACTTTGTTTTATAAATATAAATGTATAAAATAAAGTGAAATTTGTGGGCGGTGCGGGCTGTCGAAACCAAGGCCCCACGCTCCGGAAGTGATTGCGCCCACCTGCAGGTTCACGCATATAGAAATTTCGAAAGCGTAGGCGTTCAGCTCTTTCGCCTGGAGAAACACCCACGCTTGCCGAACGTCACTACCACGCGAATTCGTCGTAAGGGAAACGCAAAACTAAACCGAAATGAGAACACTTTATTGGAAGGTTACGCTGTGATATTTCGTGGTGGCGGAATAAAAGATCCATCTATTGGGCAAGATGCAAAGTCGACAGCGAGGGTCGTACACATCATAAAGGCCGACTTTGCGAACTTTTAGTGTCGCACGCGGGTTTCGGTGGTCGCGAGATTCGCCTCCGATCCAGCCGCCGACGAACAGGCGCCTTGTAAATGCCACCGGAAAACAACGCAACGTATCCGCAAAGGATGCAGTTATAAGTGTTTCGCACGATACGTCCGGGTAAGAGAGCCATGTTCGTATATTGATTATACTTCAGGAAACCCTTTCATGGTTAGTGCTGTGGACACTGCAACACCGTAAAATACACCTGCTTAGGCGTTAAAGAAAAAGTGTCTTATTTATGAATAACTTTCTAATTTACCTCGTCCGCATAAACAAGGCTTTATTAGGAGCGAAACTCCTGAGTCCGTAGGTCGTTCCCTCCTGCGTCTGTAGCTACTTATAGTTTATGACTTGCTCAATAGATGGCGTTGTGTGTATATCTCATAGCATCCATCCATCCGTTTATCCTGGGAATAATATAACTACGGCATTAGTGGTTTGCACAGCATATCCACTGGGTGAATGATGATGAGTAGGGCGAAGCGTCCATCGATCCGTCCGCCCCATCCATCCGTTAGTGCTTCCGTTCGTCCGTCCGTGAGTCCACCCGTCCGTCTGTACATCTGTCTGTCCATCTGTCTGTCCATCCGTCCGTTTGTTTGTCCGTACTTGCTTCTGTCCGTCAGTCCATCTGCCCATCCGTCTATCCATCCGTCCGTCCGTGCTTTTGTCTGTCTGTCCACCCATGCTTCCGTCCATCTGTCCGTCCACCCATCCATGCATTTGTGCGTGCTTCTGTGCGTCCATCCGTCCATCTGTCCGTCCGTGCTTCGTCCAACCACGCGTCCGTAACAACAATTTGTGTTTCAATTAAGTTTTTTTTCTTGCCTTGTCCTTCTCCTTTGGTAAAAAATTAACATTGACGCACGGTTTAAATGGTCCATGTAGTAATCCTCCAAATAACCATTGAGTGGCTTAATTAAAGGATTTTGTTGCCTTACGACTAGACCAGCATAAAAATTTTTTAGATTTTGTCACGTACAAGCGTAGTTGTAGATTTGTCGCACGCTGCAATCATTTCCTTTCTTCTCTCGTGCCGACAAGAGGGTTAGAAGCTAAACATGGGAGGATAGCGTGGGGGAAAGAAGTTAGTCCACGCGTACGTGATCACCTTGAGTACTTACTTTTTTTTTTACTTCGAACAAGCGGCTCACTTTCGGCGTGATCGTGAGCGCATGCGTGGGCATGCATGACGACCTTCCACGGCGATCACGGTAACAATGCAGCTTGCGATGCTCAAATCAACCAATGGCCGTGAATTTGGGTATACGGCGCGGTCATTTAGGCTTACGGCTTCTTTTGTAAAAAGAAGACGGTATACTGCGTCTAGCTGACTTCGAGAATTGATTGCAAACTCTAGGCAGCGTGCTGCGCTTTAATGTACTCAGAAGCCTCGACTGCCGATCGACAGCGTTTTTCTCACCATGCTGAATAAGTGTGTGTGCAGTTTTTTTTTATTACTCTTTCACGCACGATGGGGGTAGAAAACTGGCCCGTGTGCCTGTTTGCCCCCTCCCCCTTCTTTCACTTTCTTCGTCTCATCACAACCTGGTTGCTTTAGTTGTGGGTAATGCGATGAAAGGGGCTAGTTGTGGACTTCTATATGAGCGGTCTGAATCAGAAGTATTTATATGATCGCTTCCTAACAATTCGCGCCAAATAACTGCAAAAAGGTTGCAGCCAGAAAAACCGTCACTGAACGGTTTAACCCTTTTCGGCAATGGCGGTGGTGCAGCATCATCAAGAAGTTTGACGTATGCGTATTATGTGAACTTGAACGAAGAGAGCGTGCTGCGTTCACCGTTAGATCGATAAAATTTCGTGTGTTTCTCGTAATTTTGTGCCTACCAATATATGTTTCGTGAGAGTTGTGCTTGAACCACGGGCAAGTGTGCAGAGATTGTTGCGTGATCCCATTGATCGACTCTTCTGTGAAGCGTGGAGATTTCTTGTGTGTGAGAATTTATGACGTGTGAACATCGTTGTTGTAAATAGAAATACAAAGGTTCATTGACGAGTAAATTTGGTACGGCGTTATGATTATTGGAAACTCCAGAAAGCAGGTTATTACGTAAGAGGTGTAGCCCTTTTACATAATAACCTAATGAAGCAACACCTAAGCACCAGCCTCTCTTTAAACACATTTAATAAAGAAAAGTGAGCTCCTTTTAGAAGGGCACAGAACGATTTACCGCGACGAAGCATGAACGTAATGAATTTGTCAATATTTGATTAATAGTCCCATGAAACATCTGAAGCTGAGGACTGTGGGATCTCTATATATAACTTCAGCCTAATTACTGAGGCCTTTCCGAAAGCTTTCAAGTAATCTTTCTCTCAATGAATCAATCATGACCATCTGGTGTTCATGAAGGTGAGTGAAAACTTCATGATCAGGCCCTTCTAAGTTTCAGTTGTTTCTTTTAATCAATCAACAGCCAATTTCATTCTTTGTCCATCCTCGTCGATACCTCATTCCTCATCACCTACCCTCCCCAACCCCATTCCCCTCTTTTCTTGCTTAGACTGCCTGCCTGCATTTTATAATGACGCGAGAATGGCAGATTAAGTTAAGCGTGGGCGACAATATGAACTGAACATATTTGAAAAAAAAAAGAAAAAAAGAAAAGTTTTGATGTCAGTAGATAAATACGGACTGTCTCTTGCACCCCGAAGCTGTGACATAAACGAGACACCAGACGAAACACAGCTTTCAGCTTAACCCTTATTATATGCATTGCACTTGTACATTATACAGCCATAATTCTTTGCCTTTACAGCTACGAAGTGAGAACCAGCCTTATACGAAACACACGCACGAACGGGAAGCGTCTCCGTTAGGTTGTGTACGTGACTTCGTGCATATCCGGTCAATATGCATGCACAGACATGTTTTGCGTCGACTTCCGACGCCAAAGTATTGTTCCCTCTGCTTTTGTAAATTGCGGGAGGCTGAATGGCCAAGCAACCTACAAAGCAGAACCAAGCTGTCCTTCCCCCACGCATTTGTTGAATATTCAGCGCAAACGCACAGATAAGAACTTCCGCGAGCATCGGCGAGGATGACACATTGACACCCTGTCAACCTATCGGACAGCACACTAACGACAAGCTTTTTTTTTAGAGTTAACGTCCCCGCCTATAAACGCTTAAAACAGAGGCCTAAAGGAAGTTTTGTGACTTGATTTTGCTATACACTTCAGATTATAGTCGCCGATGTGACAACACAACGCACAACACGGGTCATGCGGAAATTCTATGGAGAGCTGGTAAAGACTGTGACGGGCACGTGTTGCTGGAAAATTCTTCACTATTTTCGCTTTCTGCACGAGCCTATTTTTTGTATTGCGTGCATGAAAACTTCATTAGATAAACCACGCATTGTGTTTCTAGCGCTTTAGGGTAACCTATAAAAAGCCTCCATTGTTCTACTGCTTGTATTAAAGGGAATTCGCCATCGAGTTCATCCTCGTCATCTTCCCACAAGATTCCCTAGCCCCGTCGCTTACACCGACGCCAATTTCAAAAGAGTGTGATATTCGGTGGCGGCACATCCCACCGATCGTTGAGCACCTTTTGTCTCGCGACGTAGAAATCGCGCTACTGCTGCTGTCGGCAGTTGTCATTTGGACTCGCTATAATACTGTATTGTGGCTCGCTAAAATACCGTACTGTGTGGCACCCTGGATGTCACACAGTACGGTATTATAGCGAGTCAAAATCACAGCGGTAATACAGCGAGTCCAAGTGACTCCTGGGTGTCACATAGCGGGTATAAGTTACACCCTGGGTGTCACAGAGTTACTTGTTATTCGGATCAGGCCTAATCCAGGTTACATGTCTTTGTCCTGATTGGCTTTACGCAAACTGCCGAAGGAGGCCAATCACAGGGCCGAAGTTCGATTCCGACCAGACGTGATCGGCACCGTTTACTAATTTCGCCGGGCACTGATAAGGTTTACAAATCTAAAGACAGATATTCAGACCCGGCATTCGGTAGCTTTGGTACTCATCGGGACAACACAGTCTCAACTTACCTCTCTCCTTTATTTTTCGCGCCCTTCCTCTACAACAGTACTACAACTTTCTAGGACAGATGCTGCATGAAAGCTCCGCTGGCTTGCTCGCCCGCAAACCACATCACAATGGAATCAACCACACTTCAAGCAAACCCGACTGTAATCACCTGACCCTACGTCAAGTCTTCAAGTCCCGTCGAGGCTTTGCCGAGCAGACCAGACCCTTTTATGTAGGCTGTGGTTGGGCGTTGCGTTTACCGACGCCTACGATTTCCGCATTGAGATGGCCGACACCACAGCCTGTGGCCACTGTGGCAACGAAGAAACCATCCAACATATCCTTTGTGACTGCCTAGAGTATATAGTAGACAACGACTATGCCTTCGCAAGGAACTCAGCAAATTAGATAATCAACCTCTGTCGGAGGAAAGTATCAATATCAACAAGATGCAACTTCACGGAAAAAGTTCCTGGAAGCGCTACTGCACTTTTTGCGATCGACCGGCCTTTCTGAGCAGTTGTATCAAGAACGCCCTTCCTGTGGGTGTTTTCGTTTTCTCATGAGTGCGCGTGCGTTTTTCCTTCTCTCTCTCTCTCTATCTACCCCCTCTTTCTTGCCCATATTGCCCCACCCCCAGAGCTGGGTAGAAAACCAGATACCACTCTATGGTTAACCTCCTGGCCTTCTTTTTTCTCTTTAACTCTCTCTCTCTCTCAAACCACTATCAAGTGTAGCAGAGTGAACCAGCGCAAGAAATAAAAGCACTTTCGTAAAAAACGCATTCGTGGCTACACAAGCAATAAAACCGAACCCGTCAAAATGTCACCCAAAAAGAAAGATATACGAAAAAGTAGAACGCTGTACAACGTAGAAAAATAGCGTACATGAGGACATAAGAACCTGAGCCTCTGCGTATCAGACACGTTATCATAAGACGGAACGCTTGCAGTGAAGTTCTGCACGCCTCAGGAACAGCATAACAAAACGAGTGTACGCTAGCACGCTATGACGCTGATAAGAAAAAAAACGGAGGGGGGGGGGGGGGATTCACTAAACCGGGGGAAGGTGACCCAATCCCTCTTACTGCTTTGTTCACTTGTCAACAATATGAATCCGCAAAGCACATTCTTTCACCATTCTCAAGCAGAGATTAAAATGCTTCAGGAACAGTATCTCTTTTGTGCACGGAACTATTTCGGTGAGCTGCTACGAAATTCTTTGCTAACGAAAATATCTCTCATGCACAGTCTTTCTTTAGGGCGTAGATTGTTTTCACATGCGGCGCTGATGCTCGTCCGTATTAACCAGTTCCCAACGAATTCTCTCTCCACACCCACCTTTTTCACCAAGAAAATGTTTTATGCTGGGGTCCACCACGGCTCTGCCGATGTACAACCGTACCGGAAGTGATGTGGAAACATATATACTAAGATATTGCAAAGAAAAAAAACCGGAAGTCAAGCATTTGGCGCACGGAATTGAACTGCAATTTGCAATTTGTTGCTGTTCTTGGAACAATGCACAATAAACGCTTTTCCTTACAGACACATTTCCCTTTCGCGTCATACCGATTCCTACATAGAAAAATCAGCCACGTTCTTTTCTTTTTTGACAGAAGCGTAAATAAATACATTAAAGCACTTGCTTTGGACTAGTTCACTGAGGAACACCACACTTTCGTCAAAACAACAATGCCTCTTCCCTCTCTTGTCACTTGTTGCTATATATGTAAGTAAAGGTGTTTGACTCAAAAGTGCAAAGATTTTTTTAATTGAGGTTTCGGCCGAATGCCGGACCCACGGCCAAGACGGAAAAACAAGCCCTTAGGTATACACTTCTTTTCAATATATATATATATATATATATATATATATATATATTAAAGACGAGGTGACACGAACAAAATCTTGAAATCTTGAAATCTTCCAAGTGATGACGGTTTTGGCGGCCGCACAGTTTCACTGTTTTGGAACAAATGAAAAAATAAAAAACACCGAGCTTAGCAATGATGTGGGCAGATTATAAGACTCACACGTTTCTATTGCACAAAAGCCTCTTCCCCAAATCTCTTTTTCCGTCCTCTTCGAAGCCCTACAGCTTGCTAAATAAAGCCAGCATAGTGACGCAGACCGTGCGAAGCGTAATATTTTTTTTTTCTACAGCGTCTTTTTTTTTTCTACTATGGCATTATCGCAGCATTTGTGCATATCTAAATTTTTTTTCAGAGGTTCTGAAAGAAGAATCGCTACAAGGTGGCTCCTTGGGCTTGTTGGTACGACGTACACGACAAGAAAAGCTTTTTTTTTTTTAGCGCGCAAAATCTTTGCACAAAAAAAAAGGATAGGACTGTGCGTTGTGCCCTACCTTGTCCTCCGGTTTCTTCAAGCATTACGCGTTCTGTGAGTAGTTTTATCTCTTTCAAATAAAGAGAGAGCAAGAGGGAGCTTAAGCAGTCATTAAGAAGTTGTCCTCGTCAAGTCAACGCATTATCGCTGGTGCGGAATAGGCCTTTGTTATTCCTGCTACCTCTTCTGTACCGACGGATTCGGGAAGCCGCGTCCGCCGTTAACGAAGTCTCATTTATCGGTGCCGACGGCTCACGGAGACACCGTACACGGCACCCCATTTCGAAACGGGCTCGTTCTTTTTGAAGGTCTCCGTCGATACGACGAAGCAAGAGACCATCATCCACTCAATCTCGCAGTACAGTAATCTTGCCGAGCTCACTCGGATCCATATAGCTGTGTTCGTTTCCTGTGTGTAGATGTTCAACGGCAAAAAAATTGGCAAGTGGTCGGAAAAGGACGAACAAGCCTGCTGTTTTCAGTGCGCGCTGTTTATAGTTGTCACTGTGCTTAACGGCGGTCTTTTTTTTTTTTTTGCAGCGCGAAGTACGAGACGGTTCTAGCACTTATGAGAAGCAAAGTCGTTTGTTTCTGAATAGGTGAGCAATGGCACTTCCTTACTTGTATTACCGATCATGATGCGATAAAAACCATTATATGGAATATGGCTCAATCAGCTCCGTCTAAAGGTACTGAGAGGTATTTACTGAGTGACGCGATGAGAAAAATTGCACGTTTCGTAAACAAGGCGATCGGGAAAAGAAACTGATATGAAAGCGGAGCCCTGATAAAACTAACGCAGTCGATAGGAGAATATTTATTTATTTGTTCATTTTTATTTATTATTGAGTGGGTGAGTGAGTGAGCAAGCGAGTTTCGTGAGCTTCTCCCTGTTTCGTGAGACACCATAAAGTAAAAATACATTTGCACAAACACACACGTCAGGCACTTTTCTTCAGAAGAAGAAAACATTCCGTAATTGTATTTAAGAGCGTGTTACACAGAAGATAAGAGAGACAGATTACACACAAAAAAAGTGCTCGTTTGTGCAATCTGTCTCTTGTATCTTGTCTGGTTCGTCCTCTTAAATACCATTAGGATCAGTACAAACTCGAGCAAGCATCTGTGTTTCTAGAGAAAACGCTCCTAAGTGATGCCTCTGGGTTGAATGGGCAGAATATGCAGCGAAGTACCCAGAACTTCTTATCACTACCCTTGTTTAAATATTGCCTTTCTGAGCAATAGCGCCTACACAACCTGTAGAGCGTGGGGTCAAGCACACTTCTCAGACGGCATGGTATTCTCATTTCCTATTCTATAACGCCCCGCAGTGGTGGTCTAGTGGCTAAGGTACTCGGCTGCTGACCCTCAGGTCGCGGGATCGAATCCCGGCTGCGGCGGCTGCATTTCCGATGAAGGCGGAAATGTTGTAGGCCCGTGTGCTCAGATTTGGGTGCACGTTAAAGAACCACAGGTGGTCGAAATTTCCGGAGCCCTCCACTACGGCGTCTCTCATAATCATATGGTGCTTTTGGGACGTTAAACCCCACAAATCTATCAAATCAATCAATCCTATTCAGTAACGGCAGAGCGGCACTGATCGATTAGAAAGCTTACAATCTATTGATGCGAAGTTTGAGCATCCGCGCAAAAGATACCTTCAAAATAAGCCGCGGAGGGAAACCATTATATTGAATTGAGTTTAATGACAACAAGGTTGCGAGGATCACCAGGCATGAAAGCTGCATTGAGAAGCTTGAAGGGAACATGACCGCCTCATACACTGGACAGTGGGCAGCTTTACAGGGGTCAAATGGATTCGCATGGTATGCATAATGTATGAACCTATTAAAGCAGTAAAAACGATAAACAACCGCGATCAAAATTAATAAAGAAGGATATTGTGAAAACATTTGAAAAAAAGCGGGGGAGAGAAATATAACCGTAGGGACGAATACACAAAAAAACAAAAACAAATGAACCCATGACAGCACAACCAACACATAATTACGTCGCGTAGCCTTTTTAGCGACATAACAGACACATTCAGATAATTTTATTTGTATAATTGACTTATAACTGTCAGTAAGTAAGACTGTAGCATTTGGTCACCGTATTTAGCACTGCCTTAGTGGACAATGCGAGTTTCTAAGTGAGGAAATATATAAAAAGCATTATGTGATTGCAAGAATACAAGTCTTAAAGTGTTAACACTCCTAATTTTTCCTATTTTATACATGCGACAAATCCTATGTGTGTACAACGATTCAACTCTTATAGTTCTATGCTTTGCACACGAAAGAGCTGCACGCCGAAGATATGGCACACTGGAGACAAGGCATGTTGCTATTTTTTTAATACTATCAGTATGTGAATGTTTTCAGCTGAAGCCGTCCTCCAGACTAGAATTTTGTATCAAAGTATGCGAATAAACATTGAATTATATAAAACAATACTAATGGATATATGAAGATTGTTATATTCGCAACGCATAGTACTTGGCAACGCATAGTTATAATGGCAACGCATAGTGCTCTAGATAACTTAGTAAGCGATAGCCTTGGCTATCCTATGGCATAGTTTCAGAGAAATATACGTCAAACGATTTGAAAGACACCCCTAAATTGGTACCAAAGTAACTAAAGCCAAGGAGGCTCATCTGGTGAAGACCAGTGCGATTCCATAAAGCTGTCGCAGAAAGCTGTCGCATCGAGGTCGCCAATACACTCCAACAACTTCTTTTTTTTTTTTTGCGGTAAAGAGCTTAAATATTCGAAATCCACTAAAAACTCACGTAAGCCGCCTTATTCTGTTCCAAAAAGCTAATTATTTACAATGACTCTGACTATCCCACAAGTTGAAAAGGCATGGCAAGAGCAAGATAATTTCTCAATTTTGCATTGCAATCTTCGTAGCATTAGAAAGAACTTGGATAACCTACTAGTATATTTGACCCAGCACAAATTCACATACGATATAATTGCCGTAATGGAAACATGGTTGTTAGAAGGCGAGACCGCTACTTTACCTGGTTACAATGTGGCATCTATGCCTCACCCGAGTTCATTCCGTGGCGGAGGCGTTGCGCTGTTTATTAAAAATGAGATTGATTTTGACATTCTTCCTAAAAACTCTGTATCGACTCCCTCAGCCGAAACGATATTTGTTCAGATTAAGCGTGGAATCACAGTGGGCGTCGTCTATCGCCCACCTTCTTCAGCGGTCAATGAATTTATCTGCGCTATGGAATACCTGATGACATCTCTGATAGCCTCTCAAGTTCCAGTTGTTGCGTGCGGAGACTTCAATATTAACTTACTGAAAGATAGATCTGATTATTTATTTTTACTCGAGTCACTTAATCTTAAAAATGTCATTTCAACGGCGACTCGTGTCACTGACCAATCTGAATCCATTATTGATCAATGTTATGTCACGCCGAATGGGACGTGAGTGCTGGGGTTTATGACGTAAGCGTTACCGATCATAACCCAAAATTTCTCTTTATTTCATGTAAATACCTATTGCATCACGATTGCAGCGTTCGGCATATGTGGATTATGTTCAATTGAACCGATTGCTTCAGGATGTTGACTTTGAGAGCATATATGATAATGACATAGAAAAGGAATGTGCAAACTTTCTGGAGTCGGTAAGCAATTTGATAAGGCGGTCGACACGTGAACGTACGCGTCGTAACTACAATCACGCCTTTTGTCCATGGATGACTAACGACCTCTTAGAAATATTGAAATTAAAGGATTCATATCATAATAAGTGGAAAAACAATAGAAGCAACACATATTACTGCGAAAGCTTCAAGTTCTATAGGAATAAATCAGTTACTATGAAACGTAAATTGAAGGTGGAGTATTATACAAACAGTATTACACGAAACGGGAGCGATGCAAAAAAAAAGGTGTGGCAAGTAGTCAGAGATGTTACAGGCATAGGCCAGACAAAACGCATTCTTCCAGATAACATCTTCTCAAAGGCTGCAGAAGATTTCAATGCATATTTCACTAGTATTGGCGCTAACCTTGCTTCACAGTTTTGCTCGTCGATATCTGCTCCTTCTCTCCCCAAATTAATTGATAATGATTTCAACCTTGCAGCTGTCACAACAGATGAAATCAAATCTGTCGTGGCTAAGATGCCGCTCAATAAAGCCACTGGTGATGATAGAATACCAGTTAAGGTTATTAAAAATAACATTAACCTTCTTTGCATTCCGATGTGTCATATTTTCAACCATGCATTTACCTGTCGTATAAATCCATCTAGCTTAAAAAACGCCAAAGTAGTTCCTGTATACAAATCAGGGGACTCAAAGAACCCTGAAAACTACAGACCGATCTCGGTTCTAAGCTAATACACTTTTCGAGAAGATAATTGTCCTTCAATTAAAACGATTTCTGGTTGACAACGACATCATATGCCCACAACAGTACGGATTCGTTCCCGCTAGGTCTACTGCTTCAGCCATTCTAACCTTCTCGCACAATATAATCACCGCGCTCCACAACGGTGAAATCGCAATAGCAGTCTTCCTAGATATTAAAAAGGCATTCGATACAGTTCCCCATGACATACTATTACAAAAACTTGAAAGTTATGGCTTAAGTGACAGTTCACTCCAGTTCTTCTCAAGCTACTTGTCCTCGCGCAAACAAAAAGTGGTGATTAACAATAACGAATCAGCATACAGCACAATAGTGTGTGGAGTGCCCCAGGGATACGTATTAGGCCCGGTACCTTTTTCTCTGTACATAAATGATTTCCCCAAAACACTAGTGTACTCTTAAGCATTAATATACGCGGACGATACCGCCATAGTATTCACAGGAGATAGTCTCTCAGCACTGCAAGCCAGCATAATGTCTGAATTGACACACGAAAGCAACTGGTTTATACAGAATAAATTGACACTACATTCGGGGAAAACGAAGTATGTTGTTTTTCGATCAAGGCGAAAGGATATTGACACGGCGTCTATGCAACTTTACCTGAACAACAGTCCTATCAAACAAGTAATTTCTTTTAAATATTTAGGAGTGTTTTTTGACCAACACCTTCACTGGAAAGAACAAATTCATAGTGTTTGTAGAAAGGTGGCTTACGGTTGTTATACATTAATCAAAGCACGCGAATGCTTTCCCCCCAGCGTGCTTCGAACATTGTATTTTTCCTTCTGTCATTCACATATTAGCTACTGTATTGAATCGTGGGGTGTAACGTATACGACATACCTAGAGCCATTACTATGACTACAAAAGAGAGCCCTAAGCATAATAGGTGGAAACCATGAAAATTCATGTAAAACTACATTTCAGGAACAACAAATCTTATCAGTTTGGGCACTTCGCGATTATAAGGTTGCTTTTTTTGTTCAGAAAATTATAGGCACTAGCTTTCCCCTCTCCTTCACTCTATTTACAATACCATCGCGAAACACTAGACACGCATCGAATGGCAATTTTAACTTACCTACAAGCTATAACTTGTATGGAAAACACTTATTGGAATTTCATGGGACTAAAATTTGGAACCGACTACCCTTAGAAGTTAAAGTGGCAAGAAATTTTAAGCACAGTGTGAAATTATTTTGCTTGCAGCATCAAGACATATAAATAGGTTTTTTTTTTCACTTTCTCCAGCGCTAATTAGTGCTTTTACCCAGTCACTTATTATATATGACGATGATGATGAAACAAACTATATTTGGGTATGTTGTGAAAATGCACATATGTACACGCGCTTATGTATGTAGTATGTATGTGCACATGTGAATAGTTATATGTATAAATAATTGTGTATATATGTGTTTATTGCTAAATATGCTCTGCTAAGCTGCTTTTATGTACTCCGATATGGACCGATCACTAGCCAATGTAGGCTAACGGTCCAGATGTCTTGTAATCTTTTTTTGGTTTGTCAATAAAAATCAAATTGATTGATTGATTGATTGATTGATTGATTGATTGATTGATTGATTGATTGATTGATTGATTGATTGATTACCAGTGCATCCTTGCTCCCTATTAGAATACGAACTCGGGTGCTTGATTTTTCGAAGCTTTCAGGTGACTATAAGTATTTCAAGCAATCAATTCATAAAACCACTTAAAAGAAAGCGCTCTGTCCCTCCTTTTGGTCAACTGGGCTATTCAGTTTTAATTCTGGTTGCGCTATACCACGTTACAGACCAGCTAGCCCACTCTTCACACTGATAGCTCGGTGTGCCCCATTGATGAACTGGCTCTCTAGTCATGATGAACATCAGTTACCCAACTTTCACTGTAATTTAGGCAATGAAGTTGAACACGTTACACTGAATTGACGATAAACCAATGAATCAGGGAAAAGGTGCCGCTGTTGATTTACAGTTTGATCGTCGGAAAGCGAGCGGGATCATCGTGATTTTAGTGCAGCGTTTTTTTTCATGCTTTCTTTTTCTTTCTTTTCTACAGACCATAGCATGCATACGTCGCACCAAGGTACCTAGGCTACTGGCGCATACTCTCGCACCCAGACGGTCATCTGGTTTCGAACTGCCAAGGCATGTATTTGTGGTACCGGGTTAACATGGCACCCGGCGTCTCTGGAATTTTAACATACGAGAAAGCGTCTATTCGCGCCACTACCGCTTACAAGAGATCGTCTGGGCACTGCTGCGCCGTCTTTGGTTGCGATAAAAATCAGCGCAAGAGGAAGATATGAATCAGCACTCTCTGTGAAGATCACAACATGATGCGGCAATCATGCCGGTGCGGTGTTTTCGGATTGCACAGCTTTCCATCCGCAACAAAAAATACCCAGCTCCACCGCCAGTGGATGATTGCAAACAACAGGAAAAAGTATACGAGTCCTGTAAATGTGTGCGAATAAGCACACTTGAGAAGCACACTGTAAATATACCCCTACTGCGTTTATTACAGCGCAAAGCCAGCTGTTTCTCTTTACAGCAGTGATTTGCGTGCAATATGCCTGCAGTATGCGGCACCAAATCATTCCCGTACTATCTCGAAAGCCGCGTGCCGATAGATTATATTACAAGTCACGCATGCATGCACTCATTGCACAAGTTTAGTACAAATGTAACGGCGTACTATCGTGATGCAAAGAAACGTGAACAGGGCAAATTAAGCGTGGATTTCGACTCCATCAATCGAACTGTGACATGCTTTGACTGTCGCTATAGGCGAATCTGTGCTTACAGCCGGCACTACCATAGCACTATAAAATCTTTCTCTGGCTGGCAGTTTCGCACCGCGTGTGTGCTCCAAGTGCCAGGCATGACTGGCACTTGATAACGACATGCGGCGCATGAGCGCAAGCCGGAGCGAGATTCTATCGCTATATGTTCACGCCGGCTTGCAGCACTAATTTTGCCTTGCCACAGCCAGGGTATACGCCGCTCCTCGACTGACACGAAAGCGACGCTTTCGTGTTTCTTTCCATCGCGATAGTACGCACCTGACAAAGTTGATTCCGCAGTCTGCAGTGCACACGCTATAGACATTTTGGACGGATGAGGAAGGCGTTCTCGGCGTTTCACACGAGAAGAGCGCAAAATTTCACGAGAGAAAAGCGTGAAAGGTGCCTACAGCCGCAATCAGGTGATGAAGATTCGCGTTTGACTTGCATGGCGTCTACTCGCGTGGCAGTTCCTGGCATTGCTTCGCCGGGTTTGAAGATGGCGCGACGTGCATTCTAAATATGGCAGCACGCTACTGAGCTCGCTGTGTTTTGGTGTATAACTAAGGCGTAGGTTAATTTTCATTAAAATAAGTATGAATTAAATCAGCGTTTGCCCTATAGTAATGCCAGTGGCTTAGTTTGCTACCAGACTTGTTTATTGTGTGCCGTATTTAACTACTCCAAAATTTTATAAATCACGCATCAGAGAGCCCCAAGTGATCAACATTTGTGCAAGCCTTCCAACCAAGACACGCCTCAAAATCACTTCATAGTGTTGGCGTACAAAGCCCCAGTGTTTATTTATTTTTTATGAGTTGAAGTAAACGGGTATTGTGTGCCAAAATCACTATACGAGCACACTGTAGTGAGGGACCTCTTATTGCTTCGGAACCCCTGATGTTTCTCAACGTAACACTGTCTTGTTAGCCCGCGAGGGCTATTTTTGCTTTGAGCTCTGCCCCCCCCCCTCCCCCTTTTTTTTTTCATTATATCCGCCGTGGTCGGGAAAGAAACCCACGCCCTCGCGCTTGCAGTTGCTCTTTAGCTCTCTCTGATAAAGAAGTACAGCATATGAGGCCCAGATTACTATATAGGTGCGCATACTATAATGGACATATACAATATGCAACGTAAGCGCAAACCAGGTGGTACTGCGAATTCGCGCCGGCGTTCGAGCGCTCGTGGCCCAACGAGCGAGCACAAAATGCATGGCGTCAATTACGGCAGGAAGGCCCAACAACTATAGTCGCTCATTACGTCGACTGCATTCAGGGCGCTATTATTCTCGTGGCATACTGCGCTTGGCGTATACCTTGCATTATTGAAATTCATTCTCTTCTGCTCTATCTCTCTCACGAGAATCCACTTAGCTGAATGAGTTCACATACCAACAGTGTTCTTATAAAGGTAAGCAGAATGAGAGCACAGCGCCCGAATTCCAACCTCGGCGAGTGAGAAATATAATCTGCACTCTTATTTATGTTCTGCGGAGGGCGCTAGATATATCCAATACACAGAGCCTTTGTCATCTCGTTTACCGGTTACAACTATAGTACTCTATGAGGGACATATAGTTGAGGGTGTATAGGTGGTGGATTCGCGGCGTTGTATAAATGCATGACGGCGTGTAAACCGTGCCAGCTGCGAGCTTCCTTACGTTAGGAGCAAAAGCATTTTACAAGAGGCTCTCTTAGAGAGATCTTTTTTTCTGTGTTGTTAAAACCCGCGGCACAACTTATGTCGGTAATCGGCTTGAAGCAGTTCAACCAGAAATATTCGTTATGACTTTTAAGACACTGCTCCTCGAAGTCGCATGCAATTTATTCAACACCGAATGGTTGTGAAAGTTGTGTATACAGTATATTATCAGTTTCTTGTATCTTTGTTCCTTTCTACAATAACGAGAGCGTTTCTTATTATTCGTGCTTAACTTGTTAACCGTTCTCTGCAGTGGCAATCCTTCTAATACTCTCGAAGTTAACGAGAAACAACGCATGTTTAATAACGTTAGTAGGTGAAACTACAGGGCTGCGACGCTTAATGAACGTCTTACGGTTGATTCGCCGTCGCCCCGAGCGTTCATTAAAAACTTGATGGTGGACGCTTAAGCTTCGCCTTTATAAGATGCTGACCCGAAGGTGGCGGGTTCGACTCCGACCGCGGCGGTTGCATTTCAACGTGAGTGCGACGTTAGTGCACGTTAAAGAACCCCAGGCGGCCGTCATTTCCGGAGCCCTGCTCTCCGGCGTCTCTCATAATCATATCGTGGTTTTGGGACGTAATATCCAGGTATTATTATTATTATTATTATTAGTATGATTATTATTATTATTATTAGTATGATTATTAGTATGATTATTATTATTATTATTATTATTATTATTATTATTATTATTATTATTATTATTATTATTATTATTATTATTATTATTATTATTATTATTATTATTATTATTATTATTATTATTATTATTATTATTATTATTATTATTATTATTATTATTATTATTATTATTGCATTTAAAAGAGCAAAAGTCGAATAGCGTGCTCAATCCCAGTTGGCATCAAACTCTCATTCGATCGCCATTCTTCGCTTCTCTGTGTACACCTCAACCGTGCTTCGAAGAACTGGACGTTTGTGCGCGTGACACTGGCCTCTTTAAACTCGCATGTATGGTGCCTGTTCTAAGTGCGGCGCAAACGAAAAACAATCGGCGCGAGTGACCGGTTGGCGGAGCGACGAGATAGCGATACCTGGCGCTGCGCTTCTCCCGAGCCCGTCGATACTTGGTGTGCCCACAGAACAAAGTGTGCCGAGCACATTCCCATTTTTGAAAGCAGAGGTGGCCGCCGGGAGTCACTCCAACTAGCAGCTTTTTCTGGGCAAATGCGATGAATATACGGCTTCTCGCGACTTCAGCGAAGAAGAAAAAAAAAACGCCAAGTCTGCGCGGGAGCCGCAGCAGTCACAGCGAAAGATAGAAGAGCGGCTTTTAAGAGCCTTTTCAAAACACTCATTGGGTAACTACTGCAAGCGCACTTGCTTGATACCCACTAGGGCATTAATGATAAAGTTTTCGGTAGTAGGCCGGCATTCCCTATGTTGTCTTTTGTCATTCTTCTGAGAAGCGTGGTATCCGCTAAACACTTGCAAGGAATTTCGTGCCAATTGTTCATGCAGTGGCTGACGACGATGAGGAATTATGGCTGAAGCGGGAATGTGCCAAAGTTAGTAGGGGAACCAGAGCAAGCTTTTGTAATGGGTTGGAGCATTGGACGGCCCCCTCATTACGCTATTCGCAATGTGCGACGACTGGTTGGTCTTTCGCTGTTTTAAAACGATTCATAAGTCGTATTAACGCGATTGCTTTGCCGACATCAAGCCTGCCTAAGGCAAGCTTGCCAACAAATCACAAGCACCAGCGTAGCTAAGTGGTAGAATACTGGGCTGGAACCCAGCAGACCCGAGCTTCTAGCCCACTGTGTCTTTGGCGCTAGGGTTTTTAGGGGCGAAGCTCCTTTAGGGTGTGGGTCTGTCCATTCTCCGTTAGTATATCGTTAGTATATGTAGCCACAAGGGATGGGAGATGGTGGTACTTGGAGTGTTCACAAGATGTACGGACGGACGGATGCACGGACGGACGCAAGGACGGGTATGTGCCACAGGGGATGCGAAACGGGAGATGGCGGTACTTAAAGTGTTCGGTAGATGGACGCACGGACAGATGGACAAACAGACGGACAGACGACGGACTCACGGACGGACGCACGGATGGTCGCGCGGACGGACGGAAACAAAAATGGACGGACGGTAGCACGGACGGGCTGACGGACGCTTCGCCCCACTCATCATCATTCACTCCGTGGATATTTCGTGCGATGTGGTTACGGACACCGGAGGCGGTGGCAGCGGACAACTGTGCGTGATCCGAGTTGTCATCTCATAACAGCTTTCGCTGTAAAAAAAAAAAAAGGCGTTTCTTTAAAATGAAATGTAATGTGCTGGACAATCTGGTCATTGGCGTACTCGGGTAAAACGCAGCACTGCGTACCGCATTTTTCCGGTTCCGGTCACCGGTCACTCGGGCTAATCATTTCTCCGTTGAGACTGCACATTTGCTAAATGCCAACTACCACATAATTTGTCTTTGAAGCGAAGTAGCGTAGTACCCACTACGTGTCTGTAAAGCAATACGTGCGCTTACGCAGCTGCACAGTGTCTATATACTGTGGCCGGTGATGAATAATTCTGACTGAACCCCTTTAAATAGGTCGGCCTTCGGATCGTTGCTCACTTTTGCACGGCACGACGCCTGGTGCGATTCTACGCTTCTACAACGCAATGTGGCATGGGTTAACGAGACTCCTTGCCCTGCGTGACGCCTCGTGGGTTTTGTGCCTAAGCAGCTTCAGTCCCTGGCGTGACTCAGCAGTAGAACACCTATAGTTACCACGCAGAATACATTGCCCGGGTTTGATCCCATCCCGATTTTCTGGTATTAATTCCTTCCATCTATCAAGATTTTTCGGCTTACAGACAATGCCACAGACCACGACCCTAGAAACTTCGGTGACACGAGTTCTTCAACGCTAACGCATCAACGCTAACGTTCACTGGCTATTCCAGCCCGGTAAGCTACAATCCATGGATACGAGATTCCCTGAACATTGTAATAAGCCGCATTTGTCTGATTACGTGCGCAAGCAAAAAGTTATGATTATTAAAAATGTACTGCAAGTAAAGCCTATCGCAAAAATATAAGTCTAGATAGTGTTTTTTTTTTTTTTTCGTCATAACCGAATACTCAGGACTGAATATGAGTGTCGGCAGGATTTTGTCTCTGGGGGTACAAACCTATGTTGCATTGCGGCTGGGGAAGGAGAAGAGCAATGATGAACCTCAGGCAAGGGTAACTGCTGGTGGTTGCCCTTAGGGCGACCACTTTGTACTGGGCGAGCTCACGCAACGTCTCCAGTAGTTAAGCCCCAAATACCAGGTGCGAACATAAAGGTATCATGCGATTTCAAGGCGCTGCGCATAGAGAATAATGACTTGCAGCATCTTTTTCTTTCTTAAACGCAACGTCTTATCGAACGAAATGAAACAACAAGAGAGAGAGAGAGATAAAGATGTAAGGAAAGGCAGAGAGGTTAACCAGACGCACATTCGGTTTGCTACCCTGCACTGTGGAAGGGATAAAGGGGAAAAAAGAGGTTGCAGAAAGATGAGAAGGTACAAGCATATCCGCAAATTTATAGGATGTGATATTGCCGCGCTCGAAACAGAGATTGAAGACGATGTGCGCGCCAACAGTCTCGCAAAATGGGACACTGAACTAGACGACATGCTTTTGTTTATGTATCTTGCTCTTGGCTCCTGCATAAAAACTTACGCCGTCGGTTCTCGGACTCCAGGTCTCGGTGATCTGCTTACGTTGAACAGCGACAATATCAAACGATCACCTACCTATAACTATGCAAAAACATGCTAGAATACGTGTAGCCTTTATTCGTCGCTCCTTTCTTCGCGTATTCTCAATCTAAATACCGCCGTACATTAAAAAATGATAACACGGTGGCTTTTAAGATATTAGGTCGTGACACACTTCTACACAGTGCGTGTCGTAAACTTGTTCTTCGTGAAAAGCTGAATTTTTCCTCGAACAGTTCGTTTTCACGACAGGTGGAATGTAACGCCGAAGTGCGAGCACAATTCAGAAAATTCAGGATGCATGGCAGTGAGCGCTGGCTGAATTATTGAATCACAAGCAATCGCGTCGAATTTTTAGTAAGACCATTTTTTTTTCTTTCTCAAATGCATTACACCGACTACGCACCGCCAACTCGTTTGCTACGTAGTTCCCTATAGCTTAGCCCATTACGCATTAACAAAAAAAAAATCCTATTTTCGAGAATAAAACCCGTCTCAGCCACGAGCTAATGCCATCAGCTAACAATTGGCGTTGTATTCGCTGAATATGTGCAAGTTAATGTTTAAAGGACACTCACAGCAAGGTCGTGGTATGGCTGGCAAGCCGCAAAGCACATTTATTTTATTTTTTATCACTCACGTCTTTTTGGACCCATGCTCGTGAAAAGTTGATATACACCAAGGTCCGTTCGAAGCGTGAAGGTATCTTGTAAAGGTTAATTTTTTCTGTTAAACCCACTCTCCATCAAGACAACACTCTTCAGAAAAAAATTATAAACGAAATCTGCGAAACGAATTCTGAAATCTGAGAGCTTTGTCGTTAGAGTAAACCTATATTTAATAGAGCAATCTCCTTGTGAACACTTTGGTATCTGGTTCGAATCTCTGACCAGAAAGTACTTTTAAAAATCAAGTTTTTTTTTCTTTACAAGTCACCCGCATATCAGTTTCCCCCGTGCCATTGTTCTACGAACAAACAGATTATGGTTTAGCTTTTTTTTTTTGTTTTAATTTTCTTAAAGGAAGCAAAAAATGATTGCTTGGTTCCGCGTAACGTAGTTTACGTTTAACGCGTGTAAACCTTTAGAACTTTTTTTTAATAATATCGTTCGGGAGTCGACCCCGGGATCAGGTACCGTATTCTAATATCGACGAGAAGCAACGGCATCAGCGATACTGCGATCAGCGTCGCACCGGATTTCGGCGCACATAATCGCACAGATAACGCTTACTTGTGTTGCATCGCTAAGCAATCAGCGGTGTAGATAGCGCTCGCTACCGAGTGTGCTATTGCGCCTGCTCGAAATAACTAAAATATCGTTATTTATCGCGTACATTACGTGCTATCACGTCCAGCGGTCAACGCTCACATGATATTAGTAAATAAAAAAAAGCAAGCATGTAATATGCATGCACGTCTATGTTATAAATATTTTGCGTTTGCGCAACAGACGTCAGGTTTATAAGTCCGCTACTACGTTAGGTAGTTTCCTCATTAAACCGACACTACGTATTTCATATCCCTCAAACGCGAGCACAGCTTCAATCACAGACGAATTATCTACCTAGAATCCGCTCAACTTTCTAAGGCTGTGTAGCATATTGTCTGCTCTTTTTTTTTTCCTTGCAGAAGTGCCAAATTGGTAAGAACAAACAAAAGTGACGTCTGCTTCACTCACAAGTCTGTATAGTATATTGTCTGCTCTTTTTTTTTTCTTGCAGAAGTGGCAAATTGGTAAGAACAAACAATAATGACGTCTGCTTCACTCACAAGTCTGTATAGTATATTGTCTGCTTTTTTTTCTTGCAGAAGTGCCAAATTGGTAAGAACAAACAAAAGTGACGTCTGCTTCACTCACAAGTCTGTATAGTATATTGTCTGCTCTTTTTTTTTCCTTGCAGAAGTGCCAAATTGGTAAGAACAAACAAAAGTGACGTCTGCTTCACTCACAAGTCTGTATAGTATATTGTCTGCTTTTTTTTTCTTGCAGAAGTGCCAAATCGGTAAGAACAAACAAAAGTGACGTCTGCTTCACTCACAAGTCCGTATAGTATATTGTCTGCTCTTTTTTTTTCCTTGCAGAAGTGCCAAATTGGTAAGAACAAACAATAGTGACGTCTGCTTCACTCACAAGTCTGTATAGTATATTGTCTGCTCTTTTTTTTTCCTTGCAGAAGTGGCAAATTGGTAAGAACAAACAATAATGACGTCTGCTTCACTCACAAGTCTGTATAGTATATTGTCTGCTTTTTTTTCTTGCAGAAGTGCCAAATTGGTAAGAACAAACAAAAGTGACGTCTGCTTCACTCACAAGTCTGTATAGTATATTGTCTGCTCTTTTTTTTTTCCTTGCAGAAGTGCCAAATTGGTAAGAACAAACAATAATGACGTCTGCTTCACTCACAAGTCTGTATAGTATATTGTCTGCTTTTTTTTTCTTGCAGAAGTGCCAAATCGGTAAGAACAAACAAAAGTGACGTCTGCTTCACTCACAAGTCCGTATAGTATATTGTCTGCTCTTTTTTTTTTCCTTGCAGAAGTGCCAAATTGGTAAGAACAAACAATAATGACGTCTGCTTCACTCACAAGTCTGTATAGTATATTGTCTGCTTTTTTTTCTTGCAGAAGTGCCAAATTGGTAAGAACAAACAAAAGTGACGTCTGCTTCACTCACAAGTCTGTATAGTATATTGTCTGCTCTTTTTTTTTCCTTGCAGAAGTGCCAAATTGGTAAGAACAAACAATAATGACGTCTGCTTCACTCACAAGTCTGTATAGTATATTGTCTGCTTTTTTTTTTCTTGCAGAAGTGCCAAATCGGTAAGAACAAACAAAAGTGACGTCTGCTTCACTCACAAGTCCGTATAGTATATTGTCTGCTCTTTTTTTTTCCTTGCAGAAGTGCCAAATTGGTAAGAACAAACAATAATGACGTCTGCTTCACTCGCAAGTCTGTATAGTATATTGTCTGCTTTTTTTTCTTGCAGAAGTGCCAAATTGGTAAGAACAAACAATAGTGACGTCTGCTTCACTCACAAGTCTGTATGGTATATTGTCTGCTCTTTTTTTTTCCTTGCAGAAGTGGCAAATTGGTAAGAACAAACAAAAGTGACGTCTGCTTCACTCACCAAAAGCGTCAGTGCCACGCCGAAGGCAACGACGAATGCGCAGGGGTGGCGCATGTTGTCACTCTCACGTCAACCACTTGCTCGTGAGAAAAGTCTTGCACGGAACACGAACCGCAAATAAGGACGCCCGCGATGACCGCGAACAGTTTCTTCGAAAAGAAAGCAGTCCTACTCTCCTTTCACAGCAAGGACAAGCTCCGTATAACTTAAGCGAATGACCAGCCGGAAGAGCGCTGGTCCGCGCTTCGCTTTCGTTTTAAGGACGAAAAAAACAAACAAAGAAAGAATAGTTTTCAAAGATCGTACGTCACCTGCTGTCGGTTCAAACTGAGCAGCATCGAAAGCGCACCGAAAACGAGAGAAAAATAAATGAAAAGTGTACCGATACTACGCGACACGACAAGCGAGCGCGCTTTCTCTCTTGTGTGTACGGCGAGTCGTTTGGGAATGAGCGAAGCCCGGCTCTGAGTCCGCGTCGGTTTCGAAGTTTCTGAGGCGGCAGAGAAAGTCCGACCGTCCCGGCACCGGAATCGGTAGCGCCGTTATATAGGCCCAGATGTTGCGCATCGATCACGTCGTGACGTCACGAAGCCGCGAGATCAACGATTGGTCGACGCCGCGCGGGTGGTCGTGGTGCGAAGAACGCCGCCCGCCTTCTTTGTGTTTTATTCTTTTAAGCGTCTTTGGTTGTCGTTCGCTCTCGTTTACTTTCTTTTCCTTTTAAGCTAACCTTTTTTTTTTTTTTAACTTAGATATCAGTGGTCCCGTCGTGCGCGAAGAACCCGAAGTTTGGCAGGCTGTTGACGTGCGTATTACTCTGAGTCGTTTTGCGATAACTGATGCGCTCTCGATCAGTGGCTTGTCTCCGATCATCAGTTTGTACAGTAGGACTCTTACCCCCGTTTTCTAGAACGCCCCTTCACTCAACGCTCCACCTTCAGTCGAGAAAGCCGATGGGAGCGTCATCTTTAGGCAGGTCAAGTCACTGCATATCAGTTATAATTGGTTGCTGTTTTTGAGTATATAGCGCAGCGACATTTTTGAGCCGAGCTGTGGCGCAGTATTCAACTCTGTCAAGTGAAGGGTGAAAGTCGAGTCGAGGAGCGCTTGTAAATACGGGGGTTACTGTCTAAGTTAGTCATGTATTATAGATAGAACATTGCCCGCACCGTGGACCAGCTGGCGGCCAATGAATGCTCGAGCATTATGCGCAGATGGTTAACAATCGAAGCCGGGACTTGCCCAGCCTTGCGAAAGCCGCAGTACGCGGATGATAGTATTTCTTGAGATACCTAACCACGGCAATTTAGGTTTGTCTGTCTATCTGCCTGCCTGTCACACGATTCAGCCAACTCGCCCAAGTTTAAGTACTTGCTGAACGCCCAGCCTTGAAGTGGTGGCTTCTTTCATATTTGTGAACATATCCAATCAAAAAACAAATATGGCACATATCTGAAGCCCAACGTCAATATGCAAGTATTAGGTGGTGTGTTCTTTAACTGGATAATGCTAAAATACGCAACTCTAAGGATCTTAGTGTTTCTTAGGCTGCGCTGAAAATCGCTAACGTCGGTTAACGCTAACGTCGGTTACCTCGTTTAGTGCCTCAAATCTATCCTGAAGCAAAATTCTTAATTCCTGTACTTTCGCTCTCACCGCTAATTGATTAATTAGATTCTTGCGTATGAATTTTGTCTTTGATTTTTTTTAATCGAGGTGAATACGAGTTTTCTGCATCGGATTTTGCCAACTTCGTCTACATCATGTACAAAGCCTGTGAGTGCACTCAGCATGAAGTCTATTTCATTCTTAGTTTCGACATTAGCACTTCGTCACGTGCACTTACGGTTAGCCCGTTTTCTGAAGAACGTATTCAAGATCTGTAAATTGTTATGTTCTGCGAACTCTACTAATAACTCCCCTCTGGTATTTCTTGAGCCGATGTCATATTCCCCCCCTACACGGTCTCCGCGGCCTGTTTCTTGCCGACTTCTACATTAAAGACGCCCATCCTGCATAATAGTAAATTGTAACTTCACTTTATTGATGGCTGACTGCTAGATGGCGTCCATATCTTACGCAGCGCTTTCTCGCCGAATTTCTCGCGCAAAACGTCAAACAAACGTTTTATTCTCTCTCAAGCTGTCGTCTTTCGACGACCTTCGCCAGCGATTAACGCTGATACGCAGCCATTTTTTTGTTTTTTCATTCAATGTCGAAACAAGAAACGCGTGTGGAAATATAGTGACGTCATCGAATTATGATGACATTTTTCGCATCACTCGTGTGGACGCCATCGATGCGGACGATCAATTTTCGTGTTCAATGATGTGCCTATAGGGCTTTCACCCTAAAAATAAAGCATTCACTAGGCAGTCCTACGTGGCGACGCCCACACGCCGAATGTACAATCGTTTAGATGCTAAGATACTTTTGTAACGGTGAATACGGAAAACTGTCCGCAAGACCAGACCGCGAAGAAGTGAATGACTCGTTTTCCTTCTCCATGTACACGTGTGTAACTTATGGACATTTTCGATCCAAAACAGGCAGTCCAGCAGGCCAAAAATAAAGTGACTATTGGTTTTCTTCGTAGATGGTCGATTTCATAAAAATATCCTCCAGATGATATATACATTCTTACATTGTGGCATAATGCATCAACGCATCAACACTGTTTGTTTAAAACTTCGTGAATATTTGTTCCGCATAAATGAACTTCCGGCACGCATGACGTGGTACACAAACGCCCCCGCAAAAATTACACGCCCTTCGTTTGAGATTTGTACACGCGTTTTATTTATATCGCGTCACAATGAACTCAGTTTCCTGAAAAGATCATGACTGCAAATCGGCGCAACTGACAGGAAAGGACAGAATAGAGAACACAGAGCGTTGAACTTCTAGCCACTCATTTTTTTTTTTTGAAAGCCTTCACTTTTATACAATTACGAACTGTTACAGCAGCCATGCGCATTATCGCCAAGTGCAGAGATCGCACCACACGGAAAATCATCGAGCCAACAAAACGAGAGGTGCGTTGGGGGCAGACCACATAAACAGACGCACCTGGCATCGCAGCAGACGAAACGTTAAGTGTTTCTCACTTAATACTGCGCTGTATTTGCCATAAATAGATACTGCGTACTTTCGAGGGCAAAACAAGAATGTTTGTTTTGAAATGTTGTGAAAAATAATTCATTACATCTTGATGCCAAATCTGAAACACAATGGCAGAGGAATGCAAACCGTGGTGGTCAAATTTGTCCAGGTTTCACTTCTACCGCCTAGTCACAAAACCCTTTTGCAATAAAGTTTGCCGGGCAAAAAAAAAACGAAGCAAGTTTCAATTAGACATCATTCCATATCACTTTGTTTTACACTCAGCAAACAAGCGTCACGAATCTCGAAAACGTGGTCCATCTGAAGCAGATCCGAAGCCTGTACTTCCCATAATTCCCATGGGGGTACAAGCCCCGCTGAAGGAGCCCGCGCAGACACTAGCACCAGATTCCGCTCTAGGTATTATTGTATGAAACTCTATATAGCATTCCCGACAGGAAAGTAGACATTGTAACATTTTCGAGAAAAGAAACGCGAGCAAGTCAGATGACTATTATTGTTGTGTAGCAGAACTACTCCCGGAATACTCTATTTTTTCTTAGAGTGCCATAGCGACGACTCCACCAACTAACCGCAACTTTTCGCGCTTAGCGAGGCTTTAAAACCATACAACTTTCCGGAACTGTAAAGAAAATGGTGGCATGTATCTAAAAATGTAACGATAATTACCGCAGAAAGACGTTACTTTGCGAGGACAAACTCATTTGAGAATTCTGCTTTCCCTCGCACTTTAACCGAATGCAATTGAATAATCAAATCGACATCGTGATCTTTATTGTTATTGGTTTGTTTTATAGCGTTGTACCAACATATTGGTTCTATTTCTGTAAAAGCGTTATTGCTTTCCCTGCTCTCACTCTTTTTCAAAACGACGTGTTCACTGTTGCACTATTTTTTTTTTTAGGGGCGAAGCTTCTTACAGCGACACTTATTCGTCCCTCGTAGCCGTTGTAATATGTAACAAGTATAACATTTTGACCTCTAAGGTGGTGCCGGTGAGATATTTCTTCTGTGCGTTGTTGAACAATAAAAGATAGTGCTCAATGTACATGCCAATGGCTGATAAGAGGGAATGAGAGACAGGAGCATTCGGCTTTTAGTTGACGCGCGCGCTGCAATCCCTATTAGCAGCCATTGGCATGTACATTGAGCACTATCTGACAAGAAAGGGTTGCTACGTTATACTCGCTGGGTGTAACCTCCTTAGTTTTAGAAAGGTTTAGCGAACGTTGAGCCGCAGTGCCATGAATACAATGAACTTGTATATACCATGAATGAACTCGAGGTGATTAAAGGTGGGAAGTAGACACGAAGCGCAAATCGTAAGAAAGTGTGCGTGTGCCACCTCTCGTTTGGTACTTGGAATGTCCGCTGGATGGCGGTGCTTCTATAAGGGGAATATATGATGAAAAGATGCGAGATGGTGGTACTTGGAGTGTTGAATAGATGGACGAACGGACACACAGACAGATGCATAGATGGACGCATGAACGGACACAGGGGCGGATGCATGGACGAACGCAGGGACGGACGCACGAACAGACGCACGCACGGACGGGCGGTGTACGCATGGACGGTTACACAGACGGACGCATGGACGGACGAATGCTTAGCCTCACTCTCTATCATTCACTCCGTGGATATTCTGCCATTTTTTTTTTGCCTTCCCGGCTTGAAGTTCGTGCCCACAGTATTGGATAAATAAACAAAATAATAAGACGGTAATATTATTCACATGTCACTGAGCTGCTTCTTATGAGCGCAGCCAACACCATGTAATGAACTATAGTATTATTAAATTTGTTGCTTTTTTTTTTCCTAAGCCTAGAATGAAATGTCCCAAGAACCACGCAGCTATGTTCACGGGGCTTCCGTGAGTATAGCTTTAGTTATTGGTATCTTTTGATGATTGTACCTCTTCAATTGTAAGTAGTTGTCAAGTAATAAAAAAAGAGCGCTTTAGTAAGTACCTTTCTTGTGCCGTGTACTGCCTTCGCCTAGCCCCCTCCCCCCCTCTTAAATAAGGGGATACCCTGCGCACGCCTATGGCTGTGAATACAGCAGAACCAAATCATAACGACCACCCAGAATCAAGGCAGAGCGGCAATGCAAAGAGAGGTGATTCACACAGCACGCAAGGCTGTCGCTGCTGCGCAAGCATGTTGCTTCTGTGTGTATACAAATATTTAGTGAGAACGCGTCCGTCTAGCTTGGAAGTAATAATGCGAGGCAGAATTACGACACCCAGGGGGGTACGACGCGTGTGAGCGGCGCAAATGAGGCAGGCGAGAGCTACAAATAAACGAGGAGGCTGTACCTGCCGAGTGCCACAGTGTCCGCTGGATACAGCGGCCTTGAAAATATATGCAGAGGAATGGAAAGTTTCACAAGTACGCTGGTTATGGTTGGCTTGTACGCATTCATGTCCTCCGAGCGTCTACCATCTCGGAGGCCATGCATAAACTCATGAACTGGTGTGACTGAGACCAACGCTTTTAGATACTTAATATCTAAACACGTTGACTGAGACTAGAGTTGTATGTTCCACTGAGAGGGCGTGCTTTTCAGTAGTCATCCGCTTGGGGCACTAGCGGCTTCCGCCGCCTAAAACTCCTTGATCTTGGGAAAGTACAGACATCTAGTGTACTTGCCTCCTCGCCCTCCTACGCATCCTTCCGATCTCTGACACTTTTTCTGCACGATGATTGGTCTTCTTCGCGGTTGCCCTTGGGGACGCGTGGATCTTGCGCTTTGTTCGTGTTTTTCTTTTTCACTGGCGCCATTTTTCGCCGACGCTTTGCGTAACAAACGTAGCGCGCGCTTTGTTTTCTTTGTTTTGTGCGGGCGCTAAGCTATGCTGTTGCGCTTATGACTGCAACAACCACAGTTAAAATAGTTACGCTCTTTTTACGATACCCCAAGGTAAACGCGAGGGGTTGCGCAAGCAGCAGTGGCTTCACAACATCGGCCGAACAAACTTCGTTCCCACAAAGAACAGTGTACTTTGCGAGGTAAGGCGCCTTTCTTATCGCTCGTATCAAAGCATCACCGAATGCTGCAATTGAAATACTGTTTCGGCCTGCTTATCAACATACGTGTTTTTTAGGGACGGAGCTCTTTACGCCGTGGGTCGCATGTCCTGTGTCGTCGTAGTAGCCAGTTGCATTGCATTGAATGTCAATAAAAACGGTGTCACAGCATATCCACGGAGTGAATGATGATGAGTAGGACGAAGCGTTCATCAGTCCGTCCATGCTTCCCTGCGTCCGTGTGTGCGTCCATCCGTCCGTCCATACGTACGCCCATGCGTCCGTCCACCCGCACGCTTCGCCCCACTCGGCATCATTCACCTCGTGGATACGCCGAGATTTTTTTTTTTTTGTGCGTTGCTTCGAAGTGTAGTTGTCATCAATATGCTGAATTCCTTTGTCAGAAACAAGAAAAACGTGAATCGTTTAATGTTTTTATACAAAATTATGTACCTTGTTGCGTTCAGCCAGCCAATGCCGTAAGCATAATTGATCCTTCGCACCCACATTTGCACAAACTAATGCTTACAAATAAAATAATTTTCTCTGAACAGTTGATGAATGCAATTCACTGCCTCATGAGATTTTTCGGGATGACAATTTTGCTATGTCGCTGGAATCTTATCTGCGTGGTGATTAGAGTGTTCAAATGTGTTATAAACTTTGTTGCTGTTTCACAGACATGTGATCTCTGTTACCGTATGGATACATGTTCTTTTATGCTGTTACGAATCACTTGTTTCTATGCCTCTTTTGTCTGGACCAAAATGCTGGTCTGCAGTATGTCTAAGTAAATAAATAAAATAAAAAAATATTCAGCTCATGCTTCTTCACCTCATACGCACCTCAGCAATCATCGAAAATGCACCAGTCTGCTTTCGCTTCAAACGATTACGTGGTATTACGCAGCTTCTCGATCGTACTTTTTGTGACTGTTAGGATTCGTTCACGAGAACGTTTGTTGGAGAAAACAAATGAATGAATGAATGAATGAATGAATGAATGAATGAATGAATGAATGAATGAATGGGGATGACACTAATTGGCGCTCGTTTTCATAAGGGTATTTATTTTGTTATTTTTTTGGAAGGGGAATTAACACACAAATTCATGAAAGAGATGCGGTCTATCGAAAGAAATAAAGAAATACAAAGGCGCAACGAAAAAAAAAAGCTATAGCACAATGATAGCGAGTGAACCATTTTCTAGTAGACCGTGGCCGCAATCGTTTTGGTCACACCTGCATTAACATGTCTTCCATTCCCCAATGAGAAACTATATTATTTATGTATTTGTTACATACTGCTGACCTGTTTACCAGGTCTTAAGCAGGAATGGGCATACAGAAATGTTTACTATAAAAAACATAATTGACATCACACAGCATACTGACAGTGGTTACAATTCAACACTTTTGTACTAGTTTACAAAAAAACTAAAGAAGAACACTACAACAATGGCATAGCTTTGCTGACTGAAACGTACTAAAAAATGGAAGCATTGTGTAACTCTGGGCTGCATGACTATACAATAACTGTTAGTGGTTATTGAGAGCATGTAGAAATAAATCAACTGTTGGACACTGTACAGCATCGGGTGATAGGCAATTCCACTCACGGGTAGTTCTTGGAAAAAATGAATGCCTGAATGTGTCTGTGCAGTTTACGTAATCTAAAACTTTCTCTGAATGATGTGAGCGCACAGCATATTTACTTTGCGCTGTTTGTTGATACCGATTTTGTTGTGAAAAATGAGGTAAAAAAGCTTCAGCCTCTCCATTCTTCTTCTCTCCTGTAGTTTTCCGAGATCCGCTTTATTAGTAGAAGTGAAGGGGAAGTACGCCAACTATAACAATTAAAAACAAATCGGACAGATTTTCTTTGGACCATTTCTAATTTTTTCAATATTGGACTCAGTAAAGGGGTCCCACACTTCAGCTCCATATTCTAATATTGGTCTAATGAAAGTTTTGTACGCGAGAAGTTTGATGTGTGGTGTGGCATTCACAAGCCTCCTTGGCAAATAGCCAAGCTTTTTCATTGCATTTCCTTCAATATATTCTATGCGTTCATGCTATTTTAAGTCTGATGTGGGTATGAGTCCTAAATATTTGTGTTTAGTGACTTCAGATAACGCATGACTATTCACGTGATAGGTAAACAGAAGCGGCTGTTTCTTACGCGTAACTCGCATTGCTACTGTATTTTTATAATTAATTGTCATCTGCCAATTTTCACACAACGTTTGTAGCGTTGCTAGCGCAGTATTTAAATATGTAAAGATTCTTGATCACTGTAACTATAAATTTCTTTATATAGTATACAATCGTCCGCAAAAAGCTTTATTTTTACGGGCAAGTTTAGCACAATATCATTAATAAATAACAGAAAAAACATCGGCCCCAAATTGACCCTTGAGGCGCACCCGATTTCACGGGGGCGGAACTCGAGGTGAGACCATCAATGGCAACACATTGGCTCTTCATTGAAAGATAAGCAGTTATCCATGCAAGTAACTCCTCGTTTTTCAGAATTGGTTTGAGCTTAATCTTTCATACCAGTGTCACATGGGTACTTCTGACCGGGATCAGTCAGTCCGGATAGAACTTTTTGGTCGCTATCAACGCGCAGATTATGATGACATTCGTGGTGCAGTTTCTCCTCTCACAAATCACCCGATCGCTAACTTTTTTTTTTACAAAATTGTGAAAAACGCAGTTATAATTATTCATTTTCTTATGTTTCTGCTATTGTGATGTAGATGAGTCACTGTTGGCGACAATTAATTGTATTAGCATTGTTTAAAGGCATTCTTCAGTTTGGAGACAACTGTGCAAAGCTAGTTTCACGCCGAGAAGATGAACACATGGCTAAACGATCCACCATCCACGAAGTCATTGCAATATGTGACGCTGTAAGTTCCTGTGTCATGTACTGGCGCAGAAGCACGAACAAAAAATTTGAACAGAGAGGGACATGCCGCAAGCGGAACTACAACAGATGCAAACGTACAGCATGTTATCATGTGGCATAAAAACATCCGCATCGTAGAACTCCCCATAAAAACATGTATTCAATTAGCAAGCCCCACTTATGCGACCTTTGAAAAAATCTAATCATTTAATAAACGGTTGTCTCAGTGATTTTAATTTTATTATCCCCATTAAACAATTTTCAGCACTACTGCGGCGCGCAAGCTGCCGCAAATAAACCGCCTCCATTTAATTCTGCGGTGCACCCGTGGGAGCATCGGCGAAAAATGGCGCCGCGCGTACGGCAAGCGGGCGAGGATAATAGAGGAGGAAACGCGCGCGTGGAGGAGAGCGTCGTTACTTTCTCATACGGAGGAAGGAAAGGAAAATCGCGTAGCTAACAATGCGGCACAAAGAATGGATGCTGTCGAACACCTGCAGTACGCCACGGTTAGGTGCGAGGCCCATGAAAACGCGCACAACGCCGCTGGACCGCCTGAACGGTGCCGCACCGCACTACATCAACAATAACAAAACGCCGCCATTGTGCCTAGTGAATGTGGCCGCGCGTGACGTAACTTCCGCCACACTTTTTACACCCTGCGCCGGCTGGGCATGCCCTCTCCTTACCTTTCCTTCCTCCGTGCTTTCCCAAGATGAAGGAGTTTTACCGCCGCCATCTCTGTGGTAGCGCAGATGTTCTCTGGTGAGGCGCTTTATCGGTTCTGTAGAAACGGCGAGCGGCGACGAGAGGCTGTGGACGAGACAGTGTGCATGACTCTACAGTGTGTACTGATAGAATACGGTTGATTACGCGGAGACCACCCCAAGATAAATGCGCTGCCATTCCGACGCTGGCGCTCAATTCACTTAAAGTGGCTATATTCTAGCCTTTATCATCATGAGCGTCGGCAGGATTTTGTCTTGAGGGGGGGGGGGGGGGGTGCCAACTCGCCATTGCATCCCAGTTGGGCGAGAAGGGAAGCGCTGGTTTAACTTAATCGGTGGGGCAGTGCTGTGCTGGCTTGGGGAGTACAAGTGCCCCTTGTGCACCTTCTTGCCCATGGCCAGTATAGTTCACTCGTGACCACCTGAATGCCTAAATTTGCGTCAGCAGCGGAGTGTTGACCCTGGAGCACTGGCGTAAATCACGGGGCTGAGAGGGGTCCTAATCATTCTGGTTCTCAGTTTGGGTAGTACACCTTTTGATAGTGCCACTGCACCACTGCAATGAGGCCGTATAGGTCACGTTATCTCGCATTGCCCAATCAAGTGTAAGCGCGCGTGCTTCAAATTTAGCGACGGACTTACGGGACCACTTGATCTCGCCAGCCTATCACATACCCTCGCGTGCTTACAGCTTGGCTGTCCGACGGTTATCATGGCGTGGAACTGGCTATAGTTCTTTTTTTCTCCGTGCGTCTAACGTCCCAGCTGCGTAGACTTCAATGTGAATACGTATTTCACCGAGCAATTACATTCCGGCTTTCCATTATTGCAATTCTCCTCCCAAATCCAGATTTGTGCACCGTTAATTTTCAATGCATCGATCGCTCAGTGCCACTGGGACAAAAATCGACCAGATCCTGAATTTTCCAGCAATGCGCATATACGCCTGTTCCACTAAGGTAACGTTTATGATATTATATGCAGCCCAAATACTGTCGCCCACGCACCGGCTGTGCTTAATTATCCTTCCACAATGGCTATACAAAGACGGCCACGCGTTCGTGCCTCATTAGAGAAACAAAAGAACGTTTAAGGATTATGTACTATATTTTTCTGCCTCTCGACTTCTTCCTTTTTTTCTATCGTTTCTTTTTCATTCTTTCTAATGTAGCGATAACAGATATATATGCACACACAAAAAATAGGGTAACTAAGTAGCCCCAGTGTTAGTCGGTATGCCAGAATAGCCCTTGTCGATAGCTACGAGACTTTAGATTGGTCCATCAGTAATAATAAGAGTAATAATAAAAAACAAAAGAATGTTGCTGCTATAAGGCTGTAATCTTCACGGAAGGCATCGAGGCGTAACGCCAACAAGGATCATTACTCTCGAAGGGGCGCTATTGAGCTGTCACGAAAGCTCAGCTGGGCAGACAGATCGAAGCTGTGGATATCACCACATCCTAGACGACTTACTTTGCTCTTCCTTTATACTTTATACCTTTTTTTTTCTTTTTCGTTTCAGTTTTAGCTCGCAGGTGAAGTCTGAGAAAATTTTGTCTCTTTTCTCGAACTGATTATACTCAATCTAGTTATTCTTCACGCCAGGCACGTAGGCAAAGGGGGGCCCAAAGCCCTCCTCTTCGGAATTTCGTCCGGTCGGCCAATAACGCTATGGTATAAAGAAAGAAATACAGGTAGCGGAGTGCGCATTTAAACAAATGAATATCAATCTCTATTTAAGGAACTAACCAAGAACAGCAACCAAACAACTTTTATTCAGAGAGCACAGTAACGCTCGCAGAGAAATTGAGCATCCGGCCCGTGAATCAACACCTCAACCGAAACACCGCCCACTCATATGTGTGAGGCGTCAGCAAAACCATTGCCCGTACAGGAAAGAAAACGTCCGAGTGGCTCACGAGCCTACGACCCCATGATCTCTACATATTTCCAAAGACCATCCACCGAGGGAGACCGCCAAAGGCGTTCTATATATGAAGAGCTTGAAAGGGGGAACAATAGTACAGAATGCGACGGCTGTGACGACCCATTAACCCGTCTGATCTCACTCGCGCCTATGCGAACCCCACGGCCCTTTGTCCGCTGCCTCTGTCTTCGGGCAGGCGCCCGCGTGGAAAGAGTAAACAGTGTAAACAATATATACCGTTGGGACAACCACCTGTTGAATGAGTGTTTATGCGACTCTCCAGTTATTTGTCTGTTGCGCGCCTATGGAAGAGCCATAGTTGGCGAACTTGCTCATCACTCTCGGGAATATAAGCAGACGACCACCGTTGTTTTTTACATCGTGGACACTTCGTTTGAACGTTCTGTATTCATTATGTACAGAAACAGTAACGCGGCAATCATTGACTTCAGAAAAAGCAAGCAGTCATTCAAACGTCACATTTGTAAGGAAAACAAATCGGATGTTAACGGTGAGCTCCACCTCATCTCTGGGCCTTGTTACGCTGATCAGCGTAAAGTATTCAGCGGCGGACGATTCACTCCACCTAGGCAGCAGCGCTGACAGGTCGTTCTCCTTCGCAGTAAGAGGTGATCGCATCTCTGCTCGGCGACCCTCTTCGAAACTTGCCACTGTTCCCGCGACGTCACCTATTGACACTTTTCGACAGTCCGACTGACCGCACTAAATCGTCAAACACGTCTTCTCTGGTCGAGCGAACCGCGCTATCCCTTGAGCAACAAACTTCACTAACTGACTCTCCGTGCCTGCGTCGCCACGCGCTTGGGCCCGGGCCGAAAAGCCAAATAAGCTTCTTCTACATGATACGCGCGTGCACAGCACAGCGAAAGCTGTGGGGAAAAGGCCATATTCCGACAGATTCGTATGTGGTATCAGAAAGTACCACTTTGATTTCTCGAGTTCTCTCGATCTTGCGCGGTGTTGGGGCTAGGGGGTTAGGAGGATCCCACCACTTCGTCCAGTTTGTTCGGACCGGGTCCGGTTGATCTCGACCGGCAGCTGGCCCTCGCTGCCGGACGACCCCTTTGTAGTGAGGGAATGTACTCTCGCAGGACAGACGGGGGTTTATTTACATTTCATGGAGGTAGAGAAGAGAAGGAGGAGGGAAAGAGTAATGTACAACAGTTCGGCTTATATAGCCAGCCGTCAGACAATCCTGAGGCACCCGGTGTCCGCAGCTTCAGCCAATCGAATGGCTTGACGATCCGGCGCTGAGAATGAGAGTTCGACGAGGTGAAAGGGGAGGGAAGACTGTCATTCACCTCCAGAAGTGTAGGCGCTCATCCGGAACGACTTCCCGATGGCTTTGTAGGCGCATTGCCAGTCGCATTCCCTGAACCTTTGTTTGAGTGGCGCCTCAGCTGTCCATGACGTTCGACAGCCCTTTGGCACAATTAGTTAAGTGTGCACTTTTTTTCGTGTGCCACCCAAAAAGACAGCAATCATGAAGAAACAATGTCGTTCGGCCGGCTGCGCCGATATTGTGAAACAAGGTGAGTGCAACGTCCCGATTCAGTTGCATTTTCTGGAGAAGCGCTTTCCGAGATAGCTCGCTCACTTGAAGAATTCATGGACACCTTCCGTGACAAAGCAACAGCGTCGACTGCTCGTCGCATCCATCAGCGAATCTGTTCACTCTACTTTCTTATACCTCGCTGTTAATCTGACATTCCTAGGCCTCACACACCAGTTGTCTATGTATCTGCAGAGTCCATATTTCGACATGAGCGTCGCCTTGGAGCAGCTTGGCTTGGTTCTGACTAAGGTGGAAGAGATGGGAACTTACGCGGAGGCAGAATTCTACAAAATATTTTATCTACAGAGCGGGGGAGTTAAAACTTCGGCGTGAAGACAGGGCGGTGAAGTTCGAGATTCCACGGGTGGTAGGAACACAGAGATACCGGGCAAACTTCGATTGTAGTGCAGCGTAAGAGTACTACAGGCGAGCCTTGTTCATTCCCTACATAGATGACCTGTATGAAAGCTTCCCTCAAACGGCGCTTTGCAAACCATCGAACAGCACTGCAAGTTTGCAATTTCTGGTGCCAAAACACGCCTCCAGAGACAAATTTGAATCTGTGCAACCGGCATTCAATTTCACTCCTATGGAAGTTAGACCATAAGAAGTCCACCGGCCCAGACGGAATCCCGAACTGCTTCCTGAAACGCTACGCCGAACCCGTAAGCAAATACTTATGTCTTCTTTACAACAAGTCAGTTTCAGAACAATGCCTGCCAGTCGAATGGAAAATGGCAAAAATAGTGCCTGTCTACAAATCTGCTTTGTTTTGTTTCCCTGGGATGATGGCTCATACCCACTCAGGGGGATTGGCCAAGAAAGTGTAGTGCAGTTTTTCTGTGATCATTTTAACTATGTGTAATGAATTGGTATTATAATAAGACTAATGTAAAAAACATAAAAAGACCAAAGGAAAAAAATCAATTTGAGCAATTTTGAGATTTGAGGTGTTATGATTACCACTCAGCTGCGTTTACTTCACTCTGCCCTGGGGAGTAATAAATAATTTTTTTGATTGAAGATCACGAAGGTATACGCTTGGTTGCCTGAATATAATCGCAAACGGCATTGAAAGCATCCCTGTGGCAATGTCCCAAAACTGAGGCACCAAAGCTTAGCGCCGTTTCCGCCGTTAATCTAACGCCTATTTTCAGAAATGGCATAACTAGTAACCTTTTTCGAAGTATATCGTAGCGACGACAATACAAAAAAATAATGATCTAGTGATTCCATTTCTTCGCAGAAAGCGCAGAGGGGTGATGTTGTCTGACCAGCTCTGTGTAGATACAGGTTTAGGGGGGGGGGGGGGGACACGACATCGAAATTTAGTAATTAAGACTTCGAGCTTTCTGGACCGGCTCCAGTGGGGTTGCCATGGAAACATGAAATAGTTATAGTCTGTCCGGTTAGTTACTTTTTCTATTGTATCAGTGGAGATTGCTGATTTTCGATATCTTATTGCCGTGATATATTCAACATCTGGCAGTATGGACAAAACTGGCCCATCAAGTGCGGCTCGTGCTAAGGAATCGGCCAATTCATTTAATCTTAATCCACAGTGTCCCGGAACCCATAGTAACCTCAGGAGTCTCAACTGCGGGGGTACTAATGTTTTACATGTGCTTAGAATTCGAGAGTTCTCTGAAGCTGTCAGAGCTGCACAAACTGAAAGAGAATCCGTCATTATGGCTGCGTTGTTTTGATTTGATGGAAGTTTTCGAAAAGCTAAAATTATCGCCACGAGCTCCACTTCAAAAACTGCAGTAAAATCAGGCAGTCTCACTGAAAAGGACCAGTCAAGCGAATCAGAGGCAATGCCTACACCTGCCTTTTGATTATTTACGGAAGCATCTGTGGCAATTATATTTTTAGTTTCTGCATGCTCCAAGTAATCTAATGATATGTTATTTAAAAATTTGAGAGATTGTAATTTGGCGTTTTGGGGGAATATATCATCATACTCAATAATAACATGACAATTCGAGTCATTAGTCTCAATTACGTTTCCAATGTTCACATTTATACTTTGTAGATTCTTTTGCACAAACATTATCTGAGGTGTGTGAAACCGTGGCCAATGAGCTAGAAAGAAGGCGTCTGGGTTTGCGATAAAAGCATATTGAGATCTTCTTGCCGGTAAGCTATAAAATTTTAAAAATGCTTGTACTGTCAAAATTCGAAATCGACAAAGTAGTGTAGGCAGGCGCGCTTCCTGGTACAGTACGTTGATAGCCACAAATCTAGGGAGTCCCAGACACATTCGCAGTGCTTCTCGCTCCAAGACAACTAGAGGTTTCGTTTTATAAGCAGGGCCACCCGAGAATAATATGCAGCCGAATTCCATGATGGGGCGCATATAAATCTTGTACAACGTTATCAAGGTGCGCCTCCGTAACCCATATTTCCGGTTGCTTAGCTTGTGTAGTAAGCCTGAATGAAGCCCGCTGTGCTTTGGTAGTTATATACTCTATGTGTGGACTCCAGTTAAGTTTGTCATTATAAATGATTCCCAAATATTTTATAGAGTCTACTTGCTGGATGGGTTCCTGTTTATCTAGAATTGAAATTGCAATTGGTTCTGCAAGCGGAAACGCCATAAGCGCACTTTTGTTGACATTTAACGATAACGAAATCGACTGCAACCAAATTTCTCACATGTTAATATATCTTTGTAATTTAAGTTGCAGTGAGTAAACACCACAGTCAGCAGTAAAGAGTGCGATGTCATCAGCATAAATGTAGACTGTAACTTCTTGATCTGCTGGAATTGTGCTCATTAAAGCATTAAATAATACTGGAGATAAGACTGCTCCTTGGGGAACTCCGCGCGTTTGTTTAAATCTAGATGAGGAACATCCATCCTTGACGCAGTAGAATTGTCTTGATTTTAAGAATTCTGCCACCCACTCAAGAAAATATTGTGGGAAGTTCAATCTCTCTAGCGTATTTAACAATATGAAGTTCTCCACACTGCCATACGCCTTGGCTATGTCAAGCGTTACTAAAGCAGCGTATTACCTTCCTTTACGCGCGAGCTGTATTCGGCTCTCTAAATCAGCATGGGCACACCAAATGGAGAAACCATTACGAAAGCCGATTTGGTTCGGTTTTATTACTAAATTGTCTGCCATCCAGATACTTACTCGGCTATGTAGGACCCTCTCTACTAGTTTGACCATGTTAGACGTTAGAGTGATTGGTCTGATATTATCGACTGTTAATCCTACACCCGGATTTTTTAGTATAGGAATCACCTTTGCTATCCTTCAATCCTGCGGCACCCATGAGTTCTTTAAGGAGTAGTTAACAACATTGGCGACGTCTCGAGACGATAAATTGAACAGAATTTTAATCAGAGGTACTGTGATACAAATCTGGTAATCCTTCTTTTTCGTCTAATTATAGGCCCATTTCTTACACATGTACTTGCTGCTAAATTTTAGAGCATATTATACTAAAATCTATTACCCAGTTCGTCGAGGAGAACAATGTTCTCCATCCCCATCGACATGGCTTCAGGACTGGTCTCTCTACCGTTACCTAACTTGTAGAAATCCTTCATGATCTCGCTAAAGGAATAAACGATCAGACACAAATATACATAATTCTACTAGACTTTTCAAAGGCATTTGACCGTGTCTGCCATGCCAAGCTTCTTCAAAAACTCAGACATATTCTAGGGGATGGACCAATCTTCCGCTGGATTAAGTGCTATTTAACTGATTAAGTGCTATTTAACTGACCGCCGCCAATTTGTACAGTTAGGCGCCAGCACTTCTGAAGTTATGCCGGTGCTTTCTGGAGTACCTCAGGGTTCAGTTTTGGCTCCTATCCTGTTTCTTTGGTTCATAAACGACATAACTTGTAGTGTTCAATCTAAAACTAGGTTATTTGCAGATGACTGCGTCCTGTATAAAGAAATAAAAAGCCAGCAAGATCAAATAAGTTTGAACAATGATTTCGCCTTGTTAGCACAAGTGCGTGAGTTGGCAAATGGTCATCAACTTCGATAAAACAGTTGCAATGACAGTAACAAAAAAGAAATCCAAACTCACTTTCCCGTATGGCTATGATAGCATCATCCTTAAAACAGTCACTCAGTACAAGTACTTGGGCGTCGTCATATCGTCAGATCTCGGATGGTCGGCGCATGTAGATCACGTGACTGGCAAAGCGATGCGGAATCTAATGTTTTTAAAGCGGGCCTTGCGATACTCGACAAGAGAAGCCAAGCTCTTGGTCTATGCGATGATTATACGCTGTATCTTAGAATATGCGAGCGTGGCATGGTTCCCGTCTACCCAAAAACACATAGCCACTATTGAGGCCATCCAGCGCAAAGCCGCGCGTTTTATCTGTAACAGATATAGGCGCACCGACTCGCCTACGCAAATGCTGACAGATATTGGCCTTCACACGCTATCCAGTCGTGCAATGCTATCCCAGCTCAAATTTATGTACCTAATCCTACACAACAAACTCAAAGTAGATTCGAACACCTACATTTCTTTCAACACTTCTAGAGAAAGCCGTCACAAGCATCACCTTACACAGCAAGAATATTTATGCACCAACAATACTTTTAGTTCTTCGTTTTTCCCGCGGGCAGTGCGAGAGTGGAATGCTTTACCGGAGACGGTGGTTGTGCAGCCCACTGTCAACAAATTTTACGAACTTGCTGGTCAAGCCGTTCTATCAGCTAAATGATAGCGACGCTATCAGGATTGTACTGATCATTGTCCTCCCTGCCAGTACATTTGTGGTTTAAAAAGGTGGAAGTCGGTACCAACTTCGTATGTTGCGTGCTTACCTTTTTCTTTCTTTTTCGTGTTTTTTTTTTCAGTGTGTGCACATGTGACTGAGACATGTGCCTCGTTAATAATGTAGGTCCATAATTGTTATCATCTTATACCATGATTTTTTTTGTACCCATACAATTGTATAAGTATTGACCAGTCACGTAGATCTAATCACAGCCAAGGCTTCGCGCTTAATTCATTTTTTCCAAAGAAATTTCAGCGACGCGCCGCAAACACTCAAAGAAACCCTGTATATTACAAATGTGCGCCCAATTTTAGAGTATGCTTGTGTTTCTTGGGACCCTTTCACGAATGTAGTGAAAGAAAAGTTGGAGAGGGTGCAAAAAAGGGCTGCTAGGTTTGTTACAGGAAACTACGATTTTAGAATAAGGTCTTCTGGAATTCTTCAGGCCTTGGGATGAGAACCCCTTTGTGGACGACGGAAAGTTCAAAAACTTAAATTTCTCTATAATATATATCACGGTAAGACTGGGCTAAATGAAGAGCGGTATTTAAAGACGCCTAGTTATATGTCCGAACGGAAAGATCACTTATATAAAATTAGAGAATATACCTGTCGATTGAATGTCCTTAAATACTCTTTCTTTCCAAATTCTATTAGTGACTGGAATGCGCTAAAAATACCAATATTCTCTGATTCTAATTTCCTAACAGCCATTGAAACAGCATTTTGAGCTGCTGAAATAACCCATATATTTAACGTTGGCTTTGTACTTCTCTTGGTTGTTGATTTTTTTTATATGTATAATTACTGCTTTCGTTGTATAATCCTGTGTTTTGTACTTTTGTTCTAATGCTGTACTACAAGTGTTGATTTCTTCTGTATACTGTAATGCACGATTTATTTGCTTTTAATTTTGCTGTTTTGTATTCTATCTTCTACTGTAACCCCCCTACAACAATGCCCAATGGGCGATGTAGGTACTTGTAATAAATAAATAAATATGTGAATAGAGAATGTTTGTTGACACTTTCCAACCCACTACTGTAAAAACCCCTGACGGGATTGACAGTACTGTTAAATAAAAAAAAAAAATATGTCAGCCACGACCTCCTCTGTGATGTCAACACCAGGGGCGGATGCAGCCTCTCATTTGAGGGGGGAGAGATCGCTTAAAGTAACACCGGAGAAAGGGGCGTGGTCATGATTTTTTTTTACTAGCAGAAAAGCTCCCTCATACCAAAAATACTGCTAATGTGTGCTCACAGTGGTTTAAATAACTTGTTTTAATTGGTGATAGGGGGTCCACGTTAAAAAACCCCAGGTGGTCGAAATTTCCGGAGCCCTCCACTAAGGCATCTCATAATCATATGGTGGTTTTGGGACGTTAAACCCTACATATCAATCAACCAATTGGTGATAGGAGGTAGACTACGAATGCTGTAGTAAGAGGGGGGGGGGCGGTAGAGGCAATTGCCTCTACAGCCCCCCCCCCCTTCTCTTCCTTTGGATCCGCTACTGGTCAACCCACATCATTGTACAGTGAGCACTATCATATTTTCGGCATGAAAATATTATCAATTCCATTACTGCTCTTTTGTTCATCACCTCACGCTGCAAAAAGTGGCCCTTGATATTTTTAACTTGCTTTCTTCCAATTTTCAGCATTCTTCTAGAAATCTCATTAGTGCACGGCTTACAAACATACCCACCACTTACACTGAGCAGTCAAAGGAAACTGTGACTTCTTGTCGTGCAACATGTTGCAAGATATTTGCCAGCCGTACCTACAGCTGGAAAAAAATCACAGATCCGTGTTGAACGAAAATCGACAATGACCTGTAACAGCACACAATAACAACACTGAAAGGCAAGCCCAAGAGTTTACTCAGGTGGAACAAAAGCACAAGCCAACACATATTATACTTGGGAGACACCAATTAGAGCCATTTCATTTCCTGCTCAACTATCAGTTGCCGTACTGCATATTCAGAAGAAGCAGTGTGTCAGTTATGGGCACAGCGCTGTTAACATTTGTGCTGATTCCAACTTGGAACGCCTTCTGCAAAAGCATGCTGCCATGCTCCTGTGCGAGGACCACAAATTCGGGAAGGTGCTCAAGCACGAGCAGCACTAAGTCCCTCCGATCACTGGCAAGACATTGCAGATAGCCAGAAATAAACTGCCCCGCAGTTTTCGGATTGTTCTTGATGCTTTGAAGCAGCAGCCTGAATGCCAAGCTGCAACACGATATGTTCGTGCTTGTCAGGAGAACACATTGCAGCTCGTCTTGGTAGGTCTCGAGGATTTCGGGCTTCTTGGATGCAACAGCGTCAAGGTCTTTCAAAGCTGACAGTATTTCTTCTGGGTCAACGCCATCTTTGTCCAGCAGGCTCCTCAGATCACGGCCGCCACCGCTTCGGCCAAATCCCAGTGCGTGTGGATATGGGCGCGGTAGTAACCCCCTTGAAGACGAACCTGCTTCACAGCCGATACCTTCCGGAGTGTTCTCGGTCCCCTCTTGATGCATTCTAAGGATGCAAGTGCCAGCGAGAAGGGTTTTCAGGCTCAACAGGTCTGGAAATATGCCTGCGACATCCTGCATTGCACCGTGATGTTTCTGAACCCACTGCCTGGCTGCTGAGGGATTGTGGTAGACATACTGGTGAACCAAAAGCAAGAACCTATTCAGCAAGCTCATTATGCGCTCCCTTTCATTATTGCGCATGTACTGAATGTGGCACTGAAAGGCATCGACATAGACATCAAATATATCGTTCACTGTGGGTACTCGGACATCAAGAAATAGACGTTGCACAAGCAGCTCCAGTGTCCCCAACATGTGCACGAAAAATGACGCGTGATTTCGAGTGCCAAATACCAATGTGCCCATGCCCGAGCGACTGTGAAGAAGGCTTGCCATCATTGGGAGTTGGCGCAGCATCAGCTCCGGATGAGTCGCTGCCAGCTTCCTAATTGCAATGTGAAGGTCTGATAGTTTGTAGTATGACTGTTTGTCATAGTCAGCGATAGACAATGCCAGCAGTAATGTGTGTGACAAGGTGTCGACCCTCGTCTGACCATACGTCTGCGGCCCTTTATCCTTCAGCATTTCTGCTATTGCGTCCGATGTAAACACAATGCTAGGAATGCATAGGTAGAGCTGTGTCAGCATTTCTTTCACAGCTTCCCGGCGAGTAGGTTCGTTCTCGACGGCAGCCAGCAGGTGTGAGACAACAGCAGATATCAAAGTCTTATCAGCGCATCCTTGCTCCAACAGCGGAAGGCGTGTGGAAATCTTTGTTCTACTCTCATCCTGTTGGGCTGAGTGGTCTTCGGACGCTGCAGTTGCTGAAATGTGCTCATTGATGATGTAGTCTGCCATGGCACAAGCCTGATCTGGGCTAAATATTAGGACCTTCTCAGGACTGTAATGCTTGGGGATCTTCTTGTCGCGGCCTTGCCATATCTTTGGGATAAACATACAGGCTTGAAGAAAGTCCAAGACGGCTGAAGGGTCGTACTTCTTTGTCGATGCTTGAGAAAGAATTTCGTTTATGGCTGTGTGCAGCGTGGACCAGTGTGCCCTGTGAATAAGCAGGGCTAGCAGATATGGCCGAAATGTAGTTCTGAGAAGTTCGTTCTTGGTGCTGTTATGGAAAAGGAGATGATGTTGGAGCTCTGGACAAGACGAGATGCACTCTGGTTCCAAGTGTTCTAGCCAGTCTACGATGACAAAGCTCGTGGTCACCTTTTCTGACTCAAAGGTGTTCTCACACAGAATCTTTGAGAGCGCATGAATCAGCTGCTGACTGTCACCCATCTTGATAGCTCTTTGGACAAGCACGCAGAGTGCCTCCTCGAAACGCTTGGACTCATTCCGTGCGACTGATGTCAGAGCTTCCACAATGTTGGCAGATTTTGCGTCACCAGATGCTAGCCTCCTTGGTGCCTGATCCTTGTTCCTCGAAGACAAATGCGAAGTACAATATTGAGTCAGGATGGCAGAAAGAGGTGACTGCGTTTTGCTCATTTCCAAGATTTTGGAGCAAACCCAGTGGAATTTGAATGTGAGCGGTGAGTTGGATGCTTCTCTTTGTTGCGCTGCAATCGCTAATCTAAAGAGGGAACACGATATGAATGATTTCTGGTACAAGGCATTCACAAATGACTCCCTTTGGTCACTTTCAAGAATATGCTCGCACGTGTGGATAAATTCTGCCAAAGCACCTCCAAAGAGGCATTTTCGAAGAACGTCGTGTGAAAATGCTTTTTGCAATCCTCTGAAGAGTTCTTGCTCTTGCTTGCCTCCGAGTTTTCCTTTCATTGGATCCAGACCAAACAATTGAACCACAGCCACTGGAACAGAGTCCAAGCGAGAAGCTTCTGTCGGCCGCGGTGGGGCGTGCTGGATGACTGATGTAGGTACCGGCTCAATGTCGTCCATGTCGGCGGATGCATCGGTGACATCACTCTCGCCGAGAAGACGATAAAAGCATTCACCACCAATCGCTCCCCTTTGGTGCTGCACTTCGACAAGCTGCGACATGTATGCCTTGTCCACAACCGCTTGAACAACAGCTGCTTCGTCGTACTCCACGGCTCTATCCAAGCAGCAAAGAAGCTTGCTCATGCTTGGAACTGGAATTCCAAAGGACTGAATGAAAAGCACGAGCTGGTTTGGCTCCAAGTCCTTCAAGGCAGCATCAACAAGAACATCCACAGACGATCTGATCATACGAAGCTTCAGCCAATCTGGCAGGAGGAGGGCTTCTTCGGACGTATCTACTAAGAATGCCTGAGGTGGGTCTCCCCCTTCGGGAAACCATGTTTCCAACAGAGCATTGAATGTCTCCGGGTCACTCTCTGGAGGACCATAGGTAAGCAAGATGATCATCGAGTGAACGACCAGTATATACATAGTTGCTGTCTCTCCTGAATCCCACTGCAATGTGATGTGGTCCTGACATTCATACCAGTAAACATCTTTGGAAGGTTTTCGTGCATTTTGCAGGTATCGTGTGAATATGTCAAGCAGTGAGCAGTGGAACAGTTCTTTGTAGTACAAACTAACTGAGTCCTGCAAAAGGATACAGTTTACAATTGTTGGCCGGTCAATAATTAGCTGGGTTATATCAAGAGACAGCTCGGAGAGACTATCATCAGGCGTATACGTTGCAAGGAATTTGACATATGCCGTAATTGCAAAAGGGTCGTTCTCGACTTGACATGCGTGCCTCAGAGTTGCACTGATATCGTGACGCACGACACTGAAGTGAGGCAAAGAAGGTATTTCCTTCAGCAGCCAGTCGTGATTGTTGGGTTCAGAATCCTGAGTGTTCTGACAAAGAACAAGCATGAGACCTTTAGTGGCAAGAGTGCGGGCATTTTGATTCTGTGTGCTGAGACGTCTCATGAAATAATCAAGTACTTCGCATGTGGCATTGACGTCACCTTCTGGGTTTCTCAGCAGCTTCTGTAAGTGCTGCAACAACTGCTGCTGCTTTCGCTTCTTACTCTGCGGAGTTTTCATTTTGCCCTTTTCTGGTTTTTCGTCCTCTGCATCAGCTGCACCTATGCTGCCTTCAAGTTCCTCGTCAAGGAGAAACTCGCAAAGACATTGCACGGGCAGGAGGTCAAGTGATCCCTCACTCGATTCCACGAGCTCTGCAAGCCACGGCATGTGCGAGGTCCCTTGTCTCTGAATGATTCCCAAAAGAAAATCCGGCTTCCTACTTCTGCACAGAAGGTGCCCCAGCTTCAAAGTTTCATTTAGGGCTTTCAGCTGGTCTAACACTTGTGGCGGAGGCCTTCTGGTCACTCCTTGAGGATCCATTGTTATCAATTTGGACAGAAGAAGACTGTTACTTTCAGTGATGGTGACCTTCGTCGAAGCAGCTGCCAAGTGCGTTTCAAACTCCAGTATTTTTTGCTTCTCCACCTGAGCAATCTGCATTTCTCGCGCTTTGATTTCGTCAGCCTTTTCACCTACTGCCAGAGTCGGCGGAGGAAAGACAAAGTGGTTCGTGATGCACATTTCCACCAAACTCTGCAACGTCGGATGGCTCGAAAAAGCCATTTCTCCGAATGTGGAAGGGTTGTGGGCTACCACGATGAGAAGCATGATCCATGCCTTCCAGTAATAGTCCGCAATTGCAAGGTTTGGTGGCGTGTAGCCCGCTGGAAGTGTTATGTTTTCGGGGTGGTGATAGGCGCACAGGTGGAAGATTATCTCAATGAGTTCCGTTCGCTCTACAACGAGCACAGGATGCGAATCTTCTTTGTAGATTGCTGCCGCTCTCCTAATTAGTTGGTCGACTAGCTCCAATGCATCGGATGGGTTTAGTGGGTGTTCCTTAGACATCCCTATTATTAATATTCTAATTAGCGTGTCCTCAAGCGCGGGGACATCTGAAGACAGCCGCAACATCAAATGTCTGTCAGTTTCTGGAGGCCAGTTGTCCTTGCAGTAATGCTCAAGTTGCTCAAGGAAAAATGCCTTGTGTAAGCAATGTAAGAACTCGTTTCTACCAGGCTTGAACATCTTGGGAACTACCGTGTGCAACCACCAAACTGTGTCTCGTTGGATGGTGGCCACCTGCATTTGGTAGTTACGAAGAGGAGAGATATCTTTCTTTTCCCCTCTGAAAAGTGCTGTCGCCGCTTCACGCACAGCTGGTGTGATTGCCAAGAAGATAGCCTTGACAATGAGGTCTGTTATCGACACAAAAAGACGTTCTCTGAGAGGCTGCTCCAGCTCTTGGAATTGCGTTTCCTTTCGCTCTTGCATGAGGCCGAGACAAAAAGCCGAGAAATTGAGATCGTGCCGCAGCGAGCGTATAATCTCCCTGAACAGTGCACGCAGGCATCGCAAGTAGTCGTCTCTGTTGATCAGTAGGTCTTGGAAAACTTCAGCCAAGACTCGGGCCGCTTTTTCTGGCGAGTGCTGGAATATCACCGAGAGAAGCTGCATGTTATTCGGGTTTCTCGAGTTGGACAGCTCGTTGTAGATGCAGTGTTTCAAAACAGTACTCAGATTATCAACATGCTGACCCAAGAGTTCTTTCACGCACTGCATGAAGTGGTTTACAACAGGCTTCGTCTTCAGTCGAATTCGAATCAGGCACCCAATCACTTCGACGTCATGCTTGTTGTGTTGGTTGCAGTTCATGCACACTGTCAGCAACAGGTCCTGCGCTGGGCGAGTCAGTTTGGGGTTTTGAAGCCAAGTCTCAAGGCGATGGGCAACCAGCGAACGCACCTCACTTATCCCGCAAGCAGAAACTAGCAACCGGAGCAAGTTTTTCGAGATGTCCATTGGTTGGCGGCGATTGAGCTGTTCGTGGATTACCTCCAGTATGTAATGCTCGATGTTCGTTTTGGAGCCCGCAAAGCGAGGCACGACGGCAACGTTTTCGGGGCTCTCCTTGAGATCGAGGTGCAGGCTCGACAGAGAGTCATCATCGTCAACTGCCTGGGCAGGCGGACTGGGGCACGCATCCGGCTTGAAAAGCAGGTCTGGCGCGAGCATGCTCTTTGGCGGCAGCCTCGTGTTGAAAGCCGTGAGCACGTTCTCGACGTAGTTTTTACACTCGTCGTGATCGACCCAAACCCGATCCCCCAACGAGTCCTCCACAAACACTCTCACAAACTGCTCCGGCCAACTCACGTTATCCTGAAACGCGGCCAGGAGGAGGTTACAAGCTAGCACGGAGATAAGGTTGTTGCCTTTAGTCTTAAAATTTACGGTGACATCGCGCTTCAGCAGGCTCGTGAAAGCTTCGACAGAGCCCTCGGAGTCGAATATACGCGGCCGTGTTTTCGCCAGGAACATGAGCGTCAGGTAAAGCATGGGATCCGGCTTTGGGCGCATGTTTTTGAGCGTCTTAGCGGCGCCGCACATGAGCGATTCGACCTTATCGTCGTCACCGACGTCCTCCGCTTTCAGAACACGGCTCAGGAAATCTGTCGGATCTACCTCAACGGCGATGACGTCCCACTGTTCACTTTTGTTCGACGGTGTTTCACGCTTTATCTGCGAACCACTGGGACCCAAACGGGCGAGAGACGAAGGAGCTGCTGCGACAAGCTTCGGTTTCTTCGAAGGCACCAAAGACGAAGAGGCGCCGACGGCTTCCGGTCGCTTCCGCTCCGTGCTGGAACTAGAGGTGCTCAACGTTGACTGCTTTGCCGTTGGCTTCGGTTCGGGTACATCGGGAGTCGATCGCTGTTTCGAACCGAGGGCAATGAAATCGCCCGACGGGAAGAGTGACGCTTTGACTTTGTTAGGGCCCCTCTTCTGAGAACCCTTTCCTTTCTCGCGTTCCATGTTTAACTGAAGTCTTCCGAGTTTTACGCTTCACGTGGTTACATTACAGGATCTCTCTTGCTGACAGAAAACGCAACAACGCAACAATCTAACGACACACGCGATTTCTAAGTTCACGGCTGCAACAACGGCGTCATTCCACGCCATGGCTTACTTCACTATGGCTAGAGCCGACAGTCTAGAGCAGCAGTTTCGCATTTAAAAAGGATAACATCCTATTATCTAAGCACGCGATAATTGTACAGAAATTATGCTTAAATAAACGGAATAATAAATACGTTTTGTTAACCTAATTTAAGTTTTAGTAACCTGAACGATTGAAATGATTGCGCACCTAGCTTGTCGCGGCCAGCTTCAGCCGTTGCCTCGCAATCGAATGTCGGCCCAAGTAATGTGCTATCATGTTTTCGCGCAGCGTAAACAATGAGTGTCTACGCTTCCTGCTGGTCGTGTGTGTGTTTCTGCCGTGTGTCGTAGCCGAAACTCCGGGGTGCACTCTGGTAAACAAGGACTCGAAATCGGAGAAAGCGCTTTTGGAAGGGCTGCACGACTTGAAGGGCGAAACGTGAGTCGCTTCTTCGCCCGATTGCGTATTTTCAGCTTAATAATGCACGGTCTTGCGCGAATTTCATGACGGAACGTTAAAAGTACGCACCGATGCGTGTTTCTCCGGGTGGCTTTTCGTAGAGATCGCGGAAGTCATTGTACGTTCGGTGGTGTGTCGTGGAGATGAAATATAACTGACATTTTTACGCGCGTGCACAGTCATTCCGCTTGGCAATCGTACGAAACCTAAAAGCGCTTGCAAATGTGGGCATGCCCGTTGATCTCTTTTTCCTTCATCTGTATCGTTTCAGATTCACTGTCGAGGACAGGGTAGACGGTAAACTGAAGAACGTCTACGAAATCGGCGTATGTGCCAGCGTGAACAAGTCTGCTCCACAAGTAGGGGCCATTCAGCATGTCATCGGCGAAAAAGTCAACCAAACAGTCGTGCTAGGCCAGCTGAATTCCACAACGCTACTCGGAGCTCGTAAGTGTGTCGATTTTGGTCAAGACTTCAGAGAGATCGAGCTTTCTTCTTCGTCTTTTTGATTCCTCTACTTTCGCGACTCTTCTCATTGTGCACAATTAGGCGAACGTGGCAGTTCTCGAAGACGCATATTGATCGATGTTTTTTTGTCACTTTCAGCCGGGTGGACTCTAGTCACTTACAGAAACGGAGATCGCTATAACGGATCGTGTAACAACTCCTCGCGAGAAGTCCAGTTTGCTGTCATCTGCAGTCCAAACGAGCATCACGTGAGTTATTCTAGATGAAAGATAGTTTGTGTTACTGTGACGAGTGAATTTCTGTGAAACTACGAAGCACGAAATTAGTTATGCTCAGACTGTACCAGAAATTCTTGGGAAATACATATACACACATTCACATGTGACCCTCCAAGGCAAAGACATTCTGTTATCATATTACACTTGCTTGACTTTGGAACTCTCGGAATTGGTAATGAATATGTCTCGTAATAGTGTGAACACGCATTGATTAAGTACAGTTACTCACTTCGTGTTCGTGGAGCCTCGTTTATTATGAATGATCAGTAAGCTTCCTGGTGAAGTTTGTAACAACCACAGCATATTTCAGGGTGCTTGGATGCACACTTGGGACATTTGGAGTTATCAAATAATGTAAACAAGGGTCCTACAGTTAACAACTGTTAGCTACCATTAGTTCCTTGGTAAAAATATTGAGGAAATGCGAAAGAACACAAACAATTAGGTAACAGCTGGTTGTTACACATAAGCATTGCCAGTTATCCTAGATTTCACAAAAATATCCAGCAGACCAATTAGGCTATATTGGGACATCAATTTACCCAATTTAGACTAGTGAAGCTTAGAATTAGAAGCCCCTCTGAGTGTCGCAGAAGTTTGATGCTTGACGCTAGTGCCACCCCCCTCTGACTTCACATATTTATACCATTGTCAGCAGCACTCCAGCAAAGAGAGTACTTGGTGTCGTTAAAAGTGTAAAAAAAAGAGCCATGTGTTGAAAGCTGACCTTTACTGCCACTCTGCATTACAATCATATCCTGATTTAGGCACACATAATCCCAGAATCAAAATTTTTTTTTGTTAAGTATCATTGCACGTGTTTCTTTAAAACATTTTATTATTATAATATTATTAGCTGCCTTCATACCCTGTATGGCTGAAGTCATTACACTTGTGAGCATAAGTCTACAACTTTAGGCATACTTGCCATGGTGATATAGCGGTTATTGTATGACTGCTGAACCAGAGGTTGCTGGTTCGAATCCCAGCTGTGGTGGTCGCATTTCGATGGAGGTTGTGGGGTCCACATAGATCGCTGTTCTCTTGAAACACGTGGACGTATGCGCCATCGTGCACCAAACACGCAGACAATTATTTACTGCTTTTAATAACAGCAAGCTCGTCAGCTAAATCTTATATGTAGTAACACAAATAATCCAATATAATGCCAATATAACACACAAGCACTATAACACATACAATATACCACGAATGCAACATTGTCGATGTTCAACTTGCCGCACGAGTTCACGAGACCAAGCAGCGGAATCGCCCCCCCCTCCCCAATGACCCCACATGTGATATCTCCATCCGCAAACATTACCAAATATCAAACGTGAAGAAGTGTTCTTTCTTGTACACCCGCGTAAACTTGCTCCTGTCAGGCGGCACCGCTGGCATAGCCATGTGAGCACTGCGCCATCTTGCTAGGTAGGTGGTGAAGATAACAATGATGTGTGGGTGCCATGGGGAGAAAGCGACTTCACAAGGAGTTATGAAAATCCCTATGAAGCAATATGCTAGAGGCCCACGTGCTTAAATTTTGGTGCACATTACAGAACCTCATGTGGTTGCAATTTCCTGAGCTCTCCACTACTGTGTCAGGTCATAATCATATTGTGGCTTTGGGATGTAAAACTCTTAACAATTATTACTAGCACGACTTTTGGCATGGGTCATCGATCCTCACAACGAATGGTGACTGGTTCATTTCAGGGCACCCTTCAGATTGCGTCCAGTGGCCGTGCAGGAGAGACGACGTGCTCCTTTCTTTTTGTGATCAGCAGCAGTGTCGTTTGTTCAAAGGAGAAACATGAGCAGCACCACCGTGGCCTCAGCGGGGGAGCTGTATTTTGCATACTGTGAGTACATGCGTAATACATGAACTAACGAGCTGCTTGTTAACAAGGAGTCATGTGACTGACTGTGGGCAAATAAAAAGAGGGTTCAGTAATCTATGGGGCACCTCCTTTAAAAAGGCTCTGTCTGCCCTTTTTATGGCGTGGGGAGACACAAATGATGTCACAGTAGAGGTCAGGGGGTTTACAAGCAGAACTCTGCACTGAGCGGGCCACGCAGTTCAGCTGGTATTTGGGGGCTGCCAAGCTTTGCAGCCTGCACCCCTGCCAACTCCGGGGTTGGGGGTAGCTTTTATTTTGTTGCTGTCTTGTTGCAATGTGTTCTGCATTCCTTTTCATCAACAAATGGCCATAAATTTTTATTGCAGAAAAAAAATTATAAGGAGAATGCTTTTAGAGTTGGTGCAGAGAATAAAAGTGCCTAAACGTTGCATATCAATAATCAAACTCGCAACCTTAATGTGATGCAAAGGTTATGGGTTTAGCTGGCACAGGTAGCAAGTTTTTTTTTCTCCCATCTTTTTTTTTGTTTGTTTCATAATTACTGCATTGCCTTTTTGAAGTTAAGTAATACTCATAATGCATATGGTTTTCCTGGCGTCAATATTTGTGGCTGAGTAACAAGCGCTTCTCTGTTACAGATTTTTCACAGTGGCCGGCAGCTACCTGCTCCTGGGTTTCCTGTACAAGCGCATTGTTGTTGGAGCAAAAGGCCTAGAGCAGATACCCAACTATAGTTTCTGGAAGGATTGTGGCAACCTGCAAGCTGTGAGTGAACTTGTCCCCGTGTGGGTTTTCGCCACATCACTATTAAAACCCTGTTACGTAAAGCCCATATGAATTCAGTTATCCCTTATTTTGGAAATTGTCAAAGCATCACAAAGCTTCAGCGACAGAAAATGCACAGCAAGGAGGTATGCAACTACGTGGAGTGAAAGTTCCATTATTTCTTGAAAAGTTTCATCCATCAGTCTTCAATCGTACACTGACGTCATTTTTGAGAGGGGTATTATTGTGTGAACTAGTTCAAGTTTTGAAAGCTTCTGAAATAGGCAAAACTTAAACAGCAGAGTCTTTGAGATTCTCACTATGATGCATAAATAACTTATTATTTAGCAATAGCTCTAGACCGTGTTAACGAAGTGAGCACATATTCAAAAGATGTTGGCGCTGAGATTTTTCTAAAAAGTATAAAAAAGGGCATGTTTTCTGTGACCATCATATTTGTTATCACGTCTGCAGAATTTTCGCAAAGGCTGACAAGCGCAGTGTGCTTTCAATTTAAGCGCACATCTATTGGCCTCATCAAAAGTTGCCTACCTCTTTCTTTGGCATGCGAGTGCTTCCTGCAGAGAACCACTGGTGCAGTAGGGTTATTTGTTGACTGATTTTCTATAAAGCTCGTATACCACGTCAAACCACTGAGCGCTTATTTAGTCTGGAGAGGCCCTGCTCAAATGACCAAAGCCTAACAGCTGATTGACTCTTCAAACAAAAAAATAGTCCTGCCTGTGGACTCAACAACATTCCTCACAGGCAAGGTCCCCGGCCATCCCGCTCACGACATCAGTCTGGAGTGCATGCCCATTGGTGATGGGTTGTGTCCCATCACCAATGACTTTTGAAGTTGTATTCACAGACTTCTGAAATCCACAGACTTCTGAAGTTGTATGCAATTACAGCTATTCTTTGATGCCATCACTAGTAGGCTAAAAAGTAAAAATGTATCCTCGCACACATTTTTTCAGGACGGGTGCAACTACATCTGCCGCTGCCAATGCGACTCTGCCGACGAGCACCGTTCCTACCGGGACATCGATGACAGGCCGCTTCGCCCGGACGAAGACAGGGACGACCAGCTGCTGACCATGTAGGCCACCGAGCTTTGTTGTTGACGAGTGTTGTGCCGCAGCGTGTTGCAGAGTTGAGCGCCACCGTCTCTTGGCCCCATTCCCTTGAAACCATTCTGGCTTAGTTGTATGAATGGCCGTGCTACATGCACTCGAGCGTCACTGTGGCTGCGAGCGGAAATGCGGGGCAACGTAGTATTTGTAGTGTTAATCTCTGTCTGGTTGTAGAATCTGGATGCGTACACTCCATGACTATCTTTTTTAAATAGCCTTAAAATCTGGCTGTGAAACATTCCCGAGTGTCTATACTAACGTTATGGAGTACGTGAGTTTATTCGTGTCGTGGAGCACGAATGATTAGTTCTCTGTAGATCATCTGTGTGGGAGAATGGTGCACATTCACAAACACAAACAGAGACAAGTACAGGTTGACGATGAGATTGTCGTAACGTAGGTATAATCTATTTGCACGAATACAATGCAAGTCACTTTTTTATATTTTTACTTTCTGCACTTTCTAGTTTATGTCTGTATCTTGCGCAGCATTTGAAACCATCTTATGAATGCAATAGAAGATGCCTTTTTTTTTTACCATCTTGTCCGCTTCGTTGCGCTAAATACACTGGTTCTAGTCAGTTCACCGAAGTCAGTGCATAGGAGCGCTGGTGACAGTGTGGTGAAAGTGCATTGTTTCTGCAACAAAATGGTGAACGTATCCACAGCAGGGGATCTCTCTTCTCACATTCACCACAAGCATTGGCGCTATACTATATAAAAAGAATCGTTTCCACATGAGATGTTTTGTAAGAATGCTACTTCTTGATGCCAGTCGTAAGAGTTGTAGCAAGGACATAACATTGTTTTGTCATGCCATCTACTGAACTCAAGAGCAACCAAACAGTGACAACGAATAGAAGAGGCAGTCATTGTTAAGGCTTCTTTTTTTCTTCAGTGCTTTTTGTATTTTTCTGAGACACTAGCAGTGCCTTCCATATGCAGTGTCAAGGGTTTGTGATAATGTGCGTGCACCTTTTTTTTTCTTCTCTCTCTTTTAGGCATTAGCTCTGTTGGGTTCGTGTGCAGCATGCGTCACCACGGAATAGATAGAACGTTGGATAGGGAGAGAAAATGCTTTGAATGCACGCGCATCACATATCACCGTTGTCGTTATGGAGCTGCTATTCCGTCATTAAGATTTTATGCGCTTCTTAAAGCAGAGATTTTGTTGAAACCTGGTGTATAAAGCCTCACGTATTACTGATGCATATTTTCCACCACCATAACGAGGAAGAAGCACGATGGAAATGCTTCGGCACAGTTTGTGAAATAGACAAAACACAGCAGTCTAGTAATGCTAGACTGCATACCTCACACTGTGAATAATTCGGCTTGGGAGGCATTCAAATCATTTTCATACTTTACCTCCACGTATATGATCGAATTTCGTGACAGCTAGAAAAGTGGTGGATGTGATAGTCTTCTTGGAGTGCGAAGGCAATGTGTGGGCGAGGGGATCCTTATCAGTCTGTGTCTGATGTGTGGAGCTCCGTTCCGACGTGGTGGCTGCAGTGGTGAAGACTACATCGTTGACAGCGCAGGGAAGAACCACCCAAACTACATTGTCTCTCTCCTAATAGAAGCTGGCAACAGTTATAGATTGAAGCAGAAAGTTGCTGTCTTACTAAGGCTTTGTTGACCCCAAAATAGTACCGTTTCTCAGCTTTCCGATGTTTCGTGCCTAATCTATAGTGGCTCTGAAGGTGTCCCATAACACTCTGGCAACCATTATGGGTGCTTGTAAAGTGATCTTGGCAACCCATGAATTGCCCATGCTGCCCGGAGACATCAAACACGAAGGACTGTCTGCCAAGTGTGTTTGCGGAAGCAGTTCGCAACAAACATATTGTTCAGCTACTGTTTTGAAAACTTGCATGTATTGTACGACAAGGCTTCAAAAACTTTTTTTTCCTTAGTTCTCAGAGAAGCAGACCTTGCGGTATAGCCGTGCGCTTTTGATACAAATGGCTGGAGACGTATAAAAAACGTGCCATCGCTGCACTAGGCATGTTCCTGCACCACTGTATTTGACTAAAGCCCATGAAACCAGTGCGGAAACTGTGCATTCCACTTGGTAAATATTTTTCAGGATGAATACTTTTGCACCTGGTGAATACTTTCACACGACACGTCGTCTTGTGTAACACTTCATAGGAGAGACTGATGTTCTGGTTATGGCATTCACCAACCGGCGTACACCGTGTGTGACATTCCTCAAAGCGATATAAAAGCAATGCCTGCTCTCTAAGAGCCATGCTTGTGAGAAAATGGCAGGCTTAGCAAAATTCGTTGTGAAGATCTTATCTTATAAGAGTAATGGCATTTTTTCCTGTTAAACGTCCCTAGTGAGTTCAACTGGGCAGAGGGTAGGCTGTATCAAGTTTTGTTAGGAGTTATTTTAAAGTTATGGTTACATACTGTGTGTGCACTCAGTCAGAGCATGTCTATTTTGTTTCGTTTGGGATTTGTGGCTGTCTGATCGATGAGTGACCGACTGGAGAAACGAAAGAATAGCGTGTGTGCTTTGTGCTTCTTTCGTGATGTGAGAGTTCGACCCCCAGAGAAAAACTGATGGCTGCAGGCATAACAGCTCAGTCAAATCCATGCTGCAGAAGTTATTAGTGCAGTGGTAAAAAAACAAACAAATGTTGGACACTTTCCCTCGTACTGCAATGAGGATTTCATGATTCTGGTAAAGATTGGGCAAGACTTAAAAGGACACTGACATTGGAAACTAACGGCAAATGTTTCACTTTCCGAATGTGCACTTCCCTCCCCCCCAAAAAAAACCTAAATAAACCATAATTCCACTGGCGGATATCGTAGCTACTCATCTACCCCAGTGTGAACATAAAAAAAAAAAAAAACCAAAACGTCAGTCTTCAACAGCAGTACTGTGGTTGTTGGCTTTTAGAGCTGGCACGAAAGGCCTCCATGATGAAGCAGAAACTATGATGAAGATGTGAACCACGCACTGCTGTGATAATAGCTGCCAAACAACCCTGAATGATGTTTTTATGGCATGTAAACTAGAAACCTGGTCTTGGGACTTTCTGCAAGCTTCACGTGGCAGATACGAGAGCAAGATATCAGCACCTTCTGACTTTTAAGACAATCTGTCAGTGTTCTTCAAGATGGCAGTACATATTTGCTTATCTCTAGCGATTTCCAGCATACTGTTCTCTGAAATAATATGCAACGTACCACAATCTCGGGTGTCATAGTTTTGGTGCACGGCTGGTGATTATCGTTTCCAATCAGAGAATCAAGTGATCTTGTACAAGATGAAAGCCATCACAAAATGCAGATGTGTCGTATACACCTGATGTTTTTGGCACTGGTATTGTAGCTACATGCACACAAACACAGAAGCTGTCATATTTCACATACTGTAGTGGTAGCGACATACAGCAAACGAGTACTGGAAAATGACTTGCAATGTTTTGACGATGTCATACATGTAGGCCAATAATGAGCGAGAGAGGGAACGACAGTATAAATAGTTTTAGTTTACTTTCCTTTTCTTGCACCGTGGCTACACTTGGGTGCACATCCTGTTTTTGTTTCTTTGAAAGTCGTATGTTGGGCATTTATGTTTCACCTTGTACCCACATATGAAGCATTCACAAAACACATCACACGAAATGCTACACGAACGAAGTAAGGGATTTTCTCTGGAGATCCTAACAAATGAAACACAGCAGTCCTAGCTAATGGCATTGACGAAGTCCGGCCAAGGTCAAAGCCGCATGCCTCAATATCGTGCAGTTTATCGCATGTACAAACTGGCCTCATAATTTTATCAGACATTTGCTCCCCAGAGAATCTCTGGTTTTATGCCATCGAGGCTCGGTAGTACAAATTTAGTGGAACAAAGGGTTGGTTGCAAAGGCTACCACACTATGAAATTTAGAGTCTGGAACTATGTGCCCAGGTACCGTGGGAATTCTTGAAAAAAATCCCACATACCATTAACTTTTATGGCTAACTGCAAGAACATTTTAGGTCGTCTAGTATAGTGCACCGGGCAATACATGAAAATCAACACAACTGCACAGTCAACTTTTATTTGTTGGCTTGTGTCTGTTTAAAGTAGTATTATCAGATACAACACCTGTGAGGGATACACATACAATACACAAATCAACCATGTTATATGTAATACAGTGTGCTGGAAGCACAGATGTTGGCAGTGGTACCCAGGGGCCTTCCTCATCTGCTTTTTTGGTTCTTATGATAATAGCATTCATTCGTATTGAACACACATGCAAAGTCCTGACAAAATTCTCATTTCAATATTAGATATTTAGGTGTCAAGTTTTGAAGCTGTCCTGTAGTGCTTCAACTGGTACAATAAACTGGCATATGCCAGTGCAACCACCGAACAAGCTTTAGTGTAAGGCTCAGTGACTGTACATGACGTTCCACTTACACCATTTCTTTAGACATAAAAAAAACTTTTGGTTATTGCACAAGCTATGTGTATACCGATGTTTTTTTTTTTCACGTTAATTATTGTCGCAGTAGAAATCTGTAAAGGTGTGGGAACGGGAACTTTTGAAATGATTTCAAATGTTACCAAAAGCAAACCAATTCGATTATCAAAACTGTTTTGAAGATGGAAGAACTGCTTTTACAACTTATACTGTACACTCACTCCTCATTATAACATAGTTGCATCTTACGAGAAAATAAGCTCGTCATATCCGAAAATTCGTGATAAAGACTATTTCTAACAGTGTATTTATTGCAAGACTATTTTCCATTTAATTTGCTATAACCTTTAATTCGTTATACCGGTGTTTGTTATATCGAGGCTTGAGTGTAAATGATGTTCACATCGAAGTGTTTCCTGTCCTGGCATTAAAACTAGAAATGGACAGCAGCAGGAATGAATAGGCACATTTTTCTCACGTACAGAACTTGCCGGAGTGTGCGAACGACTGCTGTATACCGCTAAAGTCTGGCTCCCCGTGTGATATATCCTGTTGCACCGCACGTTTTACGTATTATGGCTATATTATGCCCGTGCAGGCTAAGTTTATTGCAATTTTACACCGATCTTGTATTTGTATGGGTGCAGTTGACATTCTAAAATACTTGGAAAGTATTCTAGAAACATTCCTGTCTTCAAATAGCACCATTCAATTCAAAGATCAAATCAAAGAGGGCACTGTTTGATTATGTATTTCCATGCATCTTTAAAAAAAAAAAAAAACTGTGAACATCAGGAACATTCTTTGTGAGCATTGTGTAGGACGACTGTTTTCTAGATGGTTGCAGCTTTAGAGCAAAAGTTGATTACAGTGCCTAATTAAGTAATGGCTTGAAGTACATCAAGGCCCGTTTGGTTTCTGTGAATTGTAGTAGCGAAAACCATGATGGCAGCGGTATTCTTGAGTCTTTATGAAAAATGAAATATAGTTAGCTACTGCTGTCATGCTACTAAATGCATCTTGTAAAGATTAAACCAAATATGAATATAGTGCTTAGCTGTGGCTAACATATGCCACAACGTAATTAGCAAACATGTTATATTTACCAATTACAAACAGTAGTTGCGGTGCCTATTTAGCATCACCATGGTATTACAAATAATATCATGCAGTATTTTACCGACTTTGTAAAATGGTGTTGTTCTCATGTGGGAATTTCCTGGCATTGCCCATGCACTACTTTCACTATTTCCTGTTCTCTAATGAAATCTGTTTGTTTTACTTTTACTGTGACCATCGGATTTGTCGAACTCATGTTGTCCCTATAACACTGCTACATGTGGTTCATCATGTGGGTTGTAGTTCTGTACATTTCCCACACTACTCTTGCACACAATGTGGAGAGCTGAAACAGTTTAACATTTGTACTTTTTTGTGTGAATACTAGAAAATGCATACGAATCCATTTTGCTTTTTAGTATTGGGGGAAGTAACGCAAAGGCTTGTTCACCGCACTTCACGCTTGTGTGCCATTCTGGGCCTTGCATGTGCATATGCAATGAAGTTTCACAAAGCAGATCCACAATTTACACAGTGCTTTGAACATGATATCCGGCTTGTCTATTGTATAAACAGCCTCCTTTTACTGTTTTCATTTTTCGTTCCAAGTCCTTTAGTGTAGTGCAACTGTACATTGCAAGAGTGCAAAAGCGTTTGGCTATGTCTTTCGAAGCTTTTCTGGTGATTCTAAGCTTGAACCAAACAACTTGCTTACAAAATTCGGAAAAAACTTACACCTCTTGACAAAAGAACTGAAGTTCACTATTATTTACCAACTTGGATGTCAGAAACACATCGAGGTGTTGGCACGATACTCGTCAGGAGCAGCTAAATACAAAACACTTGATTGATCTATGCTAAACACACAAAAAAGTTAAAAAAACGTTGATAGGTTTTAAGGTTGACCTGCCGTACTTAAAAGTTAACCTTCATCCTACTACAGTGCAGATAACTTGCAGTGGTTCGTGTTCTGTAAGAAAGAGACAAGTTTAGAACAGACAAAGAACTTTATAAAAGCATACCTTTAGAATGACTGCCAGACCATTGCACCTCTTATCCACATGTTCGTGAATCAACATCAACCGAACTCACTCTTTCTCAGCTATTCGAGCATACTAAATCATTCAGAATCTGCCACTTTTGCACACCATGGTAGGTGCACAGCCACAAAGGTGGCCTCTGTAACTTGGCATGCTGCCGCAGTCGTGGAGGCCACTACGTAATGGGAATGCTAGTAGATAGCTAGGCTCTGTCCACTGCGAGAGACTCAATTTTCAGTGGCATTCATGGGCCCTTTATGAACCAGCAGAGCGAGTCTGCTAGATTCGCACATTCCCGTAGGGCTGACTGCTCGACAAAGCAGCTTGAGTTGACCGTGCTGAGCCAGTGTGAATGCTGTTGCTTGTTCTTCATCAGTTAGTGTAGTTCCAGTTGGTGTACCTTGACAAGATGGGCACGTGGCTTCTGTGTCTTGAGAACGGCCATGCAAAAATGCCAATATTTGCTTTGTATTGCTCTCGTGCACTCGGACTGCTCTCTTGGTCTTGAGCGATCACACCTTGTTTTTTATCGCCTCATATTGTGCCGATGCTCTGGTGTTGTGCGCTTCATTCTAGTCATACAGAAACACTCTCTAGTGGTGTTATCTCGTTTGTAGTTGTGCAAAACTTTCGCACTCCCAGGGTCTCTGTTGTGGAAGTCGATGTTATTTAATTTTCAAGAGCCGCTTTACCACGTTTTAATAACTCACAGCTTTTTAAGCTACAAGAAAAGCTGTTGCCAATTTTGTAGGAAACCCTAGACTGAAGCAAGGCAGGCGCGTGCGCTACTGCAATTCAGCAGTGCTCACAAGCTGTTGCAGGACAGGTTGCAACCTGTCACTATTTCTGCATCGAAAATGTCGTCGTTGCATTCGAATCGTTGGATGAATTTCTCATCGTGCCTGGCCTTTTCTTCTGTCAGTGTCGTGCTGTAGTGAAATTGGATTTTTTCTAGACTGTGTCTACATGCTATTGTGTTGATACAATGTGGCTTTTGTTTCCAGGAAATCTGTGTGTTGGTCGGTTGTTTTACCTATGTTGGCACTCCTTTTCTTTTATCTGCTTGCCCGGTTGCATGTACGATTGGTTTTTGTGGAAATAAATGTGGAACACAACGAACAGGCATTGGTTTGAAAATATCAGACACTTGTCACGCAATAGAATATATTCAGAATGAGTTATTTGATCTAAAAAAAAATTAGCCAAAAAAAATGTATGTAGGCTCTGAGACGAGATTATGAACATTGACCGCATTAGTGGGTTGCAGTACTATGCAGCATCAATCATAACTGAGTATAAACCCGCTAATCTCTTAGCTGCGTCTGTGACCAGGTGCATCACTAGTAAGCTCTGAATGGTTGCACCCGACAGATATGGCCCTAGAGAAGATTTGGATCTCGAAATGCTTGTAAGGTAGCTCAGAGTATCGTACTGTTGTAAAGCTCCTCTCACTTCAAGGACATTTTTCGTTTTCATGATGTGCACTGTCAAAGCTCTCCGTATGCCAGAGCCAAACAACAATTACAAAATATTGTAGTTTTCGCCACCGAGCATCTTCCAGCCAACCCCACCGCATGGACATTATCACGACAGCTCTTCACAGTTTGCTGGGGGGGGGGGTGAAACTTGCATCTTGCATGCAGTCTAAATCACAGATCTTGGTTGTTTCCATGAACCACGTGCGACTGATGGCAAACTCACATCTGCGGCTCGTATTTGGCAAGTTGCAGTCTTCCGTTAGGTCAGACTTGTGTTGATACATTGCTGTGAAGCCGCTCTCTCAATACTGAAACCGAAAGTGCTGTTTTAAGGTAGCGGTATTAAAGATATGTTCAGTGCATATCACTGCAAGCACTATGACACTTTTTTTAGTGTTCTCGACACCCACGTTTGTATTTAGGAACTGCCCAAAAATATTTGAAATTCATGTCAGTACTCCTTTAATAGGGCAGAACAAGTTTATGCACTTGTGGTATGCCAATCTAAATGCTCGCCTACGACTTGAGAGCATTTGAAAAGAAGTTATCGTGAGAATAACCAATGTTAGAGCAAGAAGACACAACTTGACAAGGTTTCAAGAACAGTGTTCTGTGGCTGTTTATGTGTTGATCTCTGGTAAGTAAGCCAACAACAGTTGATTGATCTAAGGACTAGGTTGTTGCAAGGAAAGTAATGCAATTAGGTACTTTTCGAGGCTCTAACGGAACATATTCAAGGACAAAAATAGCATTGTGTGTAACACCTCGAAAACAAAACCACTTGCTAACAATGCGAGGGTTCTTTATTTCTTTCTTCAACTGCGCAAGAGTGAACAAAGTACACAAAAAGGGCTTGGCAACAAAATCATACTGGATTGCAGTGATGCAGTTCATTTACCAACTGCTAGGATTGGCTTGTGCATTGAAGAGACTTCATCTTTATAGCTACCTGTTTAAACACATAGCCAGTGATTCAGATGATTTGAAGTGCATCACAATCAAATGTATGTTTTTTCAAGTTCTTAAGAATTGCATGTATACTGCTAGGTATTCAATTATTTTCACCTAAGGCTTCACAGGCCGCTCTGAACACTGCATGGAGGGAAAAGTAAAACGGATAATCACAGCTAACTCGCGATTCAAGTGCTTATCATTCAATGCATAAATTTCTATTCATTTTTTTTTTTCATAGTTTACTGGTTGCTGCATTCCCATCCCCTCATTGAGTCACTTAAGTGAATATGCGATGTCAGCTAATTCCATACTCTTGGCTCGTTATCTTTAGTGATGTACAGCTGTCATTAGATAGCTTTGTGTCGCATACTATACATGGTGCGGTGCAGTGAATTATAAAAATAACACTCCCACCATGAATGTCTTTATTTTATGCATTCTTGATATGTCATTTGTTGGGACATTTCAGCAACACACCCACCATGAATTTCTTTATCGGTTCTTTTCAATATGTGTCTTTTGTTGGGACATTTCTGCAAAGAATGATTGTGTTGGACGAGAATTGTTGCTGTCACAGCTTCAGAAGAATAAGGAAAAAAAAAGATAAAAAGTTTTTGCACAGATCAGACTTGTTTTTGCTATCACACATACGTAAATACAAGCATGAAGTTTTCTAAATTAAACAGAGGGGACTCTGCCACTGCAATCATTCAGCGATCATGGGAATGATGGGTAGTACACGGATTCGCCTAGTCTTCGTACTTGTGGGTTTTGGACGTACTTGTGGCTTTGTTTATTGCTGTGTTTTCGTTTTGTTTGGAATAGCACAATGGGCGGTGGTGAACTTTGTGTGTCGATTTGAAACGGTGAGCCTAAAAGACTAAAGGCGCCCTGAAACACTTTTTCAAGTAACCATGGAATGAATTCACTAAAAGAGCTTATTGTCTCACGAATTTAACACTGCTAAAGTTTTAAGAATCCGTCCAGTACGAGCAGAGTTCCAAAGATTCGTCGCATGCTGCGATAGCATTCGCTCTTTTTTTGTCCCGACGAAAGCGCTGGAAGCTAAGCAGAGAGGGACGGCAGGGGCAAATAAAATGCATCACGCACGACTTGTGACCTTAAGCACTGTTTTTTTTCTTTCTTCAAATACGCGGCTTCTTCAGCGTGATAGCGCATGCACAACTCGCAGCCTCCTGCGGCGGTCCCTGTAACGACCGAGCGCGCCATGTTCGAATCAGCCAATGGCTGATAAATGGCCTTCTACGAGTGATTTTTGAGTGCCTTTCGTCATTTTTCGAGGGAAGAGAAAGCAATATTTAGCAGACTTTAAAGTTTATTGTGAATTCCAAGGCATGTGCTGCGCTGTAATATTTAACCCGGGGAGTTCTTGTTCTCGAGAACCCATACTACCAATGGGCAGCAATTTCTGACCATCTTCAAAAAGTGTTGCAGGGCCCCTCTAAAGTAGTAAAGTCCAATTTCTGAACATTTTATATTTTTTGTTTTGTGACAAAACAGCTTTAAGCCATGCGTAGCCCATCTGAGCCGAAGGTACGAAAATTTGACAAATCCATGTACTACCCATCATCGGCACTGAAGTGCTGTATATTGCAGCTCCCGTAGACAGCAGAGCCAGAGTTTCCTCTAGTGTATTTATAAGAAACTCTATTGGTACAAGCACAAGTGATATAATAAGAGTGCTCTTCATCCTATGTGAAGCTAGCTTTGCTTAGCAGATTAGCACAATGTCAGCTCAAGAGGTGCAGGCAATGAACGGAACGGTACCGCTCTTTCCTTTTATTTTCACATTTTGCCCCTGCCTCACAACACATATGCAGTACAAGGCTATTAGCTACGCACTTGCATGTATGTTCCCTTTCATGAAAGTGGTGGCTGTGCCAGCTATGACGTCATAAATTTAATAGAATTACATTCGTATGCTAGTGTATGCATGTGATTCAGGTGGGCAATATGCAAGGTGTTTCAAGAAATGTGTTGAATATTCTTTAAAAAATTTGGGAAATGCGACATTTTCTTGCTTTCTTCACGATTGCTTTTTTTCTGTAGGGGCTCGCATCTTAAGACGGTTGAAAACATCACTCGGGACAATAATTATGAAAGTTAATCAAGTGTTCAATAGTGGAGTTATGCAGTTATGTCTAAATAATTGAAATTCTTCAAGCAAAAACCCATTGCAGCTTTGAATTCAGAAAAGGTGGCCTATATCAATTGTTGTGGCCTGAGGAAATTCAGGCAAATTCAACGGTGAAACTGAAACCGAAGCCCTGATGAGCGCAACAAGCAGACTAAAATGACGTCACTCTTCAAGACAACGATCACAGGTGTGCCATTCTTTCTCGTTCGTTAACATGTGTATATCATACATGCTGACATTACAAGCGCAGCCCACACACCCACACAACAAAGTTGTTTGATGGTTTGTGTAACGATGCTCGCTCATTCAGAACGTCTCAGACAAATATGGCAGCTGCACTCGTCCCCATATTGATTTTGGTTTTGCAGCACAATTTTGGAGAATTTGATTACTTTGCAGTTATTATTAGAGGTCGCTAATAAATGAAGGGTCTAAATTCTCCAGTTTCACTTAACCACCTATCTCTGATAATTAAATAAATTAACCCAAATCTTTGAATTACTGCACTTTATGATGTCTTTAGTCATCAGATTCCTGCCGCTTCAGAAAAAGTAGTTGTGAAGACAGTGAGCAAATATTGGATTTTTCAAATTTTCAAGAATATTGAAACACCCTGTATGTATACGTGAGTAGGTTCAGAGATTAACACTTTCGGTACACGTCACTTCGCCAACAGGAATGAATAAAATAAGCACAACTAACATCAGTGTTTCACACGGCACATTTTTCAGATGCTTCGAGACTGCACTAAGCATTTCCTAGAGTACCAATATCAACATAACAAATAGTGAAACATGCCCTCACATACACATTTTTAGCAAGACACACTATTTTTGGAAGCCTTTGGTCCAAAGTATCTGTTATTAGTCCCATTACTCTGTACTGGAATGTTTCAGTTGTATTCTGATAGTTCCTCATGTCGTCCATAAGATTGTTATGAAGATTTAATAAAACTTACATACAATCCATATTTAGTCGGTAAAATTATGTGGAAATCATGGATTTATTCAGAATGGCATGCAGGATGTCACAATATATCTTTGTGCTGCACATATGTTCCATTGCAAGTCAACGTGCATGCCTTTGCTTACACTCTAAATTGCGGTTTGTGTAAGATCAAAAAATATATGCTATAAAGGTATGTGCAAGGCAAGTCGACAACTGTCCGTTGCTTCCTTTCTTTTTCTTGCAGGCAACCGCCTGCTAGAAAAACTTCATTCGGGGAGATTGTTGCATTTCCTGTGGCGTAGATGGCAAGAAGACATTACGTGCACAAATAAACATAAGTACAATCACCCGGACAATACATGTTGATTCCCCCTAGCGCACCTGCTGGCTTAGAATGCCAGCAGCATGGGCATAATGCCATGCGACAGCACTGATATTATTCACACTTTGGATAGTATAATACTATAATGCTATAAAATCTGAGCACTCTCTAGTGGCTTATAATGTTGGTTTACATTGAGAATTTTGTTGCAAAAATGGGGCAGAAAGATGGCAAGTTACAGTCTCGTGAATCGAAGTAGCAATGGCAATTAAGGATTCCGAAAGAACAGGCAGTAATAAGAGATTGAAAACGTGGGCTTGCAGCATAGCGTAGCATTCTGGGAAGAAGTCTGGAATGTTACTAGGGTGAACTAACACAGCATGCAAAACCACATGCAGTGATAGAAATTGAAAATGATGGCAGTGGCAAATAAGCATGTGGGAAAATGTGCATGGTCATTGCCTTTCACTTATCATTGATGAGGCAGTACTACTTTTCTTAACAATAGAAAAGTTTATTTTCAAAAATTTTCAAAAGTATGATTGCGGAACAGTCTTGAGATCAGCCCTGGAGGTGATTCTGGGAATACAGCATCATTTAAAAAAATATGCACAGCAATTCATTGCATCAGTTAAAAGCATCAGCAGGCTACACAACACTTGCTAATGCTGTCACAAAAGGCATCATTGTGGTCTTTACATGATTCAAACTTCATCCTGGCAGTGTAAAAATGGCCGAAGTCTTAATCAAACATACAAATGGTCCAAAGTTAAAATACTGTCGCAGGAAGGAAGCCTGTTGAAAAACATGCTTAAAAAAATGTTGGTATGAAGAGACACCACGAGAGACACATGTTATAGCGCACAAAAAGTGCACGTGATTTTTTTTTTTCAACCACAACTTCAACTGCATCACCTCTTTCTGTGCTCTGGTATCTTTCCTGATCCACTTCATTGTAGTGTAACCACAGTCTTTGATTTATATGTGGGGTTTAACGTCTCAAAAGCAAGCACAGTCTTTGGTAAAGAACATTAAAAAAAAGAATGTCCACAAATGGCAATTTCGGCACAACTTTTTCACTTGTGCTGGCATGTTTGAGATTCTGTCATCACATGTTGTTGGGCATATGCAGATATAAAATGAACAGTTTCACAAGTGCATTGGTGTAAATGTGCCATGATTTAAAATGATCCCTAACTCTGCATAAGTTTCACCGAATAACCTTATGTCGATGAGAATGAATTAGCACTGCGGAACATCTTTCTCCACTGTCATTATTTAGCCAAAAAGATGAATGTACAAAGTGAAATATAAGTTTGAAGTGTTTACAGAACGTGAGCAGCGAGACTGATGTAAAAGATGCTTCAGTATGGCTTTAATGATATGGCTTGGGCACCAATTGCAACATACAGTTCAACCCCTTTGTAAGAGACACTGATGCAAGATAGGTGGTGACACACTAGAAGTTGTAAAGAAATACGTCTACATAGGACAGGTAGTAACTGCAGAGCTGAATCTGAAATATCTAGAAGAATAAGGAGTGAAATATCTAGAAGAATAAGGATGAGGTGGAACACATTTGGCAAGCATTCTCAAATCATGAGTGGAAGTCTACCACTATACTGTGAGAGGAAGGTACCATAATTACTCGAATCTAACGCGCACCTTTTTTCCGGTTAAGCGAGTTCATAAATCGCATGCGCGTTAAAATCGAGTGCGAAAAAAAATGAATACGGTCATTCTATTGCCATCAGCATTTCCAAAATGGCCACCCCCAACGTGCTTCGGCATGGCGCGTCGGCCATTTCTGCCTATGTGTTTTCCATGTGCGGCACTTTGTATGTGTGCTGAGGAGTTCGTCATCTTGTAGTTCATCAGCATCGACGGCATGGAAGGGCCGACTCCAGAAACTCGACGAGTGCACCACGATGCCGCTTTTAAAAGAAAAGTCATCGCATGTGCCGAAACAGACGGAAATCAGGCCGCATCGCGGTCGTTCGGAGTTCCCGAAACGTGCGTGTGGGACTGGCGGAAACAAAAGCAGAAGATTGTCAAAGATTCATGCAAAGGCTTCAGTGGACCACAGCAGGGTCGGTTTTCGCAAATTGAAGAGCTGCTCGCTGAGTATGTGCTTGAGCAGCGAGCGGCACAGCGGCCCGTGACGACAGAACTGCTCTAAGTGCGGGCTATGCAGTTAGCTTTAGAAAAAGGGCTAACGCGGAGCCAGTTCAAAGCGAGCAGGTGCTGGCTAACTAACTTTATGAAGAGGAAAAGGCTTTTCCCTCCGAAAGCGAACGGGCATGCGCCGAAAATTGCCGGAGGAGTACGAAAAAAAGCTTCACAGTTTTCAGAGGTTCGTCCTAAACTTGCGGCACAACAACGGCTACCTGCTTGGGCAAATCGGGAATGCCAATCAGATGCCTCTTTACTTCGACATGCCTGGCACCACAATCGTCGAGAAGAAGGGGGCGAAGCAAGTTCGCATGCTGACATCGGGCCACGGTAAAACAAGAGTGACGGCAATGCTCTGTTGCACGTCAGATAGGTACAAGCTTCCCCCGTACCTCATATTTAAACGGAAGACGCTCCCGAAAAAAGTCTTTTTCCCGAGTAGTGTGATCGTGCGGGCCAACAAGAAAAATGGGTGCGCGTTGCAATCGATGTCTTACTTTTTTTTTTTTTTTCGTCGTGAAAACCGAGTGCGCGTTACAATCGAGGGCACGGTAGAATCGAGTAAATACGGTATGTAACAACTGAATCTTGCCTGTACTTACCCATGGAGCAGAAACTTGGAGGCTTATAAAGAGTGTTTAAATTGAGGACGATGTAGTGAGTGAGAGCAAGGAAAATGATAGGTGTAACCTTTTTAGACACGAAAATAGCCGAGCGGGTCGGGGAACAAACGGGGGGGGGGGGGGGGGGGGGGTAAGAATATCACAGTTGAAATCAAGAAGAAATGGACATAAGTAGGGCATGCAGTACACATAGGCAAGATAACCGCTGGTCAGCAAGGGTAACTGACTGAATTCCAAGAGAAGACAAACGCATGAGAGCAAGACAAAGAACTAGGTGGGCAGATGAGATTAAGAAGTTTGCAGGTATAACGTGTCAGCAGAAAGCACAGACAGGACTGGTTGGATTGGCAGAACATGGTAGAGGCCTTTGCCCTGCAGTGGGCGTAGTCAGGCTGATGATGATGTAGGAGTCACTAGGGGTATAAGAAACACCAGTGTGCCTGCATTGAAATAGTGGTCCAACTGAAGGTGAGAACATGGTACCCTGCTCATAAGAGGCACCTTTAAGAAAGAACAACTGCTCCCCAGTATGTGTCTTTTATATAGGGGCGCAACTAGGTTGTGTTGAGCGACGGACAACATTTACTATAAAATACTGCATATCAAGCGATGCGAGATTAATCCCGACTACATGTGTTTGCATATACTAAGTGCGACAGCATTCTTGCACTCGGCCTTCCCCCTAAGTAGCTTCTACAGCCAGGAATTAAACTCATCGCTGGATGCACAGCGGCAAGGCGCCATGGAGCCATTGCGACATGCAACCCCTTCTCCACAGGTTGTTAAGAGTATTTGACTCAGATGGAAAAGGCAACCTAATTTCTTCTAGCCTGTTACTCAGTGCTTTGTCGACTCTTAACAGATTCATCACCACGCCCATCATTTGGCATCGTGTTGTCAGAGTACCAGCTTCCTGGGTCACAGCAATAACCATCGTGCTCCGACTTAATGTGGCAAACAGGGTGGACGAGCTTCAGGTTTTCAGTTGTGAACAGAAGCCTGTAGAAGTATTCGGCGTTGACAGCTCTTCCATCAGCAAGCTGAATGGCTTTAGACATGGTTGGCAGAATGGATCTGGACCTCTCGATTCTGCACAAGGAGGTTAGCTCAGTGAGGATGACAGCCGTTTTTCTTGGTGCTACAGTTTACAAACGATGCAGTGTTGGCAAAAAAAAAAAAAAGTCACAGCGTTGCCACAAAGACGAAGCAACAAATTGGAAGGTCACATGCAGAATGGCAAGCAGATCGAAACGTGCCCCGCGTTTCTCATGCACAAATAACGCATGAAACGTACTCACAGGTACAGATGAACGCGAATAAGCGCCTCAGTTGTTACTTCGCTGTGTCTGAAAAGCGCGCGCTTTTCGCAAACAGAAACTGCAATGATTGCAGTGACCTTTGTGCGCCCGGTAACTACAATAGAATCGTTCCAGGTAAAGCCTGAGGTCATCCAAGACGTATGATCCTCCCCGTGAGATAAGGGTGCGCGAGGGAGCGTCGCCCGCCTGCTCTAAGCGGGGCAAAGTTTGCATGGGAGATGAGGGCGCGCGCTCATGCGCCATCTTGCTGTTAATGCTGAAAACACGATACTTCCCCCTCCGAGATGCTTATCACCAGCGGTAAGTGGTAGATATAAATAGCTTCCCATTCGCACATTGATGGACGTGCTCCTCGGTGGCTCAGTAGTTTGTGCCTTGCACTCACGACGCAGAGGCTCCGTTCGATTCTGCGTGCCGGAGTCTTTTTATGGATTTTTTTTCTTGCGTTTTCGTAAATATAGATACGTATACATAGGCGGTGAGTGACACTGATGCCAGCGGCAAAATCCAGCCAAGAGTGCCCGTATGCTTTCTATCGCAAGAATATGCACTCAGGCTGGCTCGATACGAAAAATTGGACCATCAATTACAAACTCAATTGCCCTAACGTAACACCTGTATTGATAACATAACTGTTTAGGTAATACTCTGCACACATGCCTTGCATATTTTCTCACAAAACGTCGAATGACTACTCTAAAGTTTCTTGGAAAGGCACCTGGGAGTCTCTTACCTGTGGTCCAAATTCCACGTGCTGAATATGACCAGCTGCTCTCTGCTGGCATACGGGTTGATCGCGTGAAGCCGTCCAGAGCACAGGTCCTTGCTGAACGTCCCCTGGCAATTGAACTGGCCGTCACTCAGGCAAAGTGCACCTGCTTCACCACGCACGAAGTAGTGGCCGTTGTGGTCATTCTGCTTGAGTAGCTGTAGGAATTCCTCGAACAGGTGACGCACGCAACCTCTCTTGCTCTCCCCGAGTCGCTTCTGCATCTCGTCTTTAGACTGCACCACAAGAAAAAAAGAAACCATTGCGTGACACGTACCTACGTAGTTTACGAAAGCAAGAGATGCAAGTTGCTTGGGTTGTGCAGGCAACCACAATAACAACGGCAAAAGGTGGGAGACGAATACAGTAGACTCTCGGTAAACAGAATTGATGTTTGAACTAAAAAACTGCATCTAGCACAATTGGTTTCGAACTTGCACTTTACAGTCTTATTCACTTCTCAGTAAATGCAACTCCTGTTAAATGGAACATATTCCTGGTTCCTTTAGGTTCTCCTTAATAAGAGTCGACTGTATGCTGGTACTGTGGTTTTTCGACTAAGTGGTTCTTGACTACCGTAATTACTCGAATCTAACGCGCACCTTTTTTCCGGTTAAGAGAGTTTATAAATCGCATGCGCGTTAGAATCGAGTACGAAAAAAAAAATGAATACGGACATTCTATTGCCATCGGCATTTCCAAAATGGCCGCCCCCTACGTGGGTCGGCATGGTGCGTCGGTCATTTCTGCCTATGTGTTTTCCATGTGCGGCACTTCGTACATGTGTTGAGGAGTTCGTCATCTTGTAGTGCATTAGCATCGACGGAATAGAAGGGCTGAGTCCAAAAACTCGATGAGTGCACCACGATGCTGCTTTTAAAAAAAAGTCATTGCGTGTCTCGAAACGGACGGAAATCGGGCCGCATCGCGTTCGCAGTTCCCGAAACGTGTGTGCGGGACTGGCAGAAACAAAAGCAGAATATTGTCGACAGCAAAGATTCACGCAAAGGCTTCAGTGGACCACAGCAGGGTCGGTTTCCGCAAATTGAAGAGCTGCTCGGCGAGTATGTGATTTAGCAATGAGCGGCCCGTGACGACAGAACTGCTCCAAGTGCAGGCTATGCAGTTAGCCTTAGAAAAAGGGCTAATGCGGAGCCAGTTTAAAGCGAGCAGGAGCTGGTTAACTAACTTTATGAAGAGAAAAGGCTTTTTCCTTCTGAAGGCGAACGGGCATATGCCAAAAGTTGCTGGAGGAGTACGAAGAAAAGCTTCACAGTTTTCAGAGGTTCGTCCTAAGCTTGCGGCACAACAAGGGCTACCTGTTTGGGCAAATCGGGAATGCCGATCAGACGCCTCTTTACTTCGACATGCCTGGCACCACAGCGGTCGAGAAGAAGGAGGCAAAGCAAGTTCGCGTGCTGACATAGAGCCACGGTAAAACTAGAGTGACGGCAATGCTTCGTTGCACATCAGATAGGCACAACCTTCCCCCGTACCTCATATTTAAATGGAAGACGCTCCCAAAAGGAGTCGTTTTCCCGAGTGGTGTGATCGTGCAGGCAGATGAGAAAAATGGGTGCGCGTTGCAACCGATGTCTTACTTTTTTTTTTTCGTCGTGGAAACCGGGTCCGCGTTACAGTCGAGGGCGCGGTAGAATCGAGTAAATACGGTAGTATTTGGTTCAATGACACAGCAGCATTATTCATGCTTTGTAAAAAAATGTGTCAGACCTTCAAATGTAAAAAAATCACAGCATATCCACGGAGTGAATAATGATTGGTGGGGCGAAGCATTCATCAGTGCGTCTGTGCTTTCGTCCGCCCATTTGTTCTTGCTTCCGTCCGTCCGTGTGACTGTGAATGCATCCGTCTGTCTGTGCGTCTTTCCATGAGTCCATCCGTATGTCCATTCTTCTGTATGCGCGTCTGTTCATGTGGCCGTCCCTCTGTCTGTCTGCTCGTTCGTCCGTGCGTCTGCCCCTCTGTCTGTCTGTGTGTCCGTCAGTCCGTCCGTCATTCTGTATGTCCGTCCGTCTATCTAGTGAACACTCCAAGTAAAGCCATCTCACATCTTTTCATCATATATTCCTCACATACAAGTGCGGCTACCCAGCGGACATTCTAAGGACCGCTCTTTCGGGTATGTGACACAGGTGGCTACATACACCATCAGAGAATGGACAGACGCACACCCTCAGGAGCTCTGCCACTAAAAAAAACTAGTGCTACACACATCAGCATATATAAGTAAACCTTTTGTTCTTACAAGGCATGCAAGTTCTCGTGCATATTCACCACCTTTCAGTAAATCACGTACTTTATGCAGAGCACTTGAGTGAGTCTGTTTGAGACCCCAGGAATTTAAACCATCGGCTCAATCGGTTTGTATTGTTTGCGACTGCTTCAAATCTTCTAAGTTTTGGTTTATTTCCTTCTTTTTGCGTGTGTTGTGTCGTGCGACTGTCCGTTGGTCACTCGAAGGGGTCGTCCTCCTTGTTTATGGGCACCTGCGATCGGCGAGCCTCCCAGTGCTGCGGGCGCCGGGTCAGCACAAAGGCGGCGGCCCGCTTTATTGCACCTTGTCAGTTCGGGTGCAAGAAGAGGGAAACATGCCGCTTTGGGCATCCGTGGCCTGTGGGACGTTTGACACTGCTTCCTCGAATGGCGAAGCGACGGAATTTCCCCACTGACTTCGTAGAACAATTTGTGCACATGTGTGTGTGTGTGTTTGTGTGTGTGTGTGTGTGGTGCGTACGCGTTTGCATCAGCGTGCGCGTATGTGTACTCGGATCTGTGGTCGAGAGAGGAGAGCGAGAAAGCATGGGAAGAGCCAGAGACGCAGCAAGAACAGCGAGCGAAGAAGAGTCTGCGAATTGCGAGGGACTTGAGCGGTTGTGCGTTGTGTGATGTGCGAGTAATATTATAACCTAGTTTTCTTAAGTAAATACAAGCTTCCTTTTTACATTTTCTTAACAGTGCGTCAGTCATGTGTTGTTTCTTCTATCATATTTCACCTTTTTACGGCCATATCTGCGACACCCTAAACTTTACCAAAAGCGGGATAGAGGACGCTAACATTCATCAGAAGTGGGATTTGACCGATTTTAGAAAACGTTCAGAACGAGTTTGAAATATCTTAGCGAGGAGTGCGATTGCGTCAGTGCGAGAACAAAGCAATGGTGGACTTCCAGTGAGTGTGCACTTCCAGAGAGCTAACATCAGCCATGCTGGACGGATTATCGCCGGAGAAGAGTGGTCACTGTGATGACGACGGCTGTGCTGGGCTCACCAAGCGGGAACTTTTCGACGCTTTGCACGAGAAAGACCGCTTGTTGGTGGACCTGCTGCGGCGGCTGCCTCAGCCAGAGTCGTCGGGGGCTCCACGCCAGGCGGCCATCAACATGTTTCAGGTGATGCCTGATTTGAGCAGGAATATTCCAAACTTTTCCGGTGATGGTTGCGCGTCAGCAGCCCGGGAATGGATGGAAAGTTTGTGGCAGATGGCTACGCTTCACCAGTGGCCAACGCCATTCCTGCTCGAAACTGCCAAGTGTCACCTTGTCGGCGCCGCAAAAGATTGGTACCGTTCGGGAGCTGCCGAAATTTCATCGTGGGACGATTTCGAGCGGATGTTCGGGCAGACTTTCTACAGCCAGACTCGGGCGGCGGAGCAATGGAGGTGTATGCAAGAGCGAATGCAGCAGCGAAATGAGAACACGGCTGCGTACTTCCACAAGAAGGTGCGCCTTTGCAGAGAGGCGCACTTGGATTTCTGTGATACGAGGGAGCAGGTGCTGACCGGTCTCCGATCGCGGGAGTTATGCACAATGCTTCTTGGAAGGTCGCACGAAGACGCGGATGACCAGCTGCATGACATTCAGGAATTTGAGAGGATCGACCGTGAGCGACGCTTCGGGACAGCAGCTGAACGAAGAGCGACGAGCGATGCACTTCGTATGCAACCTGCACCAAAGGCGCCGCTGCAGGGTGCGTCCGGGTACGACAAGCGGGACCAGCGGCCACCTGTCACAAATCAGAACGGTGAGCGAAAATGTTATAATTGTTTCAAATTCGGATACATTTCACGGGATTGCCCAGAGGAATGACGAATAGAAAAATATCTAAAATGTAGGACGACTGGGCATACCCAAAAACACTGCCAAGCAAAAGGCCCCAGAAATGAGACCAACGCTGTCTCTGGAGAAAAAATTGACCCTGGCGTGCTTTTGAAGCACGTTAAATGGAATGGCTATGAGACTTTGATTGGCATGTTAGACACAGGCAGTTCCGGTTGCTTACTGCGCGAATCAGCGGCGGTGCGGTGCGGAGCAGAAATGCTGGAAGGTGCTACCGCTCTGTATGGTTTCGGCAGCCAGGGCATTCCAGCTGCTCGTACGATTGGCAGGTGCCAGGCCGACTTGCTGATAGGTGGCGTCGTTGGCAAGAACATACCGATACTTGTTGTACCCGACGAGGCCCAGTCGGTCGACTTGCTTGTCGGTCGCACGTTTACCGATCTGCCATATGTGACCTACGCTGGGCTGGGCGGCAGCTTGCAATTCTGGCATAGAGACGAGTGCCCATTCTCACATCTCGAACCCTTCGTTTCGTGTCCGAAATTACGTTTGAAAACTGCTGAAGAGACCCCACTGCAGGCCAATGTCATAAATTGGGTGAGACTGTCATCGCAGTCTAACGTCACTGGTGCAGTGCTATTCAACAACTGTGGGTGCGAAATTCTTGTTGACATGGAGGACGGAGAGGTTACTGTGCCGGTGTTTATGAGCGGAAATGATGACGTGGTTTTACGTAAAGGACAAAGACTTGGCCACGGGACAGAGGTGGACATCCCTGGTTGCGAGATGATCGAAACAAATGAGTGCAGAGAGGAGTGTGGCGTGGAGAAGCCAGAGCAAATTCTGATTACAGAGGCGCAACGGCCGATTGGGTGCGAGAAAATTAGAATGGGCCCCTCCGTAACGGAGGAGCAGCGTCGTGAGCTCGCGTGCCTCCTAAATGAGTACCGGGATTGTTTCGCCGCCAATCTCAGCGAACTTGGCTGCACACCTGCCCTTTCGATGGACATACAGGAGATACCAGGTAGCGCACCCATGGCTGTTCGGCCCTACCGCATGAATGCAGCAAAGCGAGAGGCTATACGTGACATCGCCGGAGAGTGAGAAAGAGATGGAATCGTAACTGAGACACATTCCGAGTATGCGAGCCCAGTCATTCTCATCGAAAAGAAAAATGGAGAGCAGCGCGTGGTTGTTGACTATCGTCGGCTGAACGCTCAGACGATAAAGGAGAAATATCCTTTGCCAGCTATCGATGACCAGCTTGAGGGTCTTGCCGGGGCCGAACTATACGTCGTCCTTGACCTGGCATATGGATACCTCCAAGTCCTCTTTGACCGAAGAGGCCAAAAGAAAAACTGCATTTAAAACTCCTGATGAGACAGGAAAATTCGAGCGCATGATGTTTGGACTTACAAATGCCCCGTCCGTGTTCCAGCGTCTCATGAATCGTGTGGTGGGACCACTGAGAGGTAAGGTTGCTATGTGCTACCTTGACGACGTGTTAACACCAGCTAAAGACTGGGATGAGTTCATAATGCGTCTGCACCTGGTACTTGAGGCATTCCGAACAGCTAATCTGACACTCCGGCCCAGCAAGTGTGTTTTGGCGATGGACTCCGTGGATTTCCTCGGATTCTGAATGAAAAGTGGAACCGTGCAGCCGGGCGACACGAAGGTGCGAGCAATAGCCGAACTCCCAATGCCAAAAAGTGTTCACGACATCAGGAGATTCTTGGGCCTAACAAGTTTTTTCTCAACGCTTCATACTGCGGTACGCCTTGGTTGCCGAGCCCCTTTCTAGACTGACCAGGAAGGACACGGCGTTTCAGTGGAGTGCTGAGCAAAATGAGAGTTTTGCGGCTTTGAAGGCCAAGCTGACATGCGAACCGGTGCTACAGTTGTACGATCTAAATGCGGAAACGGAGCTGCATACTGACGCCAGCACCAAAGGTTTGGCAGCCATGCTCCTGCAAAGAAAAGGTGGCGAGTGGCATCTCGTTTACTGCATGAGTAAAAAGACGACCGACGCTGAAAGCAACTACCACTGATCCAAATTGGAACTAATGGCAATAGTGTGGGCTGTGGACCGACTTAGGCCGTTGTTACTTGGAATATCAATTACAATCGTGACCGAATGTCAGGCGCTTGTGTACCTCAACACACAGCAAACGCTTAAACCACAAATCGCGCGTTGGTATGACTTAATCCAGGAGTTCACATTTACAATCAAGCATCTGCCAGGAGCACGAATGCTTCATGTGGACTCGCTGAGCAGAGGGGCCGTCAAGGAGCCAACTGACACGTTGAGTACACTCCTTGCGGACCGTTTTGAAGTGTGTGTCACTCACTGTTGCCGATCACGTCTTGGTCCTGCGGAGGGGAGATGAGGAGCTAAGAGAGATCATAACGATGCTGAAAAAGTCACAAGAATGTTGCACCAAGGGTGAAAGACGAAGAACTGAAGGTTACTCGATTATGAACGGATGGCTTGTGCGGAAGATAGGGCAAGGTGAGCAAGCGAGGCACAATTTCGTACTGCCAAAGAGCATGGGGAAGGCATTAGTAGTGCAGTCCCAAGACTTGATGGGGCATTTTGCACTAGACCGCACAGTAGCAAAGATACAAGAGAACTTTTGCTTTCCACGCATGCGTAACTATGTTCATAAGCATATATCGCAGTGCTTCCAGTGTATAAGCAACAAGCTTCCTTCCGGGAAGTGGGAAGGACTTTTGAATCCTATCCCCCCTGGGAAGAGGCCATTTGAAGTGGTTCACATGGACCATCTAGGACCCTTTGTGCCAAGCAAGCGACGCAACCAGTACCTTTTGGTGATTGTGGACAACCTGAAGTTTGTGAGGGTGTTCCCGAGGCGCGACACGTCGACGAAGCTGGTCCTCGCAGCGCTACGCGAATTCATAATAGAGAGATGCTTACCTGAGCGGATCATTACTGACAGGGGCAGCTGTTTCCCATCACGAGCGTTTGAAGATTTTTGCAGTGTCAGAGGGATAAACCATGTGCTCAACTCCACTCGACATCCTCAAGCTAACGGCCTGGTCGAGCGAGTGAACCGTACACTTCTACCAGTCATTACTACATCGATGGTCGATACAGAGCAGATTGGGACAAAAAGCTCAGTCAGGTAGAGTGCAGTTTGAACAACGCTGTAAACAAGACGACCGGGAAGACTCCCTCGAGATGTTACACGGTTATCGACCGGAATTTCACAGCATGGCACTGAAGCGCTTGGTTGAATCTAAAGCGTCAGTGTGGGAGGAGCCCAGCAGGCTGCGCGAACATGTACAGCAGCGCCTCATGAGCAAGCAGAAGAATATGAAGGTCGCTTACGACAAGCGCCACTTCCCGCTACAATCTACGGTGTCGGTGACGTGGTCTTCATGGCGAGGGCTCCAGAACAGACGGGAAAGCCTGCCAAAACGCAGCCAAAATATAGGGGCCCCCTTGTAATCACGGCAGTGTTGCCAGCTGACACGTATCGAGTTGCCGACTTTGACGAAACAAGGGCGAGCCGCTTCGCGACCACTGCGCACGTGTCGCAGTTGAAGTGCTGGACAACCACCGATCCGCATTCACACCTTGATGACGACGGAGAGTCTGCGGAGGAGTCAGACGCTCCCGAATGTGAGGTGCAGCGATTTAGACGTTCGGCCCATAGCTGCGCCAAGACCCATTCCTATGCGAGTGCGCCATAGTTGCGTTGGCGTCTTGTTGAGAATTGCAGTGCGTGCCGAGATTTACCGAGTGAACTGTGCGGACTTAAACAGCTGCTCTTTCTTTTTTTTTTCTTGTCTTCTTCGACGAAGGAAAAGATTCTGTTTGTGTATTGGCGTGTGGGTTCATTTATGATTTTTTTTCCATTAACGAGGATGTTAATGACTGTCAGGACGACCGAGTGTACGGGACTGCTTTAAATCTTCTAAGTTTTGTTTTATTTCCTTCTTTTTGCGTGTGTTGTCTCGTGCGACTGTCCGTTGGTCACTCGAAGGGGCCGTCCTCCTTGTTTATGGGCACCTGCGATCGGCGAGCCTCCCAGTGCTGCGGGTGCTGGGTCAGCACAAAGGCGGCGGCCCGCTTTATTGCACCTTGCCAGTTCGTGTGCAAGAAGAGGGAAACATGCTGCTTTGCGCATCCGTGGCCTGTGGGATGTTCGACACTGCTTCCCCGAATGGCGAAGCGACGGACTTCCCCCACTGACTTCGTGGAACAATTTGTGCACGTGTGTGTGTGTGGTGCATGCGCGTTTGTGTCAGCGTGCGCGTATGTGTACTCGGATCTGTGGTCGAGAGAGGAGAGCGATAAAGCGTGGGAAGAGCCAGAGACGCAGCGAGAAGGGCGAGCGAAGAAAAGTCTGCTAATTGCGAGCGACTTGAGCGGTTGTGCGTTGTGCGGTATCGAGTGGTTGCACGAGTAATATTGTAACTTAGTTTTCTTAAGTAAATACAAGCTTCCTTTTTACGTTTCCTTAACAGTGCGTGAGTCGTGTGTTGTGTCTTCTATCATATTTCACCTTGTTACGGCCATATTTGCGACACCCTAAATTTTACAGAAATCGGGATAGAGGACCCCAACAGTATACAATCAGCAAAACAACTTCGGGATCTCTCTAATGTAAGGGCAGTGCACATTCTATAGCTACCCAATTTCTAAACATGCAATACTCTTCTAAGGGGGCAATCGTTTCAAAACCAAATTAATGACCAACATGAAGTATCCAAAACATACCTTATAGTAGTATCCCTTGATTCGTGTCTTGGCTCTCTCCCTAAGAACAGACCTTTTCGATACTGCCCGCTTCTCCCCTGGACAGTGAAATGAAATGACAAAACAATTTTTTTTTTTGAAGAATGTCAATGCAAATGCACTAATGCACCAGTTAGTTTTTTGTTTTTTTTCTGTTTCCTTTACACAGTACCAGACAACCTGGGTCTTGTTCTCAAATAAAAAATTCAGTGGTTGCATAAGAACTTCTAAAATGGACTTTTAACAAAATACTTCAGCAGCCTCAATAGACTGTGTTTTCCTCTATTGTACTTTTAGCAGGCAACTATTTCACAGCTTCCAAACTTAGCAGCCGGAGACGATTCATGCAAGTCACATATATAAGCAAAATGCAGCATGACGTGAAACGCACAGCGAGTAAACCACGGTACAATCGCCAATTGCCAATTGACAACATTAAATGCCAGAAAAAACTATACTAGTATCGTCCAATACTTGTAGCACACTGTGCACCGGAAGCACCAATATGAAGAAAAGGATCCTGTTGTGACAAATTCAAGTACACAAGTTCTTTCCTCAACAAGGCAATCAACACTTTAGCAACACATGCCTCTACCAGACAGCCAACACAGGCTGCTTCAACAATTTCTCATAGCAGCTGTGCTTTGTCACTGTACAATATGAAGATGTTGGCAAACTGCGGAGCACACTTGTAATCACGACCGTCATGCGACAGGTGCGAGCTAGCCTGACCACCCAGGAAATGGAACACTCTCGCAGGCACACGTTATTGCAGTACGCAGTGTGCCTAGCATACACATGATCGCAAGAAAGTGGGACAATATATACCATCAAAAAGTGACATGACACATAAGTGTTTACAAATTGTTCTCCCCCCCCCCCCCCCCCCCGGTACCATACCGACTACTCCAGCTTTCCACAATGCTAGCCGTTGCTAGGCTTCTACCAAATGACTCAGCTTAAAGGGGCCCTCCCTGCAGCACTTTTCTAAGTATTCATTAAATGACCTCAGTATCTGATTTACTGCCCCATGAATTGACAGCCACAAACATTTTTAGGATTCGTCAAGTACAAGCAGAGTTACACGGATTTTTAGCACTTTCTTCTTTTATTATAGTGAGCATGCTAAAAGCTATGCAAAGGGTATGATAAGGGAGCAAGAAACTATGTCTATACATCAGTGTATGTCATGGCCTTGACATATTTATTTTCTTCTTTGATCCACAACTCCCCGTGTGATCACAAGCGTGCTGGTGCAACTCTAAGGGGGTATGCACTTGACGTGATCCGCAAGGAGTGCTAGCAGGGGGGTTGCCATTTTAGAGGTCTGCACACTCACCACATGCTGTGTATCTGAGATCTGTACGGCAATTTTGATGATTAGAGATTCTGGAAGCTCTCCTGCACACAGATACACGGACAGCTAAATTTATGTTATACTCCAAATACAGTTTATGCCATCATTTCCAAAGATAAATAGTGAGCGATTTCTAGATGACTTTTAAAGTTAATTGCAGATTCCATGCCACATGCAGGGTTCGCACGGTCCCTTGAAACCCTTAAATATCCTTGATATCGACAATATAAGTTCAAGGGCCCTGGGAACTCCTTGAATACTCATGAACTCATTGTTATCCCTGAAAATGCCATAAAATTTGTCCAACTATAGGAACTTAAGGGTGTATCACTATAAGTCACACCCATTTCAAGGTCCCTTTCACTTACGAATGACCATGAAAACTAGCTGTGTTGATTAATAACATCAGGTAGTTTCAGTTTTAAATCACGCAGCCGTTACGATGTCTGGCAACTAATATCAACTGGAAATTGAATCCAATCTAAGGCATATCGCTCGGTCGTTTACAGTCCCTAAGTCTAGCTAGTCTGTCATCTCTGCGCCGTCTCGAGCCAGCCCGTGTCCGCGGCGGTAATGCATGCGGAGGCGGTGCTGGGATGCATTGCAACAAGTGCCGCGGATACCGCGCAGGTGGAATCGAGGGTGCATCGTGTCTTTCCTTTTAATATTTTGCTCCCGCATGAAAGACTCATTTCCGCACTGTTCGCGTGGGCAGCAACTGGTACGTGCAGGATGTGATCTCAGCTGCGACAGGACAAAAGGGGAGACGTGCATCATGTCTCACCTAATGCTGCCCTAAGCTATTGGTCCACCCACTTTCCGGCGTGATTTCGTAGTGCAGCACACAAAGCGGCTGACAACGGCAGGCACTACTGCCCGTGCTACCGCGGCACTCGTGCTTGGCACACTAGTGAGTAGTCCTTTGTTCGTCGGGCTCGTGTGCACCATTTATCGTAGTGTGTTGTGTTCGCTTTGAAAGGTGCCAGGCGGGAAGTACAGGTTTCAACCTGCGTGGCTGCATCATACAGAATATCGTAACTGGGTGCGACCGGAACCACGTGATCCTTATCCAGCCTAGTACGCAAAATTTCAGAAGACGGTCGACATTGCAATGATGTGAGAATTGGGATGCCCCAAATGTCAGCTGGAGCTGAAAGCTTTTTTTCAACAGTTTGACTAACCACAAGCGTCTTTCTGAGCACAAGATAAATATTGTGTGTGCACATTATATTCAGTTCTGTCAAGAAAAATGGCATGGATTAAAAAAAACTACGAAAGAGACTGTGAATGTATTGATGTTCTTTTCGTGCGCCTTATGAAGCGTGACCAGTCATTCTCAACCTTATGGGAATTGCTGAAGGTCGTTTTCTTGCTTAGCTAAGAACAGGCCTTAGTTTAATGAAGTTTCAGTATGGACAAGCTCATGGTTGAAGATATGGCAGAGAACCCTTATGAACGAGTCATTCGGGAGGCCGTGAAAACCCACGATGAGCTGCTTAACGTTCCACTGTCGAAGGAAGTAAAATCATCAGTGTGTCAAAATATGCATACATATGTGTTACACATCAAAGAACAGAAGAAGCAAGTTGTGGTACAGCGGGTTACCTTGAAAAAAAAAAAAAACTCGAGCTTGAGCTACAGAGCATTCAAGAGAAGAAGACAAAGCCAAAAATCTAAAGTGACTGCTGGGATAAGTAGGTCAATTTTTGAAAGACGCCAAAGCAAAAAAAGTTCACAGCATATCCGCGGAGTGAATGATGATGAGTGGGCCAAAACTTCTGTCTGCCCGTGCATATGTACGTCTGTCAGTTCATCAACTATACTAAATCGTCAAATGAAAACCACCAGCGCCATGTAGTGATATATCCAAGGACATATACACACAACACCATCTATTGAGCTATTCATAAACTAGAGGTGGCTACATACCATTAGTCCTACTACTACAGAGGAGGAAATGACCCACAGCCTAAGGATCTTCGCCCCTAAAAAATGACATGGCATGTCTTGTTAAGGCCAACTGGTTTTGCTGAACAGGTAAAGAAAAAGAGGCAGAGATAGCTGCTCTTGAAAGAAGATATCAGTGCAAAAGCAGAGCTCCCTTTTCAAGTCATGTGCAAAAATAAAATTAACACTCCTTGAATTTTTTCTTTTTGCATCTTTGAAACCCTTGAAAAGTCCTTGAATATACAGCGAAATATTGTGTGCGAACCCAGCACATGTGTGCTATAATGTAAGGCCCACATGTTCACAGGAGCCTCAACTACTAATTGGCAGCATTTTCTGGCCATGTTCAAAAAGCATTGCAGTGCCCCTTTAAATGTACAATTATTTTTAATGTGTGTGTCTCTGTTGAGGCATTCTCAATGCATGGAAGAAAACTCCAGATTGGCTACCTTCAAACCACTTTGGATCCTCTTCCTTACTGTCAGCCAGCAGCAGATCTTGAGGAGCCTCAAGCGATTGAATATGCCCGAGCATCTTGCTGACAAGCTCGTCTTTGACAGGGTCAAATATCTCGTTGAGTTTCTGTGAGCCAGATGCAAGCAACCTCCCAATGTTGGCAATCATCTGCTGTGCTTTCACTTGAGTGTCTGTAAATTGGCCGGTAAGATACCATAAACTACTAGCAAAGACAGGGGAATAAGGCATGTTGATTAGTTAATAATGCCGTGCCATTATTAATGAAATGCTTATTAGATTATGTAAAACTTGAACACTTCAGCATTGATAAAGATAATAAAATGAGGGGTAAGTTAATGCAATGCAAAACATACATGTTTTTGTAGCAAAACAGTACAAAGCTTTCTTTCTTGGTGCAAGCAGTAAATATATATATCACATCAACATGCAAAACTGCTTTAGCGACTTTAGTAAGACTTTTTAATGTGTCTACACTCTTCCATGCAACTGTAAACATTTGAGAAGTGAGGAAAAACTCGATGAATCAAAACTTGGCACAGATGTTTCAGAAACGCTGCATGACTGTGATATTACCAAATTAAAGCAGTCATGCAAGACGTACACTTTATCTGTTCAGATGCCTTCAAGATGACCAAAACTGTGTAATCGCCACAAGTAGCAAGGTACTCGTCGTCAATTTCGGTTCCATCCTCCAGAACAAGCCTGCAGTCTGTCTTTGGTACCTAAAATGAACCAATTATGCAAACGGAAGGTTTCGTAGTTCACATATCACACCCAGCATTGGTGGAGTTTTCACATTGTCTAATAATAAACTAGCATTTATATACCCACACTTCGTTGATGCTGAAATGTAAATCACTCTACCAGATACATTTTTGTGAAAACATTGTTAGCTAAAGAGAGAAATTTCTGCAGCGCTTAAGGCGGCACATCTGTAGTCAGTATTGCAGCTGTGACGGTGTGATACAGCATGCTCTTTTAGTGCGTGTCGTACTGGGTTCGATTCCCAGTGCCGCGGAGCACACACTAATGGGGATACAGTTCAGTTACTGTATATGGCTTCTTTACTGTTCCTGAAGGCGCCCATACACTGGTAACTTCAAGGTCATGGTACCCCGAACTGACTCGCGGAGGTTTGGATATTAGTTTGAGAAGATGGCCTTTCCTTTACAGCACACTTACCGTCTTTCACTATCCATTTCCTCGACGCTACGCCTAAGCGTATTCGCTGGCCTCAAACTAAATCTAAGCGTATTCGCTGGCCTCAAAACGAAGAGCATGAACAATTTTTTAAATAATGAAAATCAGAGGCGAACTTCAGCGACACTGACGGAGCGGCTTCTTAGCTCCACGCGGAAAACTTTGTCTGTTTTGCCCAATTAGGCAGAACTACGGGTGTTATATTACAATGCCATACGATGCACTTTCTATCGCCATCTAACCCGGTCGCAGTCGAACGTCTGGGGTGTTGATTTGTTCCCTTCTGCAGCCTGATCAAACTAATCAATCGCGATAGATATATTAGATTCAGATCACAATAGGGACCAATGGCGATCGGAACAGCGACATTACTCGGGCACCTTTCATCTCCCAGAGAGTTTTGAATTATTCGACCCCACTTGACCTCCTTTTATGCAACTTGCGCTGTTAAGCCCTTAAGAAAACTCGATAACCGTAAGGCTTAATCACGATCGAAAGCGCACCGTGTGACAACACGCGTTTCATACTTGAAGCAACAACATCCGGAGTTGTTGCGGCCAGGCAGGGTCGACAACAGGTTCTCAAGAGACAGCCTGATTCAGTGGAGTTTATGATTAACTTACCTCGAAAAGTTTGCAGCCGCTTGCCAAAAGGTCTTCGCACGTTGATCCCGTCACTAGCTTCCTCTGTCCCACGAAATTGCTGACGATGTAAGGTCTGGGATCGGACTTGACGCGCCCCTGTTTACACTCGACGTGCTGGGCACCGTTAACTTTTCGAGCCTGACGAACAACACCGCCAGTCATGCCTCAGCCTTTCATTGCCCACTGTTTGAGTTCACACACGCAAGCAGTCCAAGTTCAGAACAACATAAACAAGTTTTTTTGTTTTGTTTTTTACAAGTACACAAAACTTGACACTGACACATGCAGCGAAAGGTCAACAGCTGCCTGGTGATGTTTTCGTCACGTGACAGTGCCAAGTTGTTTTTATTCTGTAAAAATTTGTTGTTGGTCCTGCTTGCTGTAAAATAAAAACGATGTGGTTATGTAGATACATAAAATAACTTTATTGAGCAGTTTGTGATCAGCATTGATCAGCTTTGTGTCGCAGATGACGCTACTTACTCTTCTGTTGCTATGACAACCGGTGTTTGTTTACAAACAGTATATGGGGGTTTCGTTATTCGGCTTTTGCAAAGAACGTTTATTGCTACATACCTCGTGGCTAAAAGAAAATGAGTTATAGGAACGAGCGTGAGGAGTTAAGTAAGGCAATCGCGAGGCACCTTTCCATCGACATCGAACAACTCATAACGCAAAGCGACGTAAAGACCGTCGAGCACATCGTCTCGCAAGTTGGACGCACGGAGAGATGGCGCAAGTTCCAAAAATCCTACCTGCTTCGCATGGACCCGAACCAAAGCGACGAGGGAAAAGACTTTATCGCGCAGGGCCGCCGTGAGTCCGCGGGCACGTCGAAGGAAGGGATCACACGACGAGACAGCACAACTTCCATAGCGAGCATACTGAGCGAGAGTTCCTTGATGGGAGGTGACGTCGCCTTGTCTACCGATCACATTCGCGAAGTGTGCAACCTCATACGGTCCCCATCGCCGTCCTCCAAGCTTCATGCAATTAACATTCTAAACAACGTTTCAAACTACGACAACCTAGTCGCATGCGACGAGTGGCCCGTGCTCGACGAACGGATCAGGTCTCTTCTGCTGCATCCTTCGACAGTGATCAAGCGCGAAACGTTGCGTCTGTTCTGGACAATGATGTCATCCGGAGGCGTAGTGTTCGAGCGCACTTACACGAGCCTACTGCAAGCTGCGAAGGACCAGGTTTGCAAGCGCGGCGCGCCCGCTACGTCACAAAAGGGCAACTCCGCCACAGCCCCCGTAGACGTCGTGGAGTTGCTGAACGTGTACCACAGAAACTTACCGCGACAGTGGCTGAGATTCCCGCGCAAGGCCCTCAGGCACGTCGTAGAGCAGACACTCGCGCTCATGGACGATGGCATTTACGAGAACTTTTCTCGCGTCTGGAAATCATTTGCGAAAGCAGACACCCAAGCGGCGTGGCTGGGCAACTGGTTGCACGGGGCCGAGAGTCGAGCCGTGGTCATTGAGTGCCTCGCGGACCACGCGAACATTCTGCTGCACGCCGTGCAACTGGTCAGCAATTACAAGAAGTTTCCCGACTTGTGCCAGCGCAACACAGCGAGCCACGTTTACGCGGCTTGCGTCCTCTTGCGCGTCCTCACGTACAAGGCAGGCAGGGATCTCTTCGACTCGCTCAGTTCTGGCGGAAACCCGGAAAAAACCTGGTTCGACGTTTTCTTAAAGGTCGTGCTTTTCGCCAAAGTGCTGTGGGGCTCCAAGTATGAAAAGTTTTCACTACTACTTAACGTCATGACTAGAGTGTTGTCATTAATTAGCAGCCTCAACGAAAACCCGATACACCCTCATCAAGCTGAGACACTCATCAGCAGTCTGGTAGACTCAAGCAAAAGTAGCCCGAATGGCCAGTGTAGTACGCACATACTGTCTGAATGCCTAGATGCAATATGCTCTTCATCATCCGGCTTGAACCTCATCACAAACTGCATGTACAAAGCTTGCAAAGTGCCTCAGATAATACTGTCCTCAACGAAGCGAGCTATAGAGAGACAAAACGAGCACGGGCTATGCACTCGGTGCGTGTCCAATTTCCTGAGGGCGAGCGGCAGGATTGTCCAAGATCCGGGATACCTCCTGTCCGGGGGTTGTGCGGGCGTCGTCAGGCTTCTGTCGTGTGCGTCGGAGCTTGTGGCCGTGGCAGATGACGAGCTGAAAAGAAGTTTGACGGGTTTTGTGAAAGCACTACTCACTACCAGTTTAGGAACGGCTTTGCTATGCGTCGGAACCGTCCCTGAAGCATATGAGAAGATTGTGCTAGACATCACGGATGTGTCTGAGAAAGTGAAGTACTGCACGCTGCACATGCCTTCTCACTACTCCCTTGATGATTTGGTACTTTGTGCAAGCCAGTGCATATGGAGCTCAAAGTGTGAACTAAGGTCAAGTCCTGAAAGGGTTCAGGAACAGCTGCTGCACATGATGTCTCCATTCAGGCAGTGCAAAAAACTGCTTGGAAAAAGTGCTCAAGACTCTGCGGGAAGCCTGTGGAATGCAGTCATTCTCGTCGCCTCAGAGCACTGCCTCTCAGAGGAACAATTAGTGGTAGCCCTAAGTGTGCTTAAAAGTCTTGTATGTTGCCTTAAGACTTACGTGTTTCTTGACTCCAGATATTCAGTGTGTCAGAGTATACAAGAACTAAATGCTGATTTTTGCAACGATGAAGGCAAGCCCATTTTGTGTGAAGTGACACTTAAAGCTAATGAAGTCGAAGAAAGAATTAAGTCATTCAGTAGGAGCAAGGCTCTAGCACTGCCACAGACATCACAAGCATTTACGGGTCGTAAGAAAGCTCGCATTATTGGGTTGAGGTACACGAGAAACATGAAGGAAGATTTTGAAGCTCTGTTGTTGGATAACGATATATCAGCTGCCGGGTTCTCTGACATAATTGACTTTGAGGACAGCGACAAGGAAGACATCCTTCAATCGGTTAGATCGCTCACGTCTGAACAGAAACATGGTATTCAGCTGACGGTCGAGTGCGGACTCCATCTCGGACTGTTGTCACGTGACAGTGAAGACCACGCGAAGAACCTCGAGAAGCTCATTCATAATGGACGTCACTTTTATGGTTCCTCTTGCTCAAAGGACAGCTGCGACTTTCTGCTGGCAACCGTGTTTTTGTTACTGAGGGGAAACGTGGTGAAGTCTTCGCAACTCCACAAGTTCTTATGTGACAGGGACTGCTACGCTCTCTACTTTCACGACATGGACGGTATCTGTGACACCTTGGTGTGTGCCTCCTTTCGCCAGTTGTTCGTGGTAATTCTCAGGGACCAACTGCCAAGACTCTACCACGCATTCAAAATGTACAGCTACGAGCCCAGCAACGTTCTCAAGCACTGGATAGGACAGTTCTTTTGGGGATGCCTCTCCTTTGACGAAATTGCGGCAATACTGCTGATGGTGATAAGCCTGGGAGCAGAAACACTTCTCTATGTCTGTCTCTCCATGTTAAAACACATCGAAGAACAGGCATTGCAAGCTGCTAACGAATTTCGCTTCATTGCCATGCTTAGAGAAGCGGAAATGCATGACTTCAAGCTGGTATCTTATGTTGACTATATCAACTCCTTGGTTGAGCAGTATGAAAGTATGGTACAAAAAGGTTTACACATGTATGCCCACTAGGTGCCATGCATGGGGGCCACCTTTACTACAGCTTTTTTTAGTATCTCAGTTTTTCCCAGCTCATTGTGCCTTTTTTTTTTCTTCTCATTGTACATGCTGTTTTTGACACCTTTTTGTAAACCTAGTTACACATCATGACCTTCCAATTCCACTCTATTTCCCATATACAATACACTACAAAAAATACCCACAAACTATCTGTAGCTTTAGCCAAATGATAAAAGTGAATACAACATAAATATACATTTGATGTTCTGACATAGGTGTAGACATACCATTAAGAAAGGAAATGTTGGAAATGTAAGATTTCTCAGCATATTATCTTTGCAAATTTTTCTTTATAATACAAATATGAATGAACATTCACCCCTGAAAAAAAAAACTGGGCCTGCTTCGCTATGCAAAAAGGTTCAGCTAATATCTGTGCTGCGAAAAATGGTTTGAAAGTGAACAGATGCCAAATTTTCTAGGTATTGTTTTCATGCTGGGAGAAGCTGCAATTAAGATAGAAAAGCTTTAGATGCAACAGCAAAACATTGTGCCTGCCTCTTGACAGTAAGTCATGTTTCATATTCAGCCACATCTTGAATCACTGCCATCACTACAATAACTCTACGAGCATGTATTCTTACGAACAATAAATAAATGGTTACATGGGTGTTGTACTCGTGAAAGTCAAATTCTCATATTCATTATTGCTTTAGTACTATAAGGACAACTATACCTAGCTAAGGCATACCAAGTGGAAAAACAAGTGGTAAGAACACCAGAAAAGAAATGCACGTGGAAAACACTGGAAAAAAATAGGAAGCATTCATTAAAAAAAAAAAACACCTGGGCTGTATGGCCTAGACCAAAGTCTGCTCGGTGGTAAAGAGTCCTGCGACTTTTTTATGGTTCCCGACACATGTGAATTCTCTTAGGAGATCACTATGCTCTCATCGGAGAGATGTGGCACCCGAAAGAGAGTTAGGGCGTCTTTTCAAAGAGTCGTATACGTGACAAGCCAGGGCTCACTGAGAGAAGTAACACGTATTTGTAATTCTTAGAATGGATAAGGATTCTTTTGGTCTTTCTACAGGCAACTGAGATCTGTAATGGTATAATAAATGCTTTTCTGCGTGAGCATGCATCATTTGCCTTCTTTTGCTTTCCGCATTTGCTCGATTTGGAAGTCGTTATGAATTGTCTTTCAATACTTATTTTGCTTTTTATGCTACTGTTCGATTTTTGAGCCTCGCGCTAACCATATATCCCCTCATTACAGCTGATATCACGGTGGTAGAGTTTACGGTTGTGTTATAAATGTAACTGAAAGGAAGCGTCACCAACCAAAAGTCGTATTTTGTTCGCTATAAGCAATAATTCACTATAACAACGCTTGTTATTACCCAACTGTAGTAACTCGAAGTAAGAATGATGCACATGTGAGGCATTGCAGCTGCAAGTAGAAAGCTAGGACGTTCTTTGTAAATACTCGTACTTACCTTTTCATTTGCTCAACCTTGCGTTAATGTTGGTCCTTGGTGCAGAGTATCTGGGCAAAAACAGAAACGCTTATAGCACTGCTATTTAGATGGTGACACGATTTGGAAAAGGATTATCGTCCTCACCTTCTGTCTCACTTTCAGTGCACAGGGGGCCGGACAGTCCGAAAGGACAGCCGCACTGACCATTCGCGGGATTGCATTTCGATCCGCGAGGACATTTGCACAGTAGGCTGCAGCCCGGACCGTAAAATTTATCCGAGCAGACTGTAAGAAATTACGAAACGGAGCTATAGTAAGCGGAAGGAAGGAGAATATAGGCACTTTTTTCTACGCCTTTGTATTGCAGCTTTGTAAGGGTAAAACTGACAGTTTCGCCGCAAGGGAGCAGCAATTAATGCGATAACAATGAACTGGAATGTTATACGAGGTAAGGCAACCAGTTAAGGGGGCCCTGCCACACTTTTCCAAGCCAAGATATAATGAACTAGATATCGGAGTTTATTGCTTCACGTATCGACTGCCGCAAAAAGTTTTAAAGCCAGGGAAGAACGAGGGAAGTTACGGGTATTTGCCGCATTCTCTAAACGCTTTCTCTCAACTTTGGTTCCAGCGAGCGTGCTAATAGCTGCTCGGCTAAGGGCGAGAGGGGAACGACAAGAGGGCAATAGGCTGATTTCTTAGGTCAGCACGCATCATATGACCTTACGTTCTTTCTATTCTTAGTTTGTTTGAAAGTTGCGCGCTGCTAACTTGCTCGCTACGCAGGCACGTCGCGGCACACCGCGGCGGCCGCGACATCTACGCAGCTCACGATGTTCAACTCGGCCAACGGCCATGTATTTCGGGTACGTGACGCAGTTGGTTTTCGGTATGCGGCATAATTTGTCGAGAAAAGAGCGACTGATTGTTATCTGACTTCTAAATTTCATTGTCAATTCCCTGCCGCGTGCTGCGATAACTATGCAGCTCACGATGTTTAAATTAACTAGTGGCCGTGCATTTTCGGTATGTGACGTAGACTTAGTTGGTTTTGGGCATGTTGGACAATGTGTTGAGAGAAGAGCGAGTGATTTATACCAGACTTCGAAATTCAATTGTAAATTCCAGGCCGCGGCGTGCTGGGTCGTAATAACAACTGGCTCACATATGTTTTCAGGAACCTAGACTATCGGTCCGGTCGGCAGCATTTCCTGGCCATTTTCAAAATGTGTTGCAGGGTCCCCCTTTGACTCCTTTACGATCCGATCTGGCGTACGTAACTCTACAAGTACGCTGCGCGTAAGGGAATGGCCACCTCAGATTTCGAAGGGGTTTTCTTGCTGTATTAGTGTGAGAGCATGACACGTGCAATGCCAGAAGCCCTCTACTGGCGTCTGTCGGGATAGCACGCACAATTGCGGCCTTTTTAATAACCAAAAGTCTACGGCTGCTGCCCGAGTGACGCAGCCCTGTATCTCCTGTAAAATATATACGCCTGCAACTTGCCTTTCTCGCAGTGACGACCAACTCGCCCAGGGGGACACCGGCATTTCCCCGTCACGCCGTCACAGCCGTGGCCACTGCAAGAGCACCGACGCGCACAGTGCTTGCCGTACCAGCCCTGATCGCACGCTGAAAGAGACGGAGATTTGAGTTCGCTTGCGCCTGATCGGCATGCTTTACTATACAGGCGCGTACGAAATAAAACCCCTGGCACGCGCATGCTCATAAGCGAATAGATTGCGTCAAACGTGGTTCAAAAAATCGTCGAATTACGCTCGCTCAGTAAATATCAATGCACGCGAGTTGAAGCGTGTACTTATGTTAGTTCGAATACGTTATTGTCTCGACGTGGTTCATTTCTCTTAATCGTGTTCGCACCCAAACGCACTACGCGCGCCATCGAAGAACCTCACCAACACGTGCGAATCACGCATGCGCCGTCAATGCCGTGACCGCACGGCACCGTTGACGGCGAGGACGTGCCTATATAGTTCCCGCATAATTGTTATTCGTAATAAAGTACTAGCTTCGGACATCCTAATTATGTAATGCAAAAATACTCGGAACGCCAACAGAACTTGGCAGACACACGGCTGCAGTGTTAATCAAACCTAAAGCAAGCATGCGTACTCTGTTCCTTACACTTCGGCGTGTTTTTGCTTTATGTTACAGCACACAATGTCCCAAACAAACGCCAACCACACTGCCATGTCATAACGTGAGAGCGTTGAGAGCTTGTCTGGCAAAAATTACAGCGTTGGCGTCGTTGGTTACGAGCGAAAAATCACGATCTTGTCTGTGACCGTAAAATCGAGAATGATGCAAATGAAATATGAAATGAAAAATGTCTGTTCCAGTCAGAATTGAACACAGGCAGTCTGCGTGGCAAGCAGACCGTTCTCGTCTGGGCGGCCATTTTAACAGCGCCCAATCAAACCCGTAACAGTGAAAATACAATAGAGTGCGGGTTGTTTATCTCACGACCTTATCTGGCGCTACCAGCTCCTCCTTTTAATGACAACCAGCTTGTTAACTGCTTGTTACCTCTCGAATTAACGCTTTTGTTGTTATGTGCGTACCGTACTCTTAAAATATGTGCAACTTCAGCTGAACGCCGCAAAGGCTCATCGAACGTCGGAGCTGGTCGCATTAGCTTTATCTCGGCCATTATCGAGCATGCCAGAACTAAGGCGGGACACAGCTTCTCCAGAATTGTTATCAGCTGGTCCTTCTCTCCACAGCTGCTCCGCACCCGCCATAGCATCGCCTTTGCTCTCCTCCCTACTCAGAGGCACTGCGCCGTGCTCCCGACCGGGCTGCAGAAATTAAGTGCCTATCTTCTAAGTGCCTATCTTCTAACCACTACCACCACCACCCTGCCCATGTCGCTACGCTGTCTCTATATACCAGGTTCAGCTCGCTACACTAGGCTTCCTTCTCCCCCGCTTAGCTTTACCCATGCTTCCTCTAGTGAGGCTTCGCTCTGGCAGATGAATTAAGAAAGTGCGGATGACGGGTCCTAAGGGATCCACGTTGGTCACTAAAACGTTCTGCTGTTAGAAACTAAACGACCGCCAGATCCCTACGCTCACTTACCTTGTTCACAAGATTCACCCAGAAAGCCGTCAGCGCAGCTGCACAGCCCTGTATTTGGGTCGCAGCGTTCTCCGTTTTGGCAGTGACAGTTCATCACGCAGTAATCCCCGAAAGTGCCCTTCGGGCATTCTGAAAAAAGGAGAAAAGAAAACCTTTAACGATTAGGATACGGTCTAATGCAGATTTTGAGCGCAGCTGTCTATGTGTTTGTATTTTGCGATAAGTTTTGCTTCGGTGGCGCGCACCTCTGGATTCGGGCGTCGGCGGCAGCTCGTTTACAAGCAGCGCACTTCCACCTGTCGTGTCGCTCTCATCGTTCACAAATAACTGGCAGAGACTATTTTGTATGTAGCAACACGGTTCACATCAAGAAGAGAATGCCGCGAGTAGCGTGACTGGCACGTACAATTTCGTGCAGCCCACTTCACATCAACTGCTGAAGACGGAGCGCAGCGCGACTGCCTCGTCAACCGGGATACCGTGAAAAGAAGCGCGTGGGCGCGTTTCACAACAGCCGACGCAGACAGGCCTCCGTTCATGTAGCGCTTTATTTCCACGCACCGTATCGGTGGAAGTCCTCGCCGAATACTTTCTTGATGACGTCATCAGCGACCGCACGACGGCGCGCACTAAAGTGGCGCCGCGGGTGGCCGGAGCGGAACCTGTCGCCTCGCCGCTGTCGTTCCCTCGTCCCCACGCTCTCTTTGCTCATCATCCGCTACGGTTCGTGTTCGCTCTCTCTCGTCCTCGTTCGCTCTATACGGTTACCACTACGCCAATGGCGCTCAACGCAGAAACGGACGCCTAAAGGCCTGACCACCCACACGCGTTACTGCGCGCCGGCATGTGGCTTTCTGACGTGACGTCGTGCCCTCTCCCTTTGGAGTGAGAAAGAGAAGGCGCCTATCTCCGCATAGCCGCGCGCCCTTTCTCTTAATAAGTAGAGGGTGTTGCACCGCGTCAAAAAGCAACGCGCTTGCGCGCGGTAATGCGTACCAGGCGCTGCGCCGTGCTCCCAACCGGGCTGCAGAAACTAGGCGCCTTGTCTTCTTCTAACGACTACCGCCACCTAATGCGTACGTGTGGTCAGGCCTTAAGATCTGTGCTCTAAAGAACATGGACGTGACCATACTTCACTTGGGTATCTGGTAGTGGCATTAGCACACTAGTGTTCGTGTGCCCTGGTGTTCCTTGGGTTAACATTGCAGTTCATCGCGCTGCCGAAGGAGATCCCACAGGCCATTTAAGGCGCGTGGCTTAAGAAAAAAAACGCCAAGTGCCACAGCGATCAAAGCTGCTCACAATATTTAAGTTTATTTTTAATTAATAATCCGGAAAGAAGAAGAGCAGGTACAACTAAAGTTTGGCCTGCAGAGAATCATTCCACCACACCTGACAGGAACTATCTCTCCTGTAAAGCTGTCTTCTTAACGCGCACACAAATTACAAGGCGAACCCAGCTTTCCGTACGCCACCAAAATGGTATTTGTATCATTACCATCGTGTGCCATATATGTTCCCGACGGCGCATGCACGCCGTCTAACGCGCATGTGTCTTCTTTACGTCCTATGTATTTTTTACGTCTCACACTCTAGAAGTTGTATTCGAAATCAGACCTTTCACGCTTGCTAACTTCCTTCTTTGAATCTGGAGCGATAGCCAGTTGCTGCTTTTTCTGAGGAAGTGTGTGTGTGTGTGTGGGGGGGGGGGGGGGGTCGCTTTAGTACGTGTGAATATGTGCGCGTATATTTAAACTTCGAAAAACTAAAACTTTCGGCCGCCTCTCCAACACAGAATCCTCTCTCCCCTTGCTATGTCATTGTTATTTATTTATTTATTTATTTGTTTGTTTATTTATTTATGTTACTCTCAATCGCCGAAGCATTACAGAGGAGAGCGGGTTATAACAGGAAAAATACAAAACAACAAAACAAAATTTTCTATATATGAACAAGACTAAAGCAAAATAACAGCTCTCTTCAGTGAAACGGAACAAAAGTGAAACGTAGAAAAAAAGAAATCGAAATAAGAAAATCACGAAGAGAAAATAGCGAATGTGGGAAAGGTATACAATACTATCAAAAACTGTAAAATTAAAAAAAGTGACAAAAAAATAAAAAAGCTGCTGGAATACGGCGGCATCTTCACACGTGGAGACAGAAAGTCGTAGGGAGGGAAAATAGATGAGATGACTAGGGAAGGCTATCGGGAAGTAGGTGAGCTGATAAAGAATGACGAAAGAGGGAGTGATCAGAAATGGAAACGATGCCATCTAATAGACGCGATTGCAATCGTTTGATGTGACCGGCATGAAGAATGTGACCGGTTTATTCGATATCGTGACCAGGATGACTAAGGCCATGTGCCACAGTCATTTAGCACAACAGTGACAACGACAGAGGCGATAATAACTATCAAATTCATTTTCGAAATACGCGGGAATTCATCCAAACACACCTGCAGCATGAAACGTGCGGAAATACTGGTAAACAAGTTATCGACATACCGTAACGAGTAAGCATAACCTGAGCACTTATCATTCTATTCACAAAGATGCAAATACGGAGTTTGTGATATAACATTCGATAATATATATAATGCAACTTGATACAATATATTATAATATTGGGTTATACCTGCCCAATCCACGATATGATTAAGAGCCACACCGTAGAGGAGAGCTCCGAAAATTTCGACCATGTGGCGTTCTTTAATGTGCACTGACGAGTACACGGGCCTCAAACATTTAATCCCCATCGATATGAGACCGCGAAGCCGAAATTGAACCCGCGACCATCAGTTCAGCAGCTGAGCGCCGTAGCCTCTGTACCGCCGCGACGGACGCAAAGACAAAGTTGTGCATGTAATACACGGAGTAATTGTTTGAAACGTATACAGTTAGCGCAATAAGACGACAGGTCGCATACCTCTCGAGCAAGTTGGTCCCGTGAATCCCGGCTTGCACTTGCACCTTCCGGTCACGGAGTCGCAAGACGCGTTGTTTTGGCACTCGCATTTGAGAGAACAGCCTGGACCGTAGTCGCCATTGGAGCACTCTGTTGGAAACGATCGCACGTTTTTGATCTTAAGAACGCACTTTCTTTTCGGTGTTCGAAAATTACAAAACCGCGGCGTTGCGTGCAAAATGAACGGAGAAACAGCTTAGCTAGCACCACCTAGCTGAGGCATGGCAACAACCCAGAAGCAACCTAGTATTTCCATCTCCTAGCCCTATAGACGCAACCTAGCAGCAACCAGATAAGTGTTCAGAAACAAGGGTCCAGCTTTGTTTGAGCTTCGAAAGTTTATTTATTTATTTGAGTTCTGCAGATCAAATTGCTCGATTTAACAAATTACTATCTGTATTTACTTACATTTCAAATACTCTGTACGTACCATGGTGAATGTATATATTGTGTACCCTTCAAACAAGGTTCAAATTGTCGCACTGCCCTTTTTATCATGCATGTAACAAGCTGGCTTGACGTTAAGGTATCATTTGCAGCCGCCATACTTGTATGTCTCTACTGTACGCCTCATGAGGGATCTTTGGCTATCCACAAACGGTTTCGCTTTTCACCCAAGACTGCATACATCCCTATGACGCAGATGGGACTTCGAATTGAATTGATTTGATTGAAACACGTGACACCGTTTCACGTTGCCATTTACCGTTAGCGTTTCACTTGACGAGGACCGTGCTCACCCTTGTCGCACCTCGATCCTCGAAAGCCAGGCGAGCAGAGACACGCTCCCGTCTTCGAGTCGCAGTGACCGTGAGAACAGGAGCAGTTCAAGGAGCATCCGGGACCATACGTGCCGGGTGGGCACTCTGAAAGTGGCGCCAACAACCCAACTGTACACACTACAATTCGCTTTCACTCGCAAAAAAGAAAGTTATGCGAACAATATATAAAAAGCCAACGAACGTTCTGCTACGAAGTCTTCGGTATGCTTACGAAAAGGCTATGCCCGCATGACCTTAAGCGCTTCCTCTGTTACTGTAATACACTATCTGCAAACAACTATGTTTTACTTTACATCACAACACTCAATGAAATAGATTTATCAACCGTTTTTCTCTCTGCCGGCACGGTACAGGCAAAACCACTAGCCGTAACGTCACAAACGCTTCAAGATCTCTATATAAGATCCATGAAAACTGTAAATTAGTTTTAATTTTTTTTAAATAACCGTCGAGTTCATTTTGTGGTTGTATGTAGTCGGGTTACAGTTGGTTGCTGGGCTTGGGGTTTGCCAGCGTTGTTAGAGACGACATATTAAAAAAATGGGCATAACGAAAACGGCAGGAGTCTTTTTCATCCATTTCTCTTCCCGTGCAATTCTCCCACACGGCACTGGAATAGTACGTGTATCCTAGCGCTTTAACTTCTGCTTATAAGCGGAGTAGAATAGTATATGTATCCCAGCACTTTAACTTCCTCTTATAAGCGGAGTAGAATGTCAGACAACTCCCAGAAAACCCCGGGTTCACATCCCACCGTTTCCTGCATGCACAACGCCCGAAAAGCGTCATTGCGCTCCTTCAAGATGACCGGGCTTCACAGGGAGTCTGTGCGTCACCAGCTCGAGTTCGTGTCATGCGCGTTACCACAAACTGTTAATTTCCAGTTTTTTCTCTTCTCTATCTTATCTATTATTCCTCATTTCCCTGAACCCACGTGCAGGGTATCCAAACGAGCTAGTGCTTGGTGGGGTGGTAGTGGTTAGAAGATGAGAAAAGGCACCTAATTTCTACAACACGGTCGGGAGCACGGCGCAGTGCCTAGTGCTTGGTTGTCCTCCCTGCTTATCTCCTTCGTTTCTACCTCTCTCCCTTTCTCATTTTCCCTCTCTCTTTCTCTGAAATATACCAGCATTTTCAATGCCATACATGCCTTTTTCGCAACGCCTTCCGGTGACGCCCGGAGGACATTGACAACTGCCGTCGGTGGAGTTGCAAACGCCGCCGTTCTGGCAGTTGCAGGAGCTGTTGCAGTACTTTCCAAAACTACCGTCAGGGCAATCTGAAAGAGTTGAAAACGAAAACGGCACATAGATTAACTGTGATCCCTGTCTAATTATAGTTATGTCCGGTCGCTAGAATACAATAAAGTTGAGGCACAGGGAACTTTTTCGTTCGGCGTTGTTACATTTGGTATTTGTGACAACTTTAATAAGTGAACCGCCTTCGGTCACTGGCTAATTTCGATGTACTGAACAAAAGAGAAGGCTCTCGTATCGCAATTTATGTAACGTTATTGCTTACAACTACTGACTATTTCTGGACCACTGAGTAGTTGTTAACACACCAGCATGTCGCGCAAACAATTTATGACGCAGCGATGTGGAGGTTGTGCAGCAACTACGCAACTATGCGAACGAGTACTGTCGAGCACTAACCTTCGTCACAGATGCTTCCGGTATACCCAGGGAAACAGTCGCATTTTCCGGATGCAAGGTCGCAATGTCCGTGTTTGCAGATGCACTTCCGTTTGCAGTCTGTTCCATATGAGCCAATGGGACAAGCTGGAAAGACGGAACATAAGTGACTAATACACGTCTGACAGCACTGCGAAGTGGTAATCAACGCCGATGCACACTTTGTTTTGTATAATGTTCGTGCACGCCCTTTTCGCATGTTCCGTTAGCTACGTAAGTTTAATTGTCACGGCAGTTTGAGCCTGTCGTTATGCAATTCTAAGAAAAGATGTTTCAACAACGCAATGCAGTGTTTCATTATTTCTTTTTTTTTTGCTTACTTATGCTGTTCAGAAACTTTCCTATTTGAAACACCATGCTGAAAGTTGTCAAGAACGACGCGGCTTGATGCATTTGATATGCGACATGACTGTATGTCACGGGGCTGAGAAATTGGGGTGGTGTTTAATGAACATGCAATGCGTCTGGAAACGAAAAAAAAAAAACAAAGAATACAGGTTTCGGCGCTGCAGCGAGATGCAACTGAGAACTGGCCAGTCTCTTTGACCCCACGGTTTCTCTTTGGATTAATGAAACATTTCTTTTTCTTCTCATTTCTCTAAAACAGGGCGAGAGAGTCATATACTCAGGGATAGATTCGCTTTCTCTTAACAGACTTGAGACAACACCATTGTTGCCATATATAGTTCTGTTCAGCATGACTTATACATTGTACGGCGGTTTCTCCGAGCCCTGAGTCCTGCGGCGTTGTATACCTTCGTTGCACTGTTTTCCTTTGAAGCCGGGACGACACAGGCATTCTCCGCTCTCGTGGTGACAGCGGGTCCCGGCGGGACAACTGCACCGCTGCGAACATTCGGGGCCGTACCAGCCGTCGTTACACCCTGCGTGTGCGCCAGAATGAAATAACATTTGCTAGACCCATTAGTATTTCGTGTTACTAGCGTATGTCCAGATTAGTCTGAACAAACTCCGATCTTTCCCGGGACTAGCGGTGAACATGGCTGGAACGCATTTGCTACGAAAATTGAGATCACACACAACCATTTCGGGCAGCGCTTTCATGACTGTAACCTCGGTTTTTTTGCATTACTGGCTTTTTATTTGAGTCAATTATTGCAATTTGTACGTAAATGCAATGTTAATATCATGTATAGTATAATTGAAAGCCAGGCAGAAGTACAATACATCTCGACGAAAGTATGTGCACATAATTAAACAAGTGCACGCACCGTCACGTAGAGCATAACCTGTTAAATGATTTATCATCTTTTGAAGCCTTGAACTTCTGACTTTTGCTTTATTTGGACCTTGTTCACATGTAGCACTCGTGGTCCGAAAGGCTGCCTCATATTTAAGGGGTCCTGCAACTCTTTCTTTAAGTAACCATGGAATTTATACACTAAAGGAGCTTATTTCATCGTGAATTCACCGCCGCGAAAATTTTTAGAATCCGTACAGTACGAGCGGAATTAGAGATTTGTCGCACGATGCCATTGCATTTTCTCACCTTTCGTCCCGATTAAAGCGCTGGAAGCTCAACAAGGAAGGACGGGCTTGGGAAAAGAAAATATGTCACGCGTGCCTTGTGACCTTGTGCACTTGTTCAGTGCGATCGCGCGTGCACGCGTGGACAAGTCGCGGCCTCCCGCGGCGGCCCCTGTAACGACCGAGCGCGCCACGCTCAAATCAACCAATGGCTGATACAATGGCTGTGACGAATAATTTTTGAGCGTGTGGCGTCATTTGTCGACAGAAGAGACAGCAATTTTTAGTTGATTTTGAGAATTCATTGTGAATTCCAAGCCGCATGCTGCCCTATAATATTTGGCTTGTAGGTTTCCGGGGGCATCGACTACCGATCGGCAGCGTTTACTGACCATGCCTAAAAAGTGTTCCAGGGCCCCTTTAATAAAGCTTGTGGTACATACACGGCGAACACCAATTAGCACTAGAAATGCCCGAGTTCTCGACTTGCACAGAGCGAACCATACCAGGTCTTTGGCATTTGCCTTGTTGATTCGCTCGGAGGATTTCAAGCTGGACGGTTGTGCCCTCGCGATCTCCGACTTCAGCGTAGCTCCCGCCGACTGGTTCGCCCTCCGCGGTCTCCTGATGCCGTGCAGCTCTCGCATTGTGGCACCCCGCCCTTGGACTGCTTCGACCGGATCCCCACTTTCCTATCTCCTTCTTTTTTCCTCTCGTTGGCTGGCGGCTTCTTATCCGTCTATTTTCCTTCTATTCTTTTTATCCCTCCTTCCTTCTCCCTATATCTTTTATTCCCCATATCCCATTCCTCTGCTGACCTGTTGAGGTGTCCTCGTAAGGAGAGACAGTTACGGGTCGGCACCTTTCTTTTCTTTTCTTCTGATATAACCACAATCTCTCTCATTTGCCTTGTATGTATGCTGCATGAACATTTACTTATTACCGATATTAATTTCCCATTTTCTCACATTTTAACATTCGAACGAACGTCATGGGTATAACGTATGGGTGTTAGCAAACAGGTGCTCACTGTGCTCGCAACTTGGCCCTTCTTTGCCCGGCTGGCAACGGCAGGCTCCCGTCACGTGGTCGCAGGGTTCCCAGGGCCTGCAGTTGCACCTGTGGGCACAGCCCTCCCCGAAGAAGCCTTCCGGGCAGACTGCGTTTACGATGACGTGAAAGTAACGAAACGAAAATTTTACGGCCATGGACATTGTACAACTGAGCGCACGTGGTGCCCAGTATAGTACAATTTGCCGCACGGAAGTTGTAAAGTTTACTCCTTAATGAACTTTGTTATAGAAGCACAGAATCTTAATTAAGGACCTTAATTAAAATATCAATTATATGTTAATGAACGCACGCGTATACTGTTATACGTTGCGTACCTAATTCACAGTGGCGACCCTGGAAACCCGGGCTGCAGTGACACGTGCCGTCGACCTGAGAACAGATGGCTCCGTGCTGGCAACGGCAGTGGGGCTTGAAAGCGATTGGGACAGCGATCAAAGCTTCCAACGTGGTCTCCGTCGGGGTATTTCCTCCCGCAAACAGCTCTTGAAAGGATGCTATATGCAGTAAAGGATTACACGTGTAGATTTTCATTATTTGTTATCCCTTAAAGACTCACTTCAGAGTACTACATATATGTGGTGGGGCAAAGCATCAATAGCAGCATGATAATTATTTACAACTTTAAAGAAAAAAATAGATGTATAATTACAGCATACATGTATTAATTCGAAAAGCGCAACATAAAAGTAGTACCAGTGCTATTGCGACCGAGCAGAACAACCTTGTTTATGATTGAAATGATCCTATACTCAATACGCGTGTCTTCTTTACGAAGTCATGACCATCTCGGACAGACATTACCGAAATGTTTTGTTCCCGTATACTATACCTGCAAGATTATTTCTCTTAAGAAGGGTGGGCAAGTTCCCTCACTAGACTAGAGGACTGATCGAGTAACGCGCTCTCAGTCAGCCTTAGCACTGATCTCGGAAGCCGTACTTGAAGCCGATAAGCTCTCGCTATATATGGCGCGTTTTACCAAATACAACACTTCTCTGAAACACACACACACACACACACACACACACAAACACACACACACACACACACACACACACACACAGCATAACAAAGAGCAAGGATTTTAGAGTATACTCCACGGCTGACGTTTGATACCGCGGTCACGGCGACGCACGGAGGCCTTCAACCGCTGCATGATAAGAATGGTTGTGAGACTCGGAGTACCATAAACAAATTATTGTAATGTTAGGCAATTATTGAAAAAGGCAATTTCGCGCGCGCTATACCGACATACATCTGTAGACGGCTCCTGCCCTTGTACGTTCGGTGCTCTTTCGCTTACTTCGCGTTCAGGTCACTGACAGCACGGAAACCAGCGTACTGGAGGGGCCGTACTTCCTTACGTTAGCGGCATCGGATCCTAATGGAGTTAGCTGCTAGCCTCCAGAATCATAATAATTTATTTAACGGCAAACAAAGATACAAGTACATGATAAGAATATCATGCTAGCAAAACGGCCGTGAGCACACCATGAAGGGCCCAATATACTCCGGTGTAGCGTTGACGCACGCGCACGCTGAGAACAGCGACGCTACGTTAAGCAACACGTGAACATAGTCTGACGCCCGGCGCGACCAGTGTCCGTCGGCGCGGCCCGACGGCAACCGGCGCGAAATGCGACATGCTGCATTTCGTACTGTAATACCAAATTTGGTGTATGTGACTCTAGTGAAACGGCCGTGAGCGCAACATGAGCAGGGCATGTAGTCATGTTGTTAAATGACACGCAAGTCATGATTTTTATGTTAGGGTCTGTCGCTTGTGTTCGCCATGCAATCATGCCATAACATACCAGTTTTGCAACATGCCATGTGAACGAAACGACCGCAAGAGCTGCAGGACCATGAAATGTAAATCGTGACATTCATGACATACCTGTCATGATTTTCATGTGATGACTGGTGAAATATGTTCTTCATACAGTCATGTTATGCAATACCAAGTTTGATATCGATATCATTATCGAAACGGCCAGGAGAGCTAAAAGTCGTTGGCGGCTTGATAGATAGATAGATAGATAGATAGATAGATAGATAGATAGATAGATAGATAGATAGATAGATAGATAGATAGATAGATAGATAGATAGATAGATAGATAGATAGATAGATAGATAGATAGATAGATAGATAGATAGATAGATAGATAGATAGATAGATACGCTCAAAGTCGCCGCAGTTCGCTAAGAAATGCTTCGCATTTAAAACAATCACAGTATACCCACGAAGTGTATGATGATGAGTGGGGCGAAACGTCTGTCTGTCTGTCTGTCTGTCTGTCTGTCTGTCTGTCTGTCTGTCTGTCTGTCTGTCTGTCTGTCTGTCTGTCTGTCTGTCTGTCTGTCTGTTTTTTTCTTTTTTGTCTGACATTGCCGGTTACACCTGACGCAGGACAAGGTTAAACTAAGAGTAGATTCGCCCCTAAATAAACCACAGTTGGCCTCAACCCGAACGAGGCAAAAAAATAATCAATGGATGACGTCCCCGTATGGTGTCATCACTATGTCATAGCTCACCAAAATGTGTAACCTTAAGACATTACTGTAACATGACGTCACGTGACGTCACATGATGACATGCTCACATCATCGTAGGCGGGCCAAACACGGATGCACCGCAAGACCAGGTGACGTGTAGAAAATTCAAATTATTTATGGCCGCAGTACAAAGCCGCGTTGGGTGCCGAAACCGTTCGTGACAATCAACTGAAAAAAAGAAGGCTCTCGCCTTCCAGTTGTCTTAGACAAATGCATGAAGGACCGTGTTACTTTTCATTACTCACCGGGCCTCAGAAAATCGTTTCAAGAATGACCCTTCCAAGACCACGGCGCCAGTTAAGCGTGTTGTTTTAGCTTTCTTTCCAACTTACTATATGTACATATACTCTCTCGCGAAGTAAGTGGTGTTGCTAATCACTCTTGATGGAAAGGAATTCAACAATGGCTCGACCAGCTCATATTAGGACACATATATGAGTAGTGTAGCCTCTTACCTCGGCTGCATTCTCCGGACCGTTCGCAGTCCGCAGCAGGCAGCTTGCACTCTCCGGTGACGGAATCGCAGCTGGAGCAATTGCACCTGTGGGCACACTTGGCGCCCCACGTCCCCTTCGGGCAAGGGTGCTTGCACTTGCTTCCTGTGAAACCATCTTGGCACACACACTCCCCGCTCTGGATGCAAGGACGCAAGGCAATTAAGGTATTAGAGAAACAGGGGTGCAAACTGTTCAGGACGGGCGTTCTTTTTGATCGAGGTTGAGCAAGAAATTAAGCGGTGTTTCCCTAAACATGAAGTATTCAAGATGTACGAAACGTTATATGTCGGTCAGCGTGATGTTTGGGTTGTTGCAGTATCAATGAATACAACTACATAGGAGTATAGACATTTACAAGCTTATTTACATTTAGCACGTGAGGCGTGTTCTCTTCTCATATCGCGCGTGCGTTGTGTATTGCGTTCACTCTGCTTCACATTGTGGATGCTAGTGCCAAGTTGAGTTCAAATGGGTTTGCGTACGATGCTCACGGGTCGGAACGGGGCAACGTAGGGCTAAGTAACGCACATAGTTTCGTTTCCACCATCTTTAGTTTGGGTCTTATCGGCGTAGTCTCAACTCGAACGTGTCGATCAGATTCGTCGTGACATGACGTTATTATCTCAGGCAGATTGCGTATACCAGACCATGGCCTCCGAGATGGCAGGCGCGCGGCGTGTTCCCGCCGTTTCGGAGGCCATGACCAGACGTCTCTTTAAAAAGTGATGTCAAGTTTGAGTGGGTGAGTACAATCTTTTTGCGCGATAACTGTGGGTGTTGTGGGTGTTGTGTGGGTGTTGATTTGTGGGTGTTGTGTGTTGGTCGAATCTGGCCTGTAGAAATGATTTTTTTTTCGGGGCATCAGGGCAGAGTGTCACTTGCTGCAGACCTTGACTTATTTAGAAAAACACCCATTTTCATTATTCATAACTTCGGTAAAACACCTCGTTCCGTAAGAATAGGGGGGGGGGGGGGAAGTGAGCCCTTAGGCATCGTTCCCCTGGTGACGGGCTTAGGACGAGTCGAATGGTGTTTTGTATGGCTTCACAATATATGTGTCGACCAGCTCGCCATATAATCATATACGCATCAACACACTCGTGTATTGTACAAGGTAGACTATAGCTAAGGTTGATACCCCATTGGTATTTAAGCCAGTGAAACTAGAGCGGTTTTCAACTTCAGTATAAAAATTGCATGATGATACATGACATCTAAAAAAAAACGGACAGCCTGCTCGAAATCGTGCAAAGCTTGGCACAGTGAAGTTGATCGATTCTGAAGTGTTTATGTCAACACCGGTCGCTGCTATGTTGTCGCTGGTTTCGCTAGGTTTTCATATGTTGTAAGTAAGTTTTTTATGTTTGTAAAGAAGATTTGCTTAAAAATTTAACACCTTGACTGCGCGAAATTTTGCGCGACTAAGTGTGAATTTATCGAATTTTTCTAATGAAATATACGACAGTGGCAATGACAAAACCATTGTATACGTTGAATAAAAAGACGAAGACACCGACCACAACAGAAAAATAAAATAGAAAAGTCACAGCTTTGTCGCAAAAGCAAAGCGATGAATGCGATAGCAACAAATTGGAAGGTCACGCGCAGAATGGTAAGCAGATAGAAACGTGCCCCGCGTTTCTCACGCACAAATAACGCACGAAACGTACTCACAGGTACAGGTGAACGCGAATAATTGTCTCAGTTGCTGCTTCGCTGTGTCTGAAAAGCGCGCTCTTTTCGGAGACTGTGCAACAATTGCAGTGACCTTTGTGCGCCCGGAAACTACAACGGAATTGCTACGGTGAAAGCTAAAGGCCAGCGAAAACGTACGATCCTCCCCGCCGCGAGATAAGGGAGCACGAGTGGGCGCTCAGGGGCTTTACATCCATCTTTCCTCTCTGCGGGGCAAAGAACGCGTCGGAAATGAGAGTGCGCGTCGCGCGCTCATTGCGCCATCTTGCTGGTAATGATAGTACCCCCCCTCCCGAGATGCCCGTCAGCAGCAGTAAGTGGTAGATATAAATAGCTAGCCGTTCAAACATTGAGGGACGTACTCCTCGATGGTTCAGTGGTTAACGCCTCGCACTCACGTTTCGGAGGTTCCAAGTTCGATTCTACGCGCTGGAGTCCTTTCCTGGATTTTTTTCTTTCTGGTGTTTTGATATATATAGATACTCATACATATACGGTGAGTAACGGCGACGCCGGTGGCAAAATTCAGCCGAGAGTGTCCATATAATTGCTATCGCAATAAAATGTAATAAAACGTTTCGGCCCCCAGAATGGGAGTCTTGTTTACATTGTCTTCGTCTTTTTATTCGATGATTCTTCCCGACCAGACACGCATTCATCGAAGCCTCGATTTCAATCATTGTATTCACACAAGGCGGAATAATCTAGCAGTCGTTATCTCCGACCCTTTCGCTGTCTTTAATCATACTACTCACGCAGTATTTCGTCGGAAAGATCTGCATCATGATCACATATACAGTGCTGCGCTTTGTGGCTCGAACTAAAACATCAGAATGCAGTTCACTCTAATTACCACAGGGTCGCACCGCAGAGAGTTGGCCCGGTCGCACTTGCATGCCCTGGCACAGCTGGGTCCGAAGGTGAAGGGTGTGCATGGGAGGTTGCAGAATCGGCCGTGGCTGGCGGGAGGACACTCGCAGTAGCCGAAACGTCGGTGACAACGGCCGCTCGGGCAGTCGTCGGGACACAGGCGCTCGCACCTGTCACCGAAACGTCCTGTGTATGCGCAACAAAAAAAAAAACAGGGAAAAAATGAAAGTGAAACGAACTACGTGCATAGTTATATAGCACGACAGAAAATTGAACGAGTAGGTTCCAATTCCTTGAAAAGGCGCAAAAAGACAACACAAAAGAAAATAAGAAAAACAGGGCGGGTGAGACGCTACTGACAACCGAGAATTTTTTTTTTCTTTTTTTCTTTCAGGAAGCATATTTCCAAAACGCTCGTCCCAGAGAACGTTTGACAGCCGGTCATTCTGGCAGATCTCTCTCTCTTTTTTTTTTCGAGATCACATAAAAAATTTGATGGTTCCAGGAACTAATAGCCTATTTTGATTATGTTAATGACAATTGATATGTGGAGTTTAACGTCCCAAAACCACCATATGATTATGAGAGACGCCGTAGTGGAGGGCTCCGGAAATTTCGACCACCTGGGGTTCTTTAACGTGCACCCAAATCTGAGTACACGGGCCTACAACATTTCCGCCTCCATCGGAAATGCAGCCGCCGCAGCCGGGATTCAAACGGGCGACCTGCGGGTCAGCAGCCGAGTACCTTAGCCACTAGACCCCCGTGGCGGGGCTATGTTAATGACAAGTTGTCAGGTTGCATTCGTGGCGTATACCGGCTTCTAACCCACCTTGACAGACAGTTTCAGCGCATCGTGGGAACCCGGATGGCAAACGAAGTTGCAAGTTTGGGTCGATCGAATACAGGTGCGTGTTGGAGAAACCCTGCGTATTCCATTGTAGGAGAGATATACGGCGAGCAAGTGATTGTAGTAGCCTTGCAGCGTCCGTTCTCAAGAGTGGTATGGGCGTGCGCTGGTCTTGGTCATGAGCCGATCGAGCAGCTTCATCTGCGCGGTCATTGCCAACGATTCCGCAATGAAACTTTACTGTGTCGCATGAGGTTGGGCGTGGCATTTACGAATTCGTACTCTCGTCTCCTTGGAATGGCGAGCACTTCGGCATGCAACATCTGCGCCTGCGAGGAAACGCTTGAGCACATTCTATGTCATTGCCCAGCATACCAGACCGAACGACGTATTATGGAAGCCAAGCTCTGTCAGCTGGATCCACGGCCGCTTACAGAAGAGAAGATCCTGGGACCTTGGCCGACGGCTTCCCATACGCGCAAAGCCACGAAAGCCCTCTTGTACTTTTTAAGGAACACCAAATTTCACGACCGCTTGTGAAAGAACTGTGCGAGGCCGTGCTGTGTAGTTTCGAGCTGACTATTTATGCTTCTCTTTCTTACTCCTCTTCTTTTCTGTCTCTTTTCGTTCTATTATTCCCCTTTTCCTCCACCCCAAGTGTAGGGTAGCCAACCGAGCCAAGCTTGGTTAACCTCCCTGCCTTTCCTCTCTATTTATCTCTCTCTCTCTTGACAGACAGTAAGAAGGACTCTGGTTCTACTTCGAAGACGGACGATTGCTTAGAATACGGCATTGACGTTTCACTCAATTCGCGGTAAAAAAGAAAAAAAAAACGCCACAGACAGCGCTGGCTGGGTGCAGATCAAAAAACCCTTCGTACCGTAAGGACACACGTCGTGACATCGATGCTTGCCGTTTCCGTTGGGCGCACAGCTGCAGCGGCCTGTCTTGTGATTGCACAGTGCAGATGCGTTGCAGAGGCATTTCTCCTTGCAGTCAATGCCGTACATACCCTGCAAATCGAAATAACCGCTGTTGGTGACCAGTGCATACAAAACTCAAAACTATCATGCAGACTACACAGGCGCTGCTCATCACATTCTTATCTACGTGGGCAGTCTGCAATCTCCTATAGCCCTGTGTTTTGTCTACGTGGGCTATCATGAATATATTACTACTCGGCCAATTTACTACTGCTATCAGACGAACTGAGCATAGCGTTGTAATGATGCATTGACGACATACTGTGGCACTGGCTTGCACGGCTACTCGCCCCCCCCCCCCCCTCTCCCGATCAGGTGGTCGAAATTTCCGGAGCCCTCCACTATAGGTGTCTCTCATAAACATATGAGGGTGTTGGGACGTTAAACCCCCCATATCAATGGGTGGTTACCCCCAGCGATTGCTAAAAAACAGTACATTCTACGTTCAAAGGCAGTGATGACTCTTACGTCTAACACGTAGCATAACGTCACGGGAATGCGCACTTTATACCTGGGGACACTTGGCGTCGCAAAAATCTCCGACGTATCCTGGCTGACAGCGACATATTTTGGCGCCGGAATCACACGTGCCGTGTTTGCATGCACGACACGAGTGCTCACAGTTCTGACCGAACAGCCCCACCGGACACTCTGGAACGAGAAAGAGGGGGCGAAGAGGTAAACGAACGCGAAAGCTTGCAGCCCGAAAAGTCGTAAGAAATGACACGGTCAGTCAACGTACGAAAGGTGGCCGGAGACTTACGAGTCAGTTTGCAAGTCCTGCCGTCTTCGGCGAGTTGTAAGCCTACCGGACATGTGCACCGAAAGGAACCATCCAAGTTTTGGCAGCGATGCTCACAACGGTCCGGCTGTTCTAGGCACTCGTCGATGTCTCCGTAGATGCGTGCGAATGAAATATTGTGAGGAAATAACAACAGAGAAATCGGAAGAAAAATATACATCTTGCTCTCACTCTTCGTAAGTGCCCGAGAATGAAAAAAAAAAAAGCTAGAGATAGAGTTGTTCGACGGCTCGGCTTTTGTTCCACAGTGAAGGCACGTTAGCATTTGTGTCGTGCCAGCGAATACCCATATTTAAACTAACTTCCACATCCGCAGACGTCTGCTTTGACCAGCACAACTTTCTCAAAATACACTGAGACGTGTCAAAAGGACCTTGTGTGCATTGTATACACGCAAATGCATATATTGTAATGCTAGTTTTCACTCGAAAGCGGCGCTGGTCTTGGAATCCGTGCTAAGCAGACGGAATTCGACCATCGTTTGGTTTTCAATTTCGCAATGTTAAGTGAGCTCTAAATAAACAATAAAAGATGAGTTGGTTATTTGAACAATACCAGGTACCAGTATGCAATTGGGATTTATCTTATAGGGAGTGTCCCCCTCTTCGGATCAACGTGGACAGATCGAATGGCTTAGCAGTATAAGTACTACGTGCGATAGAAACTTTGAACTAAATATGCAATCATATTTGATCAAATTCTCAAACGTGCAAGAAAACTGTCCGGTCTCATTGAGACCGGACAGTTTTCTTGCATGTTTGACCGGATAGATAGATAGATAGATAGATAGATAGATAGATAGATAGATAGATAGATAGATAGATAGATAGATAGATAGATAGATAGATAGATAGATAGATAGATAGATAGATAGATAGATAGATAGATAGATAGATAGATAGATAGATAGACAGACAGACAGACAGACAGACAGACAGACAGACAGACAGACAGACAGACAGACAGACAGACAGACAGACAGACAGACAGATAGATAGATAGATAGATAGATAGATAGATAGATAGATAGATAGATAGATAGATAGATAGATAGATAGATAGATAGATAGATAGATAGATAGATAGATAGATAGATAGATAGATAGATAGATAGATAGATAGATAGATAGATAGATAGATAGATAGATAGATAGATAGATAGATAGATAGATAGATAGATAGATAGATAGATAGATAGATAGATAGATAGATAGATAGATGAAAAAGCGCAGGGGACTACCTTCGCAAGACCTTTTGTCAGAGAGAAGTCTGTAGCCTTTGCGACAGGTGCACTCTGGTCCGAACAAAGTGAGGTGACAGTTCTGTTCACAGCCAGCATTGTCGACGCCACAATCGTGTATTTCCTGTACTTCAATGCCTGCGGCAATAGCGACACCATGGCCATATTTCGTGTAAGGAAGAGAGTGCCACGAATTCAATCACTACAAAATTTTACGAGAGCTTTTATCGTATATGGTTACAGGGTCCTCGTTCACAGCCTCAAAACAGTAACTAAAAAAAAACCATGCAGTATTGATTTTTCATTACTTTGTCATCGTTACTTTCGCTATCACAGATTCGTTATCTACAGAGATATCAGTTTAACTATCGAATAATCTAATCACCTGGATGCTATTGTGACATTTAGGATAACTTCCAACTGGGCATGTTGGTAGTGGTTCATGATTAAACATGAGAAACTTGCACGAAGGCATTGACGTCACGAATTGCGGCCCCTTTTTGTATTTCGACCAAATTGCCTCGATGGAAATTTCTGGAACTTAAGAAGTCTCTGTAGCTTCTTTATAACTCAATGAAACCCGTTTCTAGCAATACATGATTAGCACTCCCAAGCGATATAAATTAACCATCTGCACGGGTTGAGTGTATCGGTGCAATTTGTTCTAAGTGTAATTTATTCTACGAGGGAAATCCTCCTACTATTCAGTGTCGCTCTCAACTTGGCAGGCAACAAGCATCTATTTTCATTGGCAAAGCCGAGCAACCAGCGTCAAGCAGCTCGTTACAATGAGAGCTTGCAACCCGAGAATGCAACGCGTGCCTGCGAAGCTGCCAGCTGGCACTGAAAGCCCCGTAGGAGCCCGCGCTGTGATGAGCTTTAACGAAAGCGACGAGGCAACAGCTTCAGTGTACAACGAGGCGCACGCGTCTGACGTCATGCTTACGGAAACAGGAAGCGCCGTCACTGGCGAGTTGGTAGCCACGATGACAGGAGCAGCGGAACGAGCCGAAGGTGTTGACGCAGTCGTGGGTGCAGCGGTTCTCGGACAGGCACTCATCCACGTCTGCGCGAGCCGAACGCGGGCTTGTGAGAACGCTTCATCGCTTTCGAAGGGACTAAAGTTTGATATACGTCATGAGCATGCAAGAGGAACACGTTGCAAGGGGTGGTCGGTTCGCTTTACGCAGCGCACCACACACAAAAAAAAAACATGGTCATTTAGTGCAGTCAAATGACGAGAGAAGGGGTCAAGATGGATCTGAGTGTTTGCGACATCCTTCACCACTTCCCTCAGTTGTTCACGCTCATAATTTTCGTGCACATAGACAACTGAATGGGGCATAGGCGCACGCACTGGGTGAACGAAGGCAAGCGAAGAGATGAAGGATGGGGAAGGTAGGCAATATTTGTCTTCTAACATTTATTCGATTACAAGCAGTCCTTTGGAAAGTCATATATACGTTGTAATAGAAACGATTGGCCGGAACGTTGGATGTGTGTACAACTGCATTAGCTACCAGCTTAGGGAAGCGCACGAGTGTATATCGTATTGTACAGCATGTTGGCTGAAATCGATGTTTCACTTGAAATTAATCAGGTAGCCTGAGCCAATAACTTTCTCTTTAATTTTTGAAGGAGAAATACTGCGAGAGAATATTGAAGGAAAAGGGGGGATTTTGTCCACACACACACACACACACACACACACACAGTGTGTGTGTGTGTGTGTGTGTGTGTGTGTGTGTGTGTGTGTGTGTGTGTGTGTGTGTGTGTGTGTGTTGATTACGACAATGAATGAAATCTGGAGGCTGATTTTGAAATACACAGTTTTCATTCCTCGGTAATATTTCGACTTATAGTGACCGCGTGGGGTGCCTCACGAGAACGAAACATAACAAAAAAAAAACTGCTTGAGGCCAGCTCCACCTCTGCAGCTTACCCGAACAAAACGCGATTGTTTTCAATAGTCGAGAAAATAATGCAACGACTATTTAGCAAAGTCACAAAACTTTACGGCATGTGAAGCCGTTTTAGAGCCCTGGTCTGTTATGACCTCCCCGCGCCCCGCCCCACCCCGCCTCTATACTCTGTGACAACTTTTCTTGGCATTGGAGCGAAAGCTACAAATCCAAATCGCGGGCATCATGTTGCCAGTGAATGCAGTTCCACAAAGGCACCCGTATTTTCACCGTGAAAAATGGAAGTTCCCCCATTATTTTCTACGTGGAGCTATTTGAGACATGATGCAGCTCGCATCATTAAGATAGTCGTATTTACATTATTAATTCGTTGTGATTTCGCGTTTTTGAACTAGACGCTATACTATATACTAGACGCGCGCCGAAACGGACTACTTCGCGTAGTGGTACATGTGCAAAGCTCCGCCTCCGTATAGCTTTCCATTCAGTGCCAAGAAAAGTTGTCGCCCGCTTGCAGACATGAGAACTGCAGAACGAAGGAGTAATATAGAAACAACAAAGTCGAGAAAAAGTTGGGAACTACGCTGCACGCAGTATAACGGAAAATTATAGGCAAGACATCTGAATGAATCGCATATCAAACAGGGGTAGATATTATTTTAGTTGACATTAAACAAACCAAAAGTACTTGGGCCGGCAACAGAAATCGTAGGATAGACAGCCGGTGGTCATTTAGAAATATTGAACTCAGATAAAACCTTCGCTGGGACGAACCTCAAAACCGCGACCACTTCAAGACCAACATAATCTAATAAAAATATACCATGTACCAAAATTAACTTTTTTTTTTCAATGTGGCAAAGCTTAAAGAGGCATGCAATGAATGAAATACGAAATCACAATACGGCTTTTATTCACATATCATATCGTATAATACATCTCATGCATACTTTTTTCCATATTTGACCCTGTCTAACCTTGGTGGGTATCGAGCTTGACAAGAGGGGAAAAAAACGCATCACGCGCGTTGCTGAGCTAATGGCATCATTCGGAGGTCTTTCAGAGGTGTTCTGTTGAAATTTTATTATTATCCACTGTCTTCGACAGTAAATTTCTCTATTATGAAACCTGCAACGTGCTTGGACAACTTGTCGCTCTTCCACAGTAGAGTACGTCTACAGATCACAGTATATATTTCAAATTTCGGGCTAAACGCTATAATTCAATAGTCGTTATCGGGTCGCCTTATTGCCCTGCCATAGTAGAGTACGCGCAATATCGAAGTCGTTCACATTTTGTTATAAACGCTATCGTGCACCAGCCGGTATGGCTTAATCCTGACACAGTGCAGAACATGTGTTTAAAAGTCTTCCACATTTCGTTCTAAACGCTATCCGTTCAACTGTCGTATCCGGGACTGCTTTCTGCCCTGCCACAGTGTATAGTAAGTGTCATCTAAACAGGTCGTTCACATTATGTTCGAAGCACAGTTAAAAAAAACTCCCGTGTTACCTTGTGCATTCGCCTAAAATGACTGCAAGGCGAAAGCCGTATTTTCCTTCTCAGTAGATGTACTTATCCTTCACAAACTGCGCAAGCTTTTCGCACAGGTAGTCCGATTTTGCACAAGTTCCAGGATTGGTGGCATCGCAAGCTTCCTGCACTTTACCTGGTTTGTACTGCCTCCATGATCGGCCCATGTTTGACCAAGACATGGTGTCAGGCGGTGGCGTCATGACGCGCGACGTGCAACGTCACTAATTTTGGTGATCTGTGACATTGCGATGACGTTATATGGTGAAGTCACCATGTTACGATGATTTTTCGTATCACTCGTGTCGTTGCCAACGGTCATTTTGACGCTTGATAGGGCATCTCAGGCTTTCGCCTTATTAAATATTCATAAGGTGCCATGTAGCATGGGACGTCCTAAACAGGCTTCCTAAAGTGATTTTTTTGGGGGGAGGGGGGACAGACTTCTGCACTCCCGTAGTGAAATAAAAAGTGCTTTAAATCGTCAATCAGTTTTCTAAGAAAAAAAATTTAAACGAAGTGGTAAATCGTAAACACTACATGATCATATAATCCAGCCAGGATACTCAGGATACTCACGACTACACGACAGTACTATACCTGGTAGCACGCTGTGTTGCCACAAAGTTGAAGCAACTCTCTTTATATTGCAGCAACCTTGTGTCAATATTTTGTGCAATATAAGGTAGAGAGAGATATGGTATGAAAGAAGGAAGGTAGGTTAACCGGAATTCAACAGACATTATTGATAGATATGTGGGGTTTAACGTCCCAAAACCGCCATATGAATATGAGGGACGCCATAGTGGAGGGCTCCGGAAATTTCGACCACCTGCGGCTCTTTAACGTGCACCCAAATCTGAGCACACGGGCCTACAACTTTTCCGCCTCCATCGGAAATGCAGCCGCCGCAGCCGGGATTCAATCCCGCGACCTGCGGGTCAGCAGCCGAATACCATAGCCCCCACCGCGGCGGGGCGTTTTCAACAGACATTGGACCTACTACGAAAGCATTGGAATCACTGATTGTTGTGTTTAGATGTAGCGTAGAGTAACTATGATGCAAACAGAAATGAATTAAAGTGATCGAAAGAACACCCTTTCCTCCGCTAGTATCTGAGTCCACAACCTTCGAAATTGAAATTTCGCTACCATGCATGCTACACTACGCTACGATGATTGGTAGCATTCACGTTGAGACGAACGCGAGGAAAGCGCGCCGTTTCTAAACGGTTAACGAGCCGTTCACGCGTCTCTTGTCAGTTTCACTACCGTTTACAGTCCATATCACTTTTTACTCGGACTGCATTGTAGAAACTACATTATAAAGTTTCGTTGCAAGAATTAGCATGTCGTAAACTCTGTTGTCGTACTAAAGAAGGTGTGCCTCACCTTGCTACTCTTTTGCCTTTGTCATCGGCTTCGGTGTACTAATACATTGTTACTGACACCAACGTCATTTGGTTCAGCTATATATAAAAGTGAAGACGCACCAGCGTCTCTCGCGTTACTGAGTCCACGAGCTCGCCATTCGAACGATTTTAAAATGCAGGCGCGGCTACCGCATTCCGCCAGCTATTGGCATTTTAGGGGTGAAGCTCATAAATATGCCGTGGGTCGTGTGTCCGCGATGTATGTAGTATAGTAGTCGTCGGCGTAGTAATATAGGTAACCACTTCTCCTTTAGTCCTCGGAATGTCTACTGGATGGCGGCACTTGTATATGATGAATATATGATGAAAAGGTGCAACATGGTGGTACTTGGAGTGTTCACTAGACTAGACGGACGGACAGACAGACAGACAGACAGACAGACAGACAGACAGACAGATGCGCGGACGGACGGACAGATGGACGCACGGATGGACGCACGAACGGAAGGACTGACGGAAGCTTCGCCGCACTCATCATCATTCACTCCGTGGATGTGCTGCGATGTTTTTGTTCTTACACCACATACAAGGGCTAATGAGTTATCAGGGCATTTATACCTTTAGTTACTTTGTTACAGCAATACAAAGGAGAGTAACAGCCGAAGTACAACAGTCACCGGCATATTTTTTAGTGTTTGTTGTGTTGTTTGCTCAGTCCATTGAAAAGCTAACGACTGACCGGTGCTTTTCTTGTGCGTCAACATCTCCGTCATATCACATGCCAATAAAAGCATAATGAAAACACTCACCAGATTCGCACCGGGGACCCTGGTATCCAGCTGGACAGATGCAATGCGGCTCGCCGAAATGCCGACTGTGCCGGCGACTGCGACCACCATTGAGGCACTGCGTGGCGTCCGCGTAATTCGGCAATCCTAGGTGGACCAAGCAGAACACCAAGAAGGTGAAGGATCCGCAGGCGGCGAAACGAGCGCGAGCCATCGTGAGCGAGCGAATCCTTCTCTACGAAATCAATCCTTTCTGTATGATCCTTTCTCTCAATTTTAACCGCGTCCCTCCCCTCAATTCAGCATCACGCTACGTAGCAGCCTTGACGTCAGGAGAAGACGTCGTCTCCGGCTGGCTGAGACGGACATGTTAGTGAGGGCAACACCGAGACGGGAGGAAAAGACGCGTTTGTGCAATCACTGCAGCCGCTGCTTCAGTGAGACAGAGAGAGAAGTGGGGAGGTAAGAACCGTTTACTGTATGAGTACGGGAGACGAATAGGTTCTGGGGCCTTAAATAATGAAGGGAGAGAGAGAGAAAGAGGGTTGACGTGGCCGTCAGAGGTCTCTGCCGTAATTCGGTGGCGGCTGCAGCCCGGGGCTCGGCGCCAAAACACAGCGCGCGTTAACAAAAATAGGATCCGCCGCCCAGGCAGACATTCGCTTCGAGAATTCCTCGACTGGGCGTGTGTGTGCGTACGTATTTACGTGGCCGACCCATAGCCCGGATCGCCGAGCGTTGGCGGCACGCTGGGCCTAACGCGCTGGCCTTTGCGAATCAAAAGTGTTCGTTTGATATGGAACACAGCGTGGCACGTACACGAAAGGCTGGAATGTAGGGGTGGTCTATACTGTGGACTATGTTAGTTGGTTCCACTGTGAAGTTTTATCAAGAAGTTCATTCTACGTATGTAGTTTTATACACGCAAAAAAGGGTGAAAGGTACACCGAAATAAACGTTGAGTGGATTTCGAGAAGTCGAGTAACTGCACAATGAATGCACTGGTGCGCGTGTGCTTGGGGTACACTAAATGATGTCCGATCGTTCTGATGTGCTTGTAAATGTGACGACGCTTGTAAGTCGATTCGAGGACAGTGGTACTGGTTGTCTATGTTGTCTTCGCAGCCGCAGAAGTGCATGCAGCAGTAGAACGGTTGATTGGGCATGTTGGCATGCGAAGCCTGGACGAGCAAAAGAAGGAAAGACGACAGCACTGTTGTCGGCCCTTGATTTTTCTAGTCCTCATTTTTCGCGCGGTTTATTCGTTCGATGTGGAAGCACGTAGCCCTGCCATTCAATCTTCCGTTTACTTTGAAGCCCAGGGCACGAAATACCAATACATACTCACGGTAGATTGTGGCACTTACGATGCAAGCATCCGCTTTCACCATTAAGCCTCGTCCAGCCATCGCAACATCTGTAAGCAGTGGTAAGCCGGTGATGCATCTTCCGTTCGTATGCCACGTGGTGAACTGTCCTGTAAAAAAAAAAAAAAAAAAAAAAAATCGGCAGATCCCACGTACATGGGAATCGACTTATTATGCGAAGCATGCGGAGGGAAGGTGACCGTGTTGCAATTTTTCTTATTGTGTGGAACTTCATGAAATCACGCTAAATATATGAACAAACGTTGCACGCACAGACATATGTTGAAGAGTTACAGATGTTTATGTAACCAGTTATTTGCACTTGCGCAATGATGCCAACTGGAACATACGTATTAGCAACACAAGAAGCTGATATGAAGCGCTGATGCTTGCGAGGATGCTGGCCCTAAACACTACCACATAAATCGACTTCAGCCCATGGCAACTAACCACAATTGACGTTAACCCGACGTGACGGATATATGAAAGGAACACATGTGTAATGTTTATGAAATTGAGTAGGCAGCACTGCAATCACTATTTACGTTCCACCAAGATAGCGTCTATTGGAAAAGTAGTTTTGAGACCTGGCGTAGCTCTGTGGTAAAATGCTGCATTGCCACGCAGAATGCTTGGCTTCGATTCCAGCTGGGACCCTGACATTTATTCTTTGCATTCGTCGGGTTTACGCTACCGATTTCAGTTATTTCTTAACGCTCGCACGTTAAATTGCCCATGTGTGTTCTCTTCGTTCCTGGGTTATCCATTCCTGCTGTGCCAAGGGACGACAACAGCAGAGCATACGGCAGCGCGTGCCCCGCACTTAAAAAAAAAAAAAACAGTCACAGCATATCCACGGAGTGAATGATGATGAGTAAAGCGAAGCGTCCGTCACTCCGTGCGTGCTTCCACCCGTCCGTTTCTTCTTGCTTCCGTCCGTCCATTTCTTCTTGCTTCCGTCCACCCGTCCATCCATCCGTGCGTCCGTCCATCGGTCCATCCGTGCGTGGGGGCGTGCGTCCATCAGTTTGTCCATCTGATGTTTGTCTGTCTGTCCGCGCGCCTGTCGGTCCACGCATCCATCCGTCCATAGTGAACACTCCATTTACCACCATCTCGGATCTTTTCATCATATATTCATCGAGTACCAGCATGCAGCGGACATTCCAAGGACTAAGCGTAACGTGGCTACCTACTACTACTACTACTACTACTACTACTACTACTACTACTACTACTGCATACATCGGGGACGCACGGCCCACGGCTTAAGAAGAGCTTCGCCCCTAAAAAAAAATTAGCACACGTTGCATTAGGTTCCGCGCAATGCAGGGTCGCAGCCGAGGTCGTATGCACGTTTCAGCGTCTCCTGTACGCTTGGGGAGTCACTGAGCGCGTACCGGTGCTTGGTGGTGACATTTCTTTCGGTTTACGACACAAGGCAATCTTCAACCGTAGCAGCTCTGCTGCAAAAACGGGTACCGGAGTAAGAAAACAGACGAGTCTGCTTACAGACAACAACGTGATAGGACGTGTATAATCACGGAAATTAGATAAGCGTTTTTCTCGAGTTTCTGCTTTTACAAGTGCGAAACAGAATGCACGAGTGCGTATACTTTTTTTGTTCGTCCGCACCGAGCGTCAACACAGCCTTCGCAGAAACGAAACGTGGTGCTACGTATAACAAGCATTATTTCGCCGATGTTCTGGGAATCGTGTCTCTCTTAAGGCGCCCACCGAGCAGAAAACAGTTTCGCAGCCGCCTTTTCCTTTTATTTTAAATGCGAAGAATTTCTTAGCAAACTTCGGTGACTTTGAGCGTATCTATCTATCTACCTATATATCTAGCCGCTCACGTTTGGGTGCTCTCGTGGTGACCCCTTTAACTTGGCGTGAACCAAAATTAGCATTGGAAGGTAAGATGGTCTGACGAATATGACGCACTGGTCAAGACTTGAGTAATGTCACAATCTCGTCGCGTACGTCGTCAAACACTTCCCGCCAGACAGCGGCACATATCCACAGGCGGGCATGTGCCGCTGGTATGCTGCTATGTGCTACAGGTGACTGACACTATATCTACCCAGGAACGACGAGAACACTCATGGGCAATTTTAACGCGCGCGCGTTAAGAAATACCCGACATCGGTAGCGTCGACCCGATGAATGCAAAGAATAAATGTCAAGTTCCCAGCTGGAATCGAACCCAAGCATTCTGCGTGACAATGAAGCATTGTACCACTGAGCTATGCCAGGTCTAGGAACTAGTTTTCAAATAGACGCTAATCTGTGAAACGTCAGTAGTGGTTGCAGTGCTGCCTGTCCAATTTTGTAAACTTTACATATGTACTCCTTTTATACAGCCGTCACGTCGGGTTAAAATCAATTATTGTTAGCTGCCATGCGCTGAAGCTGATTTATGTAGCAGTGTCCAGGGCCAGCATCCTCACTAGCATCAGCGCTTCGTATCAGCTCCTGGTGTTGCTAATACGCATGTTACAGTTGGCGTCGTTGCGCAAGTGCAAACAACCGGTTATATAAACATCTGCAACTCTTCAACGTACGTCTGTGACTGCAACATTTGTACATATATTTAGCGTCATTTCATGAAGTGTCGCTCAATGAAAAAACAATGCAACACGGTCACCTTCCCTCCGCATGCTTCGCATAACGTCGATTCCCGGGCACGTGGGATCTGCCAAATTTTTTATGTTATATTACTTTCATTCGATTTGGAAAATCCCACTGTGAGCAATGCGCGCGCTGTTGCAGAGAAAACTTCAAGTCGACGTGAGTTGCATGCACCTTTGCCGAAGTGCGCTTTGCAGCCAGCTTGCAGGCAATGCTGCACTGTGCTGTGCAGCAACACGACCAGGCGAACGGGAAGCTTGGAGATATGTGGTGCACTGCAGTGTGTATCGGCCTTGGCGACGCATTCGCATGCGGCCTGCATGTACAGCGTCTTCGCACAGAAAATTTCTTGCTGCTTTACTTTCCAAGGAAGTGTTTTTCCACGCGTGGCGTTTGTGTCCGAAAGCATCTCGCCCAGCCGCAGTGGTCTAGTGGCTAAGGTACTCGGCTACTAACCTGCAGGTCGTGGGATCGAATTCCGCCTGCGGCGGCTGCATTTTCGATAGAGGTAAAGAATGCTATAAGCCCGTGCGCTCATATTTTGGTGCACGTTAAGGAACCCCAGGTTGTCGAAATTTCCGGAGACCTGCTTTGAAGCGTCTCTCATAATCATATGGTGGTTTTGGGACGTTAAACCTCACATAACAATCAATCAATCAATCAATCAATCAATCAATCAATCAACCGAAAGCATCTCGATCCACGTTAACACATGCGCACCTTAACAGGTGGAAGACGAGATCGAAAACGGCGGAGCATTGCACGGTAAACGGCGAAGTTTTCAATAAGTTCACAGTCATTGCACAGTACTGACTGGTACACTTGGATGTTACTGGGTTAGGCCTTGGTTCAGCAGCAGACGTGGATTAGGTGGATGACGACATGAAAAAAAAAAATGGGAGCATATCCACGGAGTGAATGATCGAGAGTGGGGCGAAGCATTCGTTCGTCCAATCGTTCTTGCTTCCGTCCATCCATGTGTCCGTCTGTGTGACCGTCCACGCGTCCATCCGCCCGTCCATGCGTGTGTCTGTTCGTGCGTCCGTCCCTGCGTTCGTCCATGCATCCGCCCCTGCGTCCGTTCATGCATCCATCCATGCATCTGTCTGTTTGTCCGTTCGTCCATCTATTCAACAGGGGGCGCTGGCGTCGATCGACGGGAGCGGTCGCATACCACGTCGGCTCTGTGAAATATTGCAATTATTTGCGTCACATCAAATCGTTCTCCTGCAAGCCTTCTACCACCGTCTACAAGAACGTCAGCCGCAACCGTAGACATCACGTCTTGTCAAGGTGGGCCGTCTTCTGACCCTTTTTCGGTTACTTGAAGCTTTCGCCAAACCACCGCGGAGTTAAGCCTAACCGCAGTAAGGGCCGCGCTGGCCCTGCCCGGGGTTTCCCCGGTATATAATGGCGACTCCAAATCAAGTCACCGGCTACGATCCGGAGTCCCTACAGATCATACAGATGGATACCGCTCAAACCGAGACACCTCTACCAACCGAGGAAGAGTACCTCAAGGATATGCTCCGCGTCTGGCGCGGAAGGAAGAACGCAGCAGTGGCGTCGAGAGACGTTAGGGCTCCTGCAGCCAAACAACAAGCAGCGTCTCGCACTCAGCAAGCACAGGGCAAGAACGCGCTGAGCGTCACCTCACAGCGCGCCAAGCAACTCCAGTGGCGGCCGAAGAACAAGCCGCGCATCGAAAAAAATTGCCCGCAGCTTCCCTCGGGGGAACACTGAGGAGGATGCGGAGCGTAACTCACGCTAGCCGAGGGAACTCGACCGGCAATCAACGACTGCTTGCACGTAGCACACACGACGTAGTCGGCATAGTCGGTGCCCTTTCCAAACGTATCGCAAAGAACCGACAACGCTTTGGAGTTGTTCTGAATGTTGCCGATCCGAGTTAAGTTGTTATCGAACCAAAGACGATCACACACCTTGCAGGTGTGGCCGAAGCTTCGGTCGAGGAAGTCGCGCTTGAAGCGAGCGTTGGGCGTGGCATACTGCTTGGCGCGCCACGCCGCTACCTCGGCGCGCTTGCGCTCGCGGGCAGCATCGGGATCGGCCTCTCGTCGCCGACGCTTGCACTCGGCTTCCCGTTTTCGAAAGTCCGGGTCCTCTTGTCGACGCTTACGTTTCAAAGCGGCCGAATCCGGTGCTGCTGCTCGACGCTGACGTCTCTCAGCGGCTTCACGTTCTCTAAGTTGAGCATCTTCCGCTCGACGCCGACGTTTACGTTCGGCGTCGCGAGCTCTTCTCCGCGCTGCCTTGTCTTCGGACGACGACTTGGTCGCGGTTCCGCCAACACTTTGGCCGGCGCTGGTCGAAGGGACGTCGATCATTGCGACCTCGGACGTCGACGCGCCGTACAAACCAACCGACGAGCGGCAACTGAGCGAGCGAGCGCCGACCTTGAGTATATATACTCAAGTATATATACTCAAGTATACTTGAGTATATATACTCGGCGAGTATATATACTCGCCGACCTTGAGTATATATACAGCGCGACGGCGCATGCACTGTCAGCTGTCGAATGTTCGAGAAGGGGGAGAAGCGCAACGGCGCATGCGCGCGCGTCAGCTGCCGATGTTCTCGAAGCGCGACGGCGCATGCGCGCGCGTCAGCTGCCGGCACGCGGTGTGTAGAGGAGGAAGGGTGCACAGATGGTGGAGGAGTGAAGCGCGCGGTGTGTAGAGGAGGAAGGGATGCACAGATGGTGGAAGAAGGAGGAGGAAGCTTGCGGACGGCGCCGCACTACAAGCCTCGAGTATTAGATGCTCCGCATCTAAAAGACGACATCATAGTGGTGCTGAAACCGCGTGAGACGCTCGACCTCAAGGCCACGTTTGGTCCTGGACAAGCCGGCGCTGCAGTCCGCAGCATCCTCGGAGCCGACGCAAGTGTGGGACTTGCGGTGTGGCCCCTCTGGGATCAAAATGTACTTGTGTGCACGCTCAAATCAGTGGACGCCGCCGAGAGACTCCTCCGGGACATTAAGCTGCCAGTCAGGGGCCGCTAGCTAACATTCCGGGGACATCCCAAACTCTCCGGTGAGTTCTGTCGGGGCATCGTGCATGTCTCTCAAGACGAAACGTCCGAAACTGTGAAAAGCAAGCTCAGTGCTGAGCCAAATGTAGTGTCTGTGCGCAAGCTTGGGGACATCCCGGTTGCGGTGATCACCTTCGCGGGGACCAAGGTGCCACGGACGGTGTTATACAACTGCGAGCGGCTCCCTGTTCGCTTGTATAAGAAGACAGTGCCTGCATGCCCACTCTGTGGCACAGTGGGCCATCGAGCAGATACTTGCCCGCGCCCGCAGCCCGGCCGCTGCACAAGCTGCGGCGTTCAGGTACCTGCTGCTACTCCTGACGGCCCCACGGAACACCAGTGCATTCCGAGCTGCCTCCTCTGCGGCGGTGGCCACAAGACTGCAGCTCCCGGTTGTGCTGGACGGTTCCGGCAGCCGGTCAAGTCGGGATCCCCACGCGGATCCAAGCCGAGGACAAGGGGGATGGGGGAAAAACAGGCTCCGACTCCCAAGACTGGCCCTAAGAAAGCACCAGCCGCCAAGTCGAATAAGCCAGAACCCAAGAAGACCAATACCAGGCACTCAACCAATGTAAAGTCTGGGACCCCGTCGGAGCCTCCTGTCTTGGTCAAGGACTTCCCACCCTTGACACCCGTCCAAGCACAGGTGAGCTGTTGGGGTGGGGCAGTCTCCGGACCTTCCCCTTCTCCCTCCCCTACCGAAACCGCCCTAGAGCAGCAGATAGGGGAGCTCAGGCGCCAGAACCAAATTCTTGCGCGCAAAATTCAGGAATTAGAAGCCAAGCAGGTCGGGTCATCCGAGCCAGTGCAGGAAGCCGAGGCAGAGGACGGGGCCCGATGACGGCTCTTCCGTCACATCCCGCCTCACTAGCGTCTCGCGACAGGACGCGGACACGGTAGTTGGACCAGCTTCCATTACCGGATCTATCGGTCGCATCGAGTCCCTAGAGCGTAAAACCGAGCAATTAGAGGCGAGCGTGGCAGCCCTCCCCACTCAAATCATGTCGGCAGTCCGCGAGTCCTTTCAGGACATGTTCACGGCAGCCTTAACGCAAGCACTTCCCGAAATTGTGGCGCAGGTCTCTAACTCAGTCCTTAAAGTCGTGCAGCCCTGGGTTATTGCCCAAATTAAAAACACCACTCAGAGCGACTTGCCGCAGGTTAAACGCAAGCAGGCCTCCCGTCAGGCAGCAGAAGAAGGCTTTTCGGGGCCGGCTCCAGGTCCGGACCGGTCCTCTGCACCGTAAATAAATACTAAAAGATGGCTAGCCGATCTAACAAACAAGCTAAATATCTACAAAAATTTGAGATTATACAATGGAACTGCAGGGGTTTTAGAGCCTGGAAAAAATGGTCGCACCTCCAGCTCTACTTGCAGTCCCTCGGAAACATGCCCGCCTTGCTTGCTTTGCAGGAGCCAAGTTTGGACGTTAAATTCTCTGGCTATAGCACTTTCCAGGGGGGGCCCTCGTCATGCATCCTGGTGAACAAGGCATATACCGCGATTCAGGTCGATTTAAACTTAAGTACTGAGCAAGAATACACAATGGTCAAGTACTGCCTCTCAGACGTCGCGACCAGTCAATACACATCCTAAATATATACAGCCCTCCGCATAAGCCACGCGTAACTTTTAGCGAAACCTTCCTCCGGGCGATCAAGTTGGCAGACAAGGACCCCTTAGTGATCGTGGGAGACTTCAATGCTCCCAGCCTTCACTGGGGCTATCACTACGAGAAGGCCAGAGGACGTAAGCTGGTGGAGCTTATCTCCACCCTTCGCCTCACGCTGTTCACGGATCCGGCGTACCCCACTCGAGTGGGGAACTCGGTAACCCGTGACACGTGTCCGGACCTCTCTCTCGTAAAAATGCTAAGGATGCTACCTGGGAGAACTTGGGCGATTCTCTAGGCAGTGATCACTGCCTTCTCCGGGCGCATGACGTGCCCAAACAAGTCCAACCCCCGAGAACGCGAGCAGCGTTGCTTTGTTGACCAGCGTTATTTTGTGGTATTCTGCCTGTTTCTGCGGGATTGTTTGGAAACGCTGGCTTAGACGCTGTACAGTAGAAGAGCGCAATGAGTGCGCGAACGCGTAGGAGCGTTCCACGGTGGACGTCTGCTCAATGCGCTGACCGTGGGGACATGAACGCATGCGAAACGCTGGCACATTAGCCCCGCATCTCGTAGCATTTCACGGGAAAAAACTGTAAGAAAAGCGCGCACTATTTTTTATTGTCTCATTATTTATTTCATGTTTTATTAATCTCTTAAAGCAACAAATACAGAAACTACGCATGTCGTGTCAAATAATTTTTGTCATGTCACGTGGTATACTGTTGACAACGTCAGAGAAGACTCGTCTACGTAGAGGACCAACGTCACTGCATTGCTGTGTACGTAGGGCCATTCCTACGCCTACGTCATGCCCTCATTCTCTACGCGTGCGCCGGCAGAGAGAAGGAGAAGCAGCTTTCATCTTGAAATTTGACCCATTTCCGCTGCGCGTAGCGTTGCAAAGTTTGGCAAACGTGATCATGAACGCCTCGTCTACGCATTGCGCATTGCGCTTGTCAGCTCAAAGTTGTCAAACCTGGTGAGTGGCCCTTTAAACCCCACATATTGATCAATTAAGAAGAAACTAACTTCAATTTTTTCTATAACTGAATGATTAATTTTCAGCTGGCTTATCAATCGTATGCACCTTTATTGCTATTGGCCGCCTTATCCGATGATACGTCTAGAGTGGAGAATGGGCAAAATTTACAAAAGCATGGGACTATTTTTTAAATTTTGATAGTAATTAATGGGCACTCCAGGTGAATTTTAGTTGTCGCCGTCACCGTCATGTCCCATGTATGGTCGAGGGGCGATGACATCGCCCTGGTCTCGTATGTTCTACAGTAAAACCTTAGTGATACCATCACGGCTCGTACGAACTTCGAGATGATACGAATTTTTCTTTGGTACCAGCCTAGGCCCTTTCTAAATGACATTTCGCGCAAAAAAAAAAAAAAAACGGACAAGAAGGAAGAGAGCACAAACAGGCCCAGCCTGTGCAAGGGCAGCCTTCGTGCACTATCTGCCTGCATTGCGAAGATTGTAGATGTTGTCCTTTACTAAATGAAACGGAAGTGTTGTCAAGCCTAAAAGATATGACGTGAGAGATCATTGAGGCCTTTTTCATACACAAGTCCGGTGACGTATGTGTGGCGAGGTCATCGGCGAACCTTCATAAAGTAGAGATTTGGAATCGACATTACAAATATCTTTAATCAATGTAATGTGCACCGGATGTCTGCTAATACACGATGGCTGTGTCACGGCTGCTGGTTAGTAGTTGTATGTTGGTGGCACTCTACTAAAATTTATTTTAATTAAACTACCTCAACTTTTCGAAGGAGACGACAGTGGACTTTTTAGTGTTGGCGACAGCCCCTCGGCAACACCACACAGGTCTGAGGTGCTGGCGTGGACGCAGCAGCGGCCTAGGTCCAGGTGCGAACCAAGTTTGTTTGGGTGAGCGCACGCATATCGAAACTTTCCTCTATTTATATAAACAGCACTTGCGTTCCTAAAAAGAAAATGAGTCGAGATTTGCATGCACTTCTGTTATTTTTTACACCCTCGGAGGTTTTGCGTTAAGTGAGCCACAGGGCTTTCGAAAACAAACTAACACGACCATGCTGCACAGTTCAGAGAATAAACAGCGAACAGCTGGATAAATCTAATTAAAGTGGCAGCACTGATGCACCAAGCACCAGATGGTAAATAATAGTGGGCAATGTTCAACAATACGGCACAGTGAGGAGGTATAGTGCTCTTCATGGGCTGTGCCTGAAAACCCGACCAACAAGCTCCAACTTCAAATGCATGCGGAATGATGATTAAACACCACGGGCCATAGGTCTGTATAAAACTCCGGCATGTATGGAAACGAGATGACAAACGCACGAGCACACCCTCTACCCTTAAAGGGACACTAAATGCAACTATTAAGTCAATGTTGATTGTTGAAACAGCAGTCCAGAAACCTTGTTGTATTACTTTTGTGTCATGGAAGGGCTTATTTTGAAGTAAAATCACGTATTAGTGGTCCACATCACGTTAAAACCCTTCAAATTACCACCTGAAAGGGAAAATTCACTGTTGCAGTGTACAACGATGCTCGTCTTTAATGCGCAGACGCCAACACTAGTAGAAGCAAAGCGAAAGTAGTAGGAGCCACAGCATAAAAAACAGAAATCGAACTGTTTCCTGCCACGGTCTCCTAGATGGCAAGCATGCTTGGTTCAACGAGGCCCCCTTAGGTGGCACAACCTGTCCAGTTTAACAGGCGAAAACTGAACGTTTGAACCACTCGCGCCATTCCCCATAGTAAGATCTAGCGATTCTTTTTCCGATGAATCAAACAGAAATGAACAAGCAGCATTTTATTGCGTCTCTTGATGCACGGAAGGTTCTTTATGTAGTGCAGCTAGTTCGATTACGAGTGATTAATTGTAGGCAGTAACTCTGATGTGCTCGGGATCATTTTGCGAATGTGCTACTGCGGCGCATGTGTTCTCGTGCAATCCCCTTAATTTTTCATTAAGTAGAGCCCTGCTGTTGATAATATTGCTGTTTTAGACATTTTCATGCATTGAGCTTTCACTCCCATGTAAACACGTAAATTGCTATTTGACATAAGTGTCCCTTTAAGTAGCGCCCTTTGGACAACAAGGACAAGAACAACACGACGCTCGCAACTTCTTGTCTCCATTTTCCTCTTTTAAAGTGCGCTACTTCATCTCAAGAATAGAAGGCGAAAGTAGAAATCGGGTCCTGTTCACCAGGTTTTCTCAATCAGTAGCCTTGCGTTGCTTTCCAGCGGTATACTTTGGGCCAACTGGCTACTTTTTGACACTGCCTGGCAACGAAAATTTCTGATAGGCTACGAGGTTGCCTTTTGGCAACTTTCGAGCTTTCGTTCAGGGGCGTTAGGCAGCCATCTTTCTTGTTTGCAAATAAAGCGCACCATTTGCGATTTTTTCCACCCTGTCACCCGATACTCGTTCGCGTATTACCAGGATGGCACAGTAAATCCAATTTGGCGCACTTTTTAGCATTCGATGCAGGAGTGGAATCAAATCACTCAGAAAAGTGTTTCAGGACCCTTTCGAAAGGGGTCTCTAATCACTGATAAGCTGCTGTGCGGCGTCAGCATAGATGGTAGTAGCCAGAGTTTTCCGAAGTGCACGTGACTTAGTCACTGCTGTCTATGCAGGCTCATCAAGCGTTGCATTGAGGTGCCTTAATGAGCACCGACCAATTTTATGTATCGCTACTTTGTTAATAATAAACTTCAAACCTGCTGGCAGAGTGAGAAAATTATTGCCCGATGCGACAGCAACGCTTGAAATCAGAAGCTTGCTTATCTCATTTGCAGATATATAATAAAGAAGAAGATGAATACATAAAATGTCCTTCGTCTTCGTGTTGTTTTAGAAAAATGCATTAGCGTCTGTGTGAATATCTTTGACAATATAACCTACTCCCCCCACCACCTCCCACCCCGAAAAAAATCCTCAATAAAAGGCTCTTAGCCATGTAAGCAGAAATTGAACAGAAGACAAAGTATTATGGATCATACTTTTATAAAGAGAAAGCGTTTGGTAACAATGAGGCATTTCATTTTTTCTGATGCTGTACTATATACATAATAGTGTTTCTTTGACAAGAGTTTGAACAGTGGTGCTTTGTGGCAATGCTAAAACTTGAGGCTGAAGCCAGTTCCCTTGGCTGAGCTTCCTTTGCTGGGAATGTTCATGTGGAAGCCTGCGGCTGCCAGGAGTCCTTCATCATCTCCTTCGCCCTGAAGAAATGCACCAAGAAGGAACAAAATCACCCAGTGCACTTTCACACGCTGTAACAAGGTTGTGTCTGGAAAGCATACTAGTATGTATGTCAAACTACACAAGAGTGCATGCGATTTTCAAAACATCTGCAAAAGAAATTCATTATGGCGTAAAAGTATGCCATTACGAATCAGTACCAACTTGCTCGCCTCTCTGTTTTGCAAAAGAAACAACATATAGATGAAACTGTCCTCTACCCCATATGTCTGTAAGAGATAATAGACAGTTATAGTTTACGGTTAACGTGATAGCGGAAGTTAAGAGAATGGCGTTACCGTTCAGCATAAATTCGTTGTGGACAGCGTCTTATAGTTTAGCGGAATAGCGTTTACGTGGTTTACGTGCCCCAGCTGGGACGGTGGTGCCACCTATCAAATGGTTATTAAGTTAAAGACAGTGAAAAGGAAAAGAAAACGAGAATGTTTGCCTATGCGGCCGCGCGAAGCATTGTTACGAGTTTATTTTACTAATAACAAAATATGAACCACGCACCACACGCAAAAAAAATTGCCGATTTGTTTACATCGATCTCGTAGTTAGGCCTAGACGTGTTTGAAATGGGAAGCTATCTCAAAAATTACGACAACTTATTCGTAATACTCGGTCATCGAAGCTAACTGAAGGCAAGCGAAGCCACTTTAAACAGTCGTTTGCTGCGAACAAGATGAATATTTCAACAACTATGCCAAAATCCCTTTGAAGCAGGCGTCCGAGAGCGCCGCCATGTTTACGTACACTACGTACACTTACGCTACCACAGTAACCTTAAATCTGAAAAATACCACGCGTACGGTAAGTGGTACAGGTAATGTACGTATCTGCGCATGCGCACTTCCATTCGGGTATCACGGTACGCCCGGTATCCCGGTAAGCCCGGTTTACTATAACTGTCTAATGCTCGTGTAAGCTACACGTCTATGTCACTATTTGATAGCGCAATTTTTTTGAGGGCCTTCTTGTAACCTATTTGATCGTAACCATGTGACCACTTTTACTTACACATGTTTATTTTATGAGTATGTATTGAAGGAAGAGACAGAAATAGATAGAAAAGGCAGGGAGGTTAAAGAAGCTTGGCTCTATTTCTATTATAAAAGAGACGAATAAATAGCTGGAGACTACACAGCATCTCACCCTGTTTTTTCACGGGCGCTCGTGAAGTCCACTAGTCATTAAGAAGCACAAGGCGACAAAAAATGAAAGTTAGGTGAAAGTTTGCGCCCATACCCGCTTATTCTTGCGTCCCACATGTCTTTTTTTGCATGCACCAGCTTTACTTTGAAGTGCTACTTTCCCTGTGCTATATATACTGCATTTACTTGCATGATAGGTGCACTTCTTTTTTTTAAAGAAAGTTCGACTCCAATTACGGGGCAAAATTAGCCTTAGTAAAATTTCCGGAAACTTTATTTCTAACTGCAGCATATACCGTTTATAACCTATACGTTGACAAAGTTGCGAATATTCGTGCTAAAGCTGAAAAGACCTTCTTCATAGGCTATACGAGCGCAAAATGTGTTGAGCATGCAGTCTCGCTAGTCCGAGAATCGAGGCATATGATGCGATGTGCCTTCAAATTTCAAAAAGTTCACATCAAAATACTTGCGTTGCCAACGAAATGAACCTGGGAAAAAGAAAAGAAAGAAAGTGACGTTGCAAAAATTCGCCGATAATGTTTCAGGCAACCTAGACTATTTGCATTTACCACGACTGAAACTACAAGTGCCCCCTTTCCTTCAAGTAAAACCACCGAAAAGAGTTATGTTGATTCCGTACAAAAAACGCTACTTGGATTGAGAGCGACCGCCACCGATGAGCACCAAAAGTGATGAGGCCTAGCCTACGTTTAGCCATGTTGTTGCGGGAAGTTGAACATATGAAGAGTGTAAGTTGAAAAGATTGCACTCAAGCAACTGATTCAAGAGCAGCGCCTGTGATACAACGCTTAGGTTTTTGGTCAGGAAATCAACGACGACAAAAGTCTGCCGAGCTCGTGCAAGTCCATCCATGTAGTGGCAGCAAAGGCAAAAGCTCACTTAGGAAAGCTGAAAAGCTTTTACATTTGCGGGCAAGGTTGCAAACGCGATAACAACGATAAAAGGACATCTCAAAACAAGGTGATTGCATTATGGGGGGCTCGCAGTATTATAACTGCTAATTAAAATGAGCCATGATGCACAAACCAGCAGAGCAGCATCGTAAAGTGAAATGTGAAGGAGCGGCACCCAAAAAAGAAAGCACAGCTACAGATACATACACCTGTTTTGAACGAACTTTTACATTACGACGTCATGTTGACTTATGTTTGTGGCAACCGGAAGCTCTAGTGCTCTTCTGTTTCTGTTGTAAAAAAAGAAAAGACGATAGGTTTTTTTTTTCTGTAGTGTCTGTCAGCACCACTATAATAGGCCCCGTTCCAGGGAAGTTCACACAGGAGAAAAATTCACCACCCCGTCTACAAGGACTGCATGGCCACTAACTAAATAATGCTGTCACAAGACGTTGTGACCTGTGAGAGCTCCCCACAAGACTGGGGAGTGTTTGGAAACTACAAAAACTCCCCAATTCCTGTGTATGGCAGGAATGTCCAGCCTTTGCACATGCAACTACTACAAAGGCACCAAAAGTACTAAAAATACACTATACAATGCATGATTAGTGAAAAACACAAGATACGCAAAGGCAACGATAGCAGCAAATGACTATCACCAGCGGAGACACCTCCAAAGTCAATAAGTCTACGTCAACATGGCATCTCTAGGCAGGAAACAGAGATCACAAAGGCCCTATTTTTGTTAGCTGCGAGTGCCAAACCTCATTTCCAAAGTACATCGTAGGCACCATTTTTGTATTTTAAAGAGTAAATACAGATTTCAGAGGCCATGCTTTTGCTTGCAAGAACCTGAAAATGTCAAGGACGTTGCATACCAAAACAAGCTCGGGGAGCGACCATTAGGCAATTAAGCACAAGTAATAAAAATGCGAAGAATGGGAAGAAACACAGCTACACAGCCTTGATTATGATGTCAGTAACTGACTAGATGGCATGTTTAGGTCTGCTGATCGACCAGATCAGTCACACAGTGAGTTAACTTGGGGTGTGAGTTGCAAAGAGTTGCTTTCAAGCACTGTGTGACCAGTTGAAGCCAGTGTGAACTATGACCCGGAGACTGCACTGTATAATTGTGTCACTGCCTGTATATTTGAATTAATCACAGTGCTTTCAGAAACAGGTTTAATGACCAGCATTATAAGGTGCTCGAGACTGGTTCTACACTTAGGCACAGGCCTCAAGAAGTCCTTACACTCACGATAAGCCCAGCAACATCTCCACAGCCTGAGCCGTGACGCACTGTGCATCATGCTCATTGATTTTGTCTTCATTTTCTTAACAATCTACAACCTGATATATCAGGAAATGTTTTCAGTTTAACGCATCTTATTAACCGCTGAAGTGTGCTCCAAAAGAGAATTTTTGTGAAATATGGGTAAGCTCCAATTATGAAGTGCACAAAGACAAGCTACATAGACTATGAAATTCAATCAAAGGCAACAGGTGCCCTGTCAGTGGTGTACAAAAAGCACCCGCAAATGAAATGCCAATAATAAATTACAATTTATAGTAAACGCAGCTTGTCTAGCATGCTTTATGTGTCAGTGATATTGTAACAGCTTGAGGATAAAAAGGCAATGCCTGCTCTAATGGGTGAAAAATAAAACAGAAAGAGAATACCAGAAGAAAAATGCTCAAAGTCTTGAGAGCCTGCTCCTATGTATGGCAACATTCTTGACAACCATGTGCCCAGTGACTGGGGGCATAGCAGAAAATTTTTTTCAGGGGAAAAACATGCGTGGTTGATTCATTGATGCTTTTGCATGCTTGTAGTACGTGCGTTTATAAGTGCACTTGTATATACAGTCGCCGACCGATATTTCGAACTTTAAAAATTAGGACTTGTTGGATATTTCGAACTTCAAAAGTGCACCGTTAAGGTTCCCATAGGATTAATGCATTTTTTTTGACCGATCTTTAGGACGAATTCGCCTTCGAAAGTTGGATTTTTCGGACTAAATTGCTTGTTTTGAACTGCGCCACGAACCTGTATGGACGTCACCATGTTGGATTTTCCGCCGGCTTGACTAAGCTTGGTGGCTTAATTTTAAAATGGCTTTCCTACCCCCAATATTAGAAAGCAAACGTCATATTTCAAGTTTTGGAGGCCGTGTCTGCTTTAGAAAATGCAGCACGGGACCATTTTTTCGTCTTCGGTCGGCCATAGTGATCAGCACTGTCATCATCGCACCACACAGGGAGGAGGCGGAGCTGCGCAGTGGTGAAGTTACAGTGGCTAGAACTATTCTAGCCACTGTAGTGAAGTGAATGTGCCTGCCACAATGACATTAGGGACTTTTAGAATAATGCACCGCGAGCCCTTGCGGTGCGGTTGCTGCCACTGTGCATGCGTCGCAACGCGAGCCGCCGTTCGCGGCCCGCCCGCAGAAAATTCGAAATAGCGTGCAGCGATCGCGGCCCGCGAGGCCCGCGAAGTGTTGTCTGTAGCTTCCGTGCATTTGAGTTTTTGGTCGGGGCAAAAGCCCCTATCCTTTTCCCTAGGGGGAGCAAACGCTATTCTAAAGCTCATAATGCGTCCGCTATACCCGCAACGCCCGCAGCGCCTACAAACGCTATGCTAAAGCTTCTTATTTAAAAACTTCGCTCGTAGGGACGATGAAAATTTTGTGCGCGAAGCCCACAGACGAAAAAATTCTTCACCAGGTTCTGCCACAGCCAGAGAGCGGTTCGGATGATAAGGACGATGATCGCCCGCAGCTATCGGCAGTGAATATCGCCACCGCGGTGACGCTTTTGTGAAGCATTTACGGTGACGACGTCACCTTGGCGCAAATACGGGCGAACCAAATTGCTTCCAAGCGTAATATGAGGCAAGGCAGAATCATGGACTTTTTAAAGCCTGCCTGATGCAATAAAGTGCATATTTCTGACAAAAACGAATTTTTCAAACTGTTTGATTTTTCGGACATTTTTTTCAGTCCCCGCCAGGTCCGAAAAATCGGTCTGCGACTTAGTTTACATACACATTGAAAAATTTCAAGTTGGACAGATACCCCCCCTCCCCCATCGTGCATGAGCTGTTGGATGGCCGCTAGCCAGTGCCGTTAGCTAACAGCTCATGCATTTGCAAGCTTTCGGCACAGTATGCAAGTTTCCTAAGTTTCAGAAATAACTACTCTCTAGGTTAGAGAATTGGGATATTCCAAGTAATCACCACTCAAAAAAAGACTACCAACTCACCAGTTGTTTGGCAAACTGTTTTCCACCAGATGGGGGCTTGGGACTCTGTGCTTTTCGGTGACCCAATTCACTCTTGGCTGGCCACGTGGGAAACATGGAGGGGTCCACGGGAACAGGCGTTTCGTTGAAAAATTCGTGTTTCAATGCATCTTCCGCAGTGATGCGACGCTGTGGGTAATATGTTAAAAACCTGCAAAGATGACAGGCATGCGCCACCTGTGACCATTTCTTGCAAGCAATGTGTTAGCAACGTGACGAAACGGGAATGCAAACGAGAGGCACGGGAGCCGTAGCAGATGACTATCAATATGCATGGCACACGGAGAAGAGGCACTCTCAATGCTTGCGCTATGAGACACGCCATAGAAATAGATGAAAAATTCTTGACAAGGCGGCCTCGCTGGTGTCGATATGTTGGCGCGTGGTCTTCCCACACACTGAACTGTTGGCTCAACCAAAACACTGTGTTCAAAAATTTATCATCTTTGCAATCTTCCACCGTTCCCAGATCCGTGTCCTATACTCAGTGACAACATTTCTTGGCATTGAAGGGAAAGCTATGGAGCCAACTCGCGTGCATCCTACCGCCACTGAATGTAGTTCCAAAGTAGCCCCTGCATTTTCAACGTGAAATATAAATGTTCCTCCTTTATTTTCTACGAGGAGCTATTTGAGACAGGACGCCATTAGAATATTCGCAATTTCATTAAATTATTCATTGTTACTTTGCGTTTTTGAATGCGTGAGAAAGTCCCGCCTTTTCACGTGCACCTCAAACACTAACCGGCGTCTGCGTCTACATGAAACGCTGATGGTACGCCCCCGTCACTTTTCACAGCGTTACGAGAGGCGCTTTAGAGCCGACTACTTCGCATAGTGCTACATGTGCAGAAGCTCTGCCTCTGTAGCTTTTCCTTCAGTGCCAAAAAAAGTTGTCGCCGAGTATAGTAGGGGTCAAATTTGCAAAGTTCATGTTCTCTGTTGCTGACTGAGTGCCTTCACTAAGATAACTAGGTTGTTGTAAATACTAAAATGTATACAAATATAGCATTATAAAGAGAAGAGTGATTGTAAAATAATTAGATTAGCACGTTGAATACCCACTTATCAAATTAATTTCCTTCAAATACTCAACATGTACTCTGTACAAAGTCTAGCTGCCACTGGCCCCTTGATTTATTTTTACAGTTTTCAATCTCTGCAGGCACTGTAGCAACAGATGTGTTGATGCATCTGCTATTGTAGCTACTTTATTGAAAGAAGCTGCCGCAGCTAGACAGGCCATTAGCTAAAGCAATGCATTCATAGATAACCTCTTGAGCCAGGAAGCACGAGCTCTACGAGAGTCGTGGCTCAGTGGTATCACGTGATGATGATGATGGTAATGACGATACTACCGTATTTACTCGATTCTACCGCGCCCTCGATTGTAACGCGCACCCGATTTCCACTGCGAAAAAAAAAAAAAAGGTAAGACATCGATTACAACGCGCACCCATTTTTCTCCCTGGCCCGCATGATCACACCACTCGAAAAAACGACTCCTTTCGGGAGCGTCTTCCACTTAAATATGAGGTACGGGCGAAGCTTGTGCCCATCTGACGTGTAACAGAGCATTGCCGTCACTGTAGTTTTACCGTGGACCGATGTCAGCACGCGAACTTGCTTCACTCCCTTCTTCTCGACGGTTGTGGTGCTAGGCATGTCGAAGTACAGAGGTGTCTGATCGACATTCCCGATTTGCCCAAGCAGGTAGCCGTTGTTGCGCCACAAGTTTAGGACGAACATCTGAAAACTGTGAAGCTTTTCATCGTACTCCTCCGCAAAACTTTTCGCATATGCATGTTCCCATTCGGAGGGAAAAGCCTTTCTTCTACATAAAGTTAGTTAGCCAGCTCCTGCTCGCTTTAAACTGGCTCCGCATTAGACCTTTTTTCTAAGACTAATTGCATAGCCCGCACTTGGAGCAGTTCTGTCGTCACGGGCCGCTGTGCCGCTCGCTGCTCAAGCACATACTCGCCGAGCAGCTCTTTAATTTGCGGAAACCGACCCTGCTGTGGTCCACTGAAGCCTTTGCGTGAAGCTTTGCTGTCGACAATCTTCTGCTTTTGTTTCCGCAGGTCCCGCGCGCACGTTTCGGGAACTCCGAACGACCGCGATGCGGCCCGATTTTCGTCCGTTTCTGCACACGCGATGACTTTTCTTTTAAAAGCGGCATCGTGGTGCACTCGAGTTTTTGGAGTGGGCCCTTCCACGCCGTCGATGCTAATGCACTACTAGATGACGAACTCCTCAGCACACGTACGAAGTGCCGCACATGGGAAACACATAGGCAGAAATGGCCGACGCGCCATGCCGACGCACGTAGGGGGTGGCCATTTTGGATTTGCCGATGGCAATTGATTGACCGTAATTTTTTTGTTCGTACTCGATTCTAATGCGCATGCGATTTATGAACTCGCTTAACCGGAAAAAAGGTGCGCGTTAGATATGAGTAATTACGGTAACATCTTTCAGGTTGACGGGACTGATTGAAACAATTAATATAATGCTTCTGGATTTTTTTTTGATTATACACAAATTTTTTAAAACTTCTGCTTTAGATTAATGTACCGAGACTAAGTTTTGCAAGGCACAGGAGGTCTTAGTCCAGCATCTATACAGAATACATTCCTACTCTTTCACATGCTGTTAAAATGCTCTAGTTCACACATTTCACGAAGCTAGCACATTTTTCATCAAACGGTGCTAATTGAGCGCTAATGCTCATTCTGGGATTTTTACACCCAAGTAGACCATTTATTCAGAATACGTTTGATCATTTATTCAGAGACGTCTGGTCATTTGTTCAGAATAGGTACGTCAGGCAAACTTTGCTTCTGTGTTTGCCAAGTTGCAGATTCGATGGGGCATTTTTCAGTCATATGTTTTCCAAAGCTACACAGAATATGAAATGCTGTACAATAGAGTACAGAGAGTGCAAACTCACTTGTTAATCAGATCAAAGCCCAGGTTCGAGAGCGTGTGGCCGAACCGACTCCTCAAGTTGTTATACGGGTGCTCCGTGAAAGTCACCTTCTTCACTAGCGGAAGCTCAGTGTAGCCCGGCCAAATTTTTTCACTAGGTGTGCCAAGATCCTGCGTAAACGTGAAACAAGGAAGACACAGTTTCACCTCAAATGCAGAACAATTGACGCAATAGCAATAAGGTGGAATGCTCTATGAAGTCAGGCGAGCAGCTTTAGGAGCAACATGAATTCTAGTGAACATGAACTTTTGCATTTTGAAATGAATCAAATCCCTGCCAAGATAGCATGAGGGAAATTGCACCTGACCACTCAATGTACGCAGTTCTGCCAGAGCCCCACAAGTCCCACCTTGAAAAACCCCATAGGTACTCACACGACTAAAGTCTCAACCGAATTTCAAGAATTTTGAAGAAATTGAAACGAAAAAACAGACTTATATTACTGCATGTAACCAGCATCGAAAGGTGGTTTCACTGCTACATGCAGCCACCGTGCCATGAAACCATTTATTCAGAGAAAATTCACGACTCCGCAAAGCCACATGTCGTGATTAAGCGAGCGTATTACCTGCGCCCTGACTGTCTTTTTAGGTTTAATGATGTGTTATACAACCTTACATGGCTTAAAGACGAATATCCTCAAAAGTATGCAATTTCCCACTTAAAGCTAGCGCTCTGTTACTATTTCAATCCCGCTACTGGTAATCTGCCCGCACAAAAAGTTTGCACAGAAAGCAGAATAATTTTTGATCAAGATGCGAGATGTGCCAGCACTTTTTAGTGCACTGCGTACCTTGAAGATTCTATTCAACTGGTCAATGTCCGACTTTCCAGGAAAGAGAGGCTTCATTGTGAGCAGCTCTCCAAATATGCAACCCACGGACCACATGTCGATGGGCGTAGAATATTCCTGCAACATAAGAGCAATTGTATCTTTTCGCAATCAGTCCTGATGCCACACATGAAGCAGAACACGATTAACATACTCTGATATCAGCAAGTAAAAAAAAAAGTTGAACAATGTGTAATGAACAATATCGTAATAAAAAAAGGTGGTCCAACAAAACTCCAAGCTAATTAAGACAATACAGATCAAGCCTTTGGGTACCAGGTGTTCTTGGAAAGTGCAATTTGTCCCACATCAGCAACACAATTTCTTGGCGATGTGTTATTAATACTTAACAAATATCTAAACTAGAAAAAAACAAAACAAATGCACTCAAACCGTGTTATTACGAAACCAGATACTACAAGGAAAAAAACGGATATGACGATGTAAATACAAATAGTTTTGCAATAGATAATAGTATTACCGTAAAATTCTGAGATAGCAGCCCCACGTGAGCAATCCCCCCCACCCCCCCTCCTAGTTTTGGGAATTTGAATTTGCCGCCTACTTCCGAGCAAGTGCTCCCTATGAAAACTGGCGCCCTTGCTCTGTTTCTAGCCGTTGCTGGATCTAGCCATAGCCGTTAAACTTGGCGTGTATTCGGTGTGTTAACGTAGCCAGTCGGATTTTGTTCCTCGTTCCTCGTGGTAGACTTTGCTGCACGATGACGTCAATGCGTTCTTATACTGTTGCGAAGAAAATTGACGTGGTTCAATGGCATGGCCAAAGTGGAAGCAATGCGCATGCGACCTCGCGGCACTTCAACATCGATCGCAGAAGGATTCGCGAGTGGGACAGCAAATATGTAGCCTTGCTTCAACAAAACTTCGGCAAGTCGAAGTCACGACGCAAGCTGAGCAACGGTGCTCCCGTATTAAGCGAAAAAGTCGATGATGCCCTCTTTGAGTTTTTGAAAGGGAGCGCAGTGCCGGGCGCGCTGTTAGCAACAAGTTGCTTGCAGAAGAGGCTGTGTGCGTAGCCAGGTGCCTGCAGCTCGAAAATTTCGTAGCCTCGGACCATTATATTGCCAGGTGGAAGAAACGTTTTGGCATCTCCACGTGACAGGCGACGAATGAAAGCCAGAAGACGCCGAATGACTACACAGAAGCAGCGCGTGCCTTTCGGTTGTCTGTGAACGAGCTGCGATTGATGCACGACTACACGCCTTTTAATATGGCCAACATGGACCAGACAATGGTCCACATGGACTGCCCGGCATCTCGAACAAACAACATCATCAGGGGAAGTTCTGTCCGGATCGCCAATACTGGATGTGCAAGGCGAGGATTCACAGTCGAGCTCGCTGCCTGTGCATCAGGCCACAAACTTCCGGCCTTCGTTATTTTGAAGGGGCCGAGCGGCAGGATTCCAACGAAAGCTTTCACGAAAATCCGTGTACCAGGTGGGTTTCTATTTCTTTTTTTTTCCTTGTTAGTGGGGGGTAGTGAGATCACGCTATATTATTATTGTTTTTTCTTATAGTGAACGTTCATGTGACAGCATCGAAGAACATGTGGATGACATCCGAAAAATTCCAGGAGTGGCTGTCGTGAGTGAGGGGTCTAAACACCGATGACGTTAGGCGATTGTTCATATTAGACTTAGCTCCTATTCACAAGACGCAGGCAGCAAAGAATGCCGTGGAGGAGCGAGATACAGACATTGCATACGTGCCGGCTGGATGCACAAGTCTAGTGCAGCCAGCCGACATGTGCTGGAACCAGCCTTCCAAAGCCAGCCTTCGAAGGAGCTGGGAGGAATTCATGCGCTTAACAGAAAAATTTCCGAAAGGAAATCTGCGGAAACCGTCAAGTTAGGACGTACTGAATTTTGTGGCCGCAGCATGGGACCCTGTACTAGAGACGACCATTATTCAGAGTTTCAAGGGCTGCGGAATATCGAATGCAATAGACGGATCGGAGGAGGGCCTTCTAAACGGCCGGTTGTCCGAGGTTGGCGACATTTATCCAGAACATCCCAAGGAACTGCAGGCTGCATGCTACATACAGCCTGTTGTTTGACACCGACAGTGACGGATCCTTTGATGGATTTGAAAGTGAATAAACAATCATCAAAAATTTCCCAATAAAGCTTTTGTTCACTCTGTACATCGCTGTAAGAAGCCTTTATCATTGTTTAGAAAAGAAAACAACCGGCAGTCATCTTGAATTTTGCAGCACCTCCGCGCAAGTGCCCCCTCTCCTTCACCCCGATCATCATCTCTACCTCCAGGGGGGGGGGGGGGGGGCTTACTCGGAATTTTACGGTAACAAACTTATTTTCATGTAAGATGCACCTTTATTATACAGTAGACTCCCAATAAACAAAACTCTATTAAACGGAAAAGTGATATAAACGAAACTATCTAGACACATTTGGTTGGTTGCCTATATATTTATTGATAAAAGTTTCGGGTAACCGAAGCAATTTTTTTCGCTTAGATCGGTTAAATGAAACTAAAACGAGCAAAAATCCATGAACAGCGGAAGTGGCCACAGGTCTCTTGCAACCATGAAACATATATTGAAGCTAGCCTAGCCAAGCCAATCCAGCAATCGAACATGTCCGCACACGTCGAGCAACAATCGACGTCTCGTCGTGAACTTGAGATGGAAAAAAAAACTGCACCACAATGCACCTTCGCTCGCAAGAAAAGTAGAAATCATTCAAGAACTTGACCGCAATGACCTTTCGAAGACGAATATTGCAAAAAAGTTCAATATTCCCAAGTCCACGCTGTTGAGGATGCCCAAGACCCAAGTCTACATTGCCAGTAGCCGGTAGAGTATATTGACCGACCGGGTACCGGCAGTTCTTTCCTATAAGAGGGTTTCAAGTGACGTTCTCTGGGGTGTGTGCCGAGGCTGGTCTGGTGCTGCCGAACGTCGAGGAGCTGCCCAGGCTAAAGGAATACCACAACCTAGGCGTGATATTGTTCGCCTCAGAGATGCTCGTCTCACCACATGAAGCACACTTGAAACAAGCGGCACTGCGAGCTAGCCGCATACTGCCTAGACAATGCCTGTGGGGCGCGTTAGGTTAGGATATGTTACGTTAGGTTAGGTTAAGTTAGGGAAGCTTAGGTCCTTGACAATAGTGATCAGTTTTGCAAAATGTCGGAGAGCAAAAATATCCAAATGACGGCTTAAAGCTAAACATACGGCAAGCCGGCAAGACGGGCTCACCAGAAATGCGCTGGCAGGTAAGTGACATAATCGTGGTGAGCCCATAAGAGAAAACTGCTGGCAACTTGTTTTCCGGGATAATATGCGGTTTCCGGCCTTACAGGCACGGCCTACTCAAGAACAAAAAGAAGATTGAAGAAACTTTAAAGCTTGGGAACTTCGCTACGGACAGAATACAGATGAGAACGGCGATGTACAAAGAAATCGAAGATGTTCTTTTTTTCTGGTTTAGGCGAGCGCGCAGTGCGAACTTCCCTGTCAGTGGCCCCATTTTGGAAGAGAAGGCCAAAGAGATTGCTACTCGGATGGGGATCGAAGACTTTCGGATGAGCGGTGGCTGGCTGAGCCATTTTAAAAAGCGGCATGGTCTTGTCTTCAAGACAGTTTTTGGAGAAAGTGCGGCTTTAAATAGAAATATCTGTAGTCCCTGGCAACAGGAAAGGTTGCAAGAAATTTTGGAAGCCTATGATTAACGGGACGTGTTTAATGGTGATGAAATGGGGTTGTTTTACAAAGCACTCCCTACTAAGACTTGCTTACAAAGGCGAAACCTGTGCAGGAGGAAAGCGAAGCAAAGATTGTATTACGGTGCTATTAGGTGCCAACATGGACGGTAGCGAAAAGCTAAGATCGTAACCATGAGGAAATCAAAGCACCCACGCTGCTTCAAAGGTGTGCGCACGCTGCCTGTCTCGTACTACGCGAACAGGAAAGCTTGGTAACACAAGCAATCTTCGAGACATGGTTGCGCGAAGAGGATAGAAGATTTACCCAGCAGAACAAGAAATTATTTTTATTGTTGATCAATGTCTTCCTCAACGTCAAGTCGATAGACTCAAATCGATCAGCCAAGAGTTCCTGCCACCAAATGCGACTGCAACCATTCAACCGATGGACCAGGGCATAACTAAAAACTTGAAGGTTCTCTACCGCCGCCAAGTCCTCCCGCAAATGCTTCTTTGTTCAGAAAACAAAAAAGATTACAATGTGGACTTGCTCTCAGCTCTTCACATTCTAACCAATGCCTGAAAATGTGTGAAAGTGTCAACTGTGCAAAGGTGCTTTCACCATGCAGGATACTTAAGACAAGAAGTCCTTCCAGATGACGAAGACAACATTGCCGAGGCTGAGGAGGCTGATATTCTTTTCAGTATGGTGACACGATTCACTTCTTTCACGCGAGTAGACTATGAAACACTAGATGAAAACGTCGCTACATGCCGTGAAGACAGTCTTGAGGAACTTATTTCTGAAGTTCGAGATGCGGACCCGTGCTCAAGCGGTGATGAGATGGTGTGTGATCCTGAGCCCATTGCAATGGCGGACAGTGCACCAAGAGATGCTGTCCTCTTGCTGCAGCACTACTTTGAATACAATGGTGGCACAGATTTCCTGCCCAGCCTTTCAGCCATGCACTCTTACTTTGTGGGAAAAAAAAAAAAAAAATGCTTGAACACAGCCAAGCAAACTGTTATCACCTCCTTTTTCCCCGAGTCAGTAATATTAGCAAATTTTTTTTCTAATCAACTATAGTAGTATTGTATACTTCAAAAAAATTTTTTTTTTCTGTCAGCCACAGTCGGTGCTTTTAAAACAAAGTCGTATTTCATTCATTTTGTGGGCTTTGCTTAAATGAAACTTAAATGGAATTTTTTTGCCCCTCCGAGTTCTGTGAGAAGTCCACTGTTATGAGGTTTGAGTGTATGCGGTAAATTTAGCTGGTCATTTTCGAAACACTCTAGCATGTTACATTCGTAGGCCACTATTAACCCAGCAAAGCACTGAACAACATTTAATCATAAAGAATCAGTAACCAACCTTGACTCCAAGAAGCAGCTCTGGTGCACGGTACCACATGGTGACCACAATAGGAGTGTAATGCTTGAGGGGTGAGCCGTATTCTCGAGCAAGACCAAAGTCACCGACCTGTGCGAGAAAAAAAAAAAAAGCAGTTTATGCAACCCACTTATACTTCTCACCTACAGATCAATATTAAACTTGATAAAACACTGGCAGAAGGACACCCCCCATCACAGAGAGTTGTGATGAAAGTTACTTCAGGCGAATGCTTAGATCAGGAGTCTCAAACACGCGGCTCGCCTTGGATATGACTGTCATTGCTACAAATATTTCTTTGATTGTCTTCGTAAATATGTTCATGAGCGGTCATCTCGCAACGGACAGCCATCCGTGCCAGTTTCCAAGAACTTGGCGAGCAAGCCCGACCAACAAACTTCTCTTGAAATGTTTCCCGCTCGAGTGGTGATCACGTAGTGGCACAAGACCTACTCCTATGAAATACCAGATTTCCTCTTCCCTCTCGTTTCAGCAGAACCAGAATAGGAGAATTCCGGCCATCAGTATGCTTCTTGAATCTCGAGACGAAATTCCCTTCAGAAATGACCCATATATGACATTATGAGAAAGGCCTTCTTCGAACTGACGTCAAAGAACATTCCCCCCCCCCCCCCCCTATCGCACTAATGCTCTGCGCTGACACAACACAAAAATTGTGGGACAATCTTTTGGTACTTCAGCCTAATTGCTTAGTTCTGCTCAAGACCCCTGGCCTAGAGTACACATGTTGGCTGACCTTTAGAATGCCCTTGTGGCTGAGCAGCAGGTTGGACGTCTTGAGATCCCGATGGAGGATCCAGTTGTCATGAAGGTGGGCCACTGCTTTGAGCAGCTGCAGCATCAGCGTCTTCACCTCACCCACTAGGAAGGGCTGCTTCATCACCTCCATCAGGCTCTTGAGGTCGTGCTCAACATAATCCATCACGATGTAGATTTTGTCCATGTTGCTTCCCACCACTATCTCCTGTGGGGAGCACAGAAAAATCCAAAATGACGACAGCCTCGCATTATAATGGTCTGCTTAAGATATTTTAGCACAGCCACCCTTGAAGCTGGCATCTATTGGAGCAAAAAACTTTACAAGGGCAAACGAATAGCAGAAGAAAGTGCCCCTCACCCGAACAGTGACGATATTTGGGTGCTGTGCCTTAAGAAGGGTGTTGATCTCTCTGAGAGACGTAATTGGAAAGCCCTCTTTTTCTTTTTCCATCTTCAATCGTTTCAGAGCCACAATCTCATCTGGAGCGAAAACAACAGTCGCCGGTATAGTTAGGTAACAAGTGAAACTGTAGAATTGTCAAGTTTATTGCCATGCACAAAAAAAAGTATCTTCACATTCACACTCAAGCCTGCTAAACTGTCTTTATATGATCCCTCCAGCTATATGTGAAGCAATCGCTGAGCTACTTACATATTAGCACACTGGCTCAGTTGCTGCGACATTTTTCACACGAACATAGAACAAGAACTCCAGGCACACAAGATGAAAAACAAATGGCGCATTTAAGTCATAGGCTTCTGCAACACAATTCTAGCCCAGTCAATAACCCTTCTTTTCTAGAACAACAATAACCCTTCTTCTCTACAGCAAGCACTTTTGCTAATTGCTGGAGTGAAATTATTTGAAAAAAAAAAAAAAAAAAAGACAGCTTCTCCTTTTGAGTTCCATGCAAGCATTGTGGTGTGCTCTGCAGTCAAATGCCTCAGTACAATGAAACGCACACACTAAATGTTCCTTACATTCTGGCAATGTTGAAAGTGCGACTGTGTGAAGCCTTCACGGCAAAGTGCTTCTGCAACATATCTTCAATTTACGGAGCACTTTACTATACTGGCATTTCAGTGTACACATTAGTAGTGCTTATGTAATATCTCACTGTATTATGTAAATTTATTTTCTGATGGATCCGGCAGTGAAGTTACTTCAGCAGTTTGAAGCAGCCTATTGCTTGTGTCTTTCTTCCTCATCACAAACAAACAAACTTCGTAGCTTTGGTTGAGCAATGCTTTTCAGTCTCACCTGTCTTTTTGTCCCTCGCACGGTATACAACACCATATGTGCCTTCCTCAATGCGGTTTAGGCAATGAAATTCCTCAACGCTACGACAGCCCTGAATGGCAGGCAAGTATGGAGGCAGTTGGGTGGCATCACCGTCTTCACTCAGTGGGGAAGCTTCATTGGCTGTGTTGGCTTCTACTGTTTCTGCTTTCTGTACAACTTCCTTCATTTCTGCGAACACGAAGGCAAGTGAATTCACATTACTTACACACAACAATCAAACAGATCCTGCTCAGTGCTAGAAAAATAAGAATTGGAAAGAAAGCAAGTGGCATTAATTATAACTGAAGATATTCCTTTTCAGAACCAGTATGTTTTCAAATTGAGACATTTATTTCTCAAGGCACACCACGGAAGTCATACATCTAATACATCTTCAAATAAATGAATAACACGCGCGCCACAACTCAGCACATATTTCGCACTAAGGAATGATTGGGGTCCGGATGCAGCTGCAAACCTTGGCTATTTGCATCAAGAACAGAAGCGCAATACACACGGCACCAGCCACGAGACTTTTACATTACACATACGATCGGGACCACAAATGCCGCCGCAGTAAAATGACAAAGTGTGGTCGAATACAGGCAGCCTCGGCTGGAGCAGTAAACATTGCAGCTGTGTGACTAGCAAAGAAACCTTTGATAAGCGCAATTCCTCCGCACTGAGGTTTGTCTTTGCCCACCTGCACGTTCACCTTAACTTTTACACGATTAAGACAATGTGAAACTTTTGATGCAAGTTCATGCAAGGACCGCTTTATTTTCTTATGAAAAACAGTTTAAAGGTACACTGAAGCGAGGTTAACAATAAATCAGTTCAGGTTTTCATCGAAAACTCTACTGTTGTGAATTTCGCCATCATACATGCCTTATCAAAAAAGACAATGCTGGTTAAACCTTCATTTCTCAATGTTGTGCGGAAACTTTATAACCTGAATGCCAAAGCGGTGCCACTGTGTTCAGAGTATCTTTCATGGCTTTGACCACATTGGCTCAACGAAGTCTCTGGAAACTTAGCATGTTAATAAAACCTCATTGAGGCCTACATAGTACATATTCCCCAAGTTAAATGTACCAGCACAACCACACAAGACATCCCACATAAGAAGATATCATACACGCAGTGCTTGTGTGTGTGCCTTATCTACGTGGGGTGTCTTGCGTGTTTGTGCTGTCACTTTTACGTCAACAGCTATGTTAAGTATCCAGCTCCCAGAGCGATGGAACGAAATAGCAGCAACAAAAAAAAATGTAGGCTCTAAGAGGCGCAGTCAAAACCAATTACGAAACAGCGAGCTGGTGTGAATACCTCAATGCAGTGGTGTTACCTGCATTTTCTGTTTGTGCACTTCCTCTCCCAGAGTCCACCTGCTTGTGGCAAGAGTGCTGCTTCTAGTATTTCAAAAGAGTAACTTATCGAACAAAAAAGACAAACAGACTATTCTTTTACTTTAGTGTTCCGTTAAGACACCTAGTAGAGATAACCCACCACATATTTACCTTACATCAACTGCCACTCTGCCATGTTGCTGTTTCGTATTATATTTTAATCATTAAGAATTTCAATCGTCCTTGACAGTACAAGGAGGCCGCCAGAAACCAGTAGAACAATTTCTGTACGAGTCATAGAATAAGCTGAGCATACGAAACATTCCGGACGAAGTGAGCTTGACAGTAGTAAATCTTTACAGCGCGAAAATTATGCTTGATAAGCGACATTTCAGGGATAAATAATTGAGCAAAACAGCAATGGGTAGATATGATCGAACAAGAATGGATAGATATGATCGAACAGGTAATTGGTAAATTTCATTGAACGACATGTCTACGGTTGAATCAGACCGCCTTGTGATACAACAGGACAACTCTAAAACAAAGTACAGTGTTTTGCTCCTGGCCACTCTGTACCAAAGAGCGAGAGAAAGGCAGAGGGCCAACTTTCAGTGCAAATGAAATTTCCGAAGGTTATGCGAAATGGTCAAAGTAGCTGCGATGACGCCCGCACATCGCGCGCACTCCCTTTTGTGAATACGTCTTTTTCGTCCCGAGCACTCACTTTCAAACTTATTCAGAAAGTTTTTGCACTTCTTCAGAAGGTTTCCGAGGAGATCAGTATCAGTTCCTCTCTTACCCACATCAGTACCATCAACTTTTTCGTCCTCAGAATATTTTTCATCGTCCTCAGAGTCATCGTCGCTACTGCTGCTATCTGAAATGACAATGAGCGGATAACATTCATAAAATGATGTGGAAGTTAAAAAGAACATAGAAAGGTACAACACGAATGCTACAAATGGCGAGTCACAGCAGGGATACTGAGTAACTAGTGGTTGCTGCACCAGCTATAAGCATCTGCCACAGCGACACAAAGAGAAGCTTCAGCCACTTTTTTATAATCATTGCACCAGTAATTATATTGACAATGACAGTATAGAAGAGAAAAGGGCACTTCCATCACAGCCGGTTGATGAACGAAAATTCATATTTAATGAATCCGAGAAGCACTAAATACAAAGAACAGAACTGAGTGACCTGAAGCAACAAGCGTTCCACAATGTCCGAAGTGCCATCTTTGCAGAGATTAGAATTTACATGAAAATGTGTGAATTTGGGCCCGATACCGCTGCTATTGAAAGGCCAAGTCAGCTCCTATTGTAAAAATAGGTAAGTACACAGCAGTCGAGCAGTGATAATTAAGCGAGCATTATAGTATTTCAGCATGAGTAACAAAACACCATCCAACTTACGACATATCTACTGCAAAGAACTTGTAGATGTTATCTTTTCAATTTCACATGCTCTCTTCAGCTGGCTGAGAGTGCTATCATACGTTTGCAACTCGACGACTGTTATCTTGCACAAGGCACTGAATTCTAGCACAGTGAACTTTTGCAATAATAAATTAATATGGCAATATATTACAGACTTTCCTCTATCGAAGTTTAAATGGGTAATCCAAATTCTGATGGTGCACAGCTTCACCACAGAGCACTATGCTAGACGGCTGGTGACAGCAATTTTAAATTTAAACAGTGATTATCACTTGCAAACGTTAGGAGAACGCAGAAATCTCTGCAGCTACTGAAAATTTGACTTGGCCATTTGTTCAATTGCTTCTTAAATTACTGAGAAGGCCTCATCTGCATATGGGTGACTACATTTACATATTAAAAAAGCTTGTGAAAAAAGCACCTCAACGAGCAATAAAAGCCCTGGGCTGTATTCTGCTTCTGCTGGGAACGCCTCAACGAATACCGTACATTGCATTTACATGTTCAGGCAAATGGGCTTTGGCCCATTTGCCTGAACAGTGTTAATAGCATAGCCTTCAATCCAATTCAAAGCTAATTAACAGGCAACAAAGTGTATATACAAGCAGTGCAATCTCTTCCGTGCGAATTATTAAATATGGTGTACCCCAAAGCAGCATACTGGGACCGCCTTTGTTTACCATATTTTTAAACTTTATTTTTTATTATACTTATAAACAGCATTGTACATGTTGACCGTTCAGCCCATATACATGATCTATGCAGATGTCACAAGCCTATTCTTTTCAGGTACAAAAATAAATCATCCAATGAATGCATCTAAATCAACACCACAAAAAATATCGTGCACACACACACGCACACCCACACACGTACAAGTGAGGCCTTGTCGTGTAGAAACAATTTTGCGTTTGACTATGGCCCAGTCACTAGTGGTTACCGTTCTGGCACAACGGCATTCCATTTTGAGATTGACCCACGAGCTGTCATATTGCAGACAGCGCATGCTTTTATGCAAAAGGACAGAGTAAGCATGTCAGTGCAGTTTATGGGTGAACTGAAAGAAGAGCGAAGTTTAAATAAGTAGATAAGTGAGATGACTATGCAGCGATTCCTAGTAGAAGCAGGAAATGCTAAAACATAGGTGCGTGCCATTGCACGACTGTGCACAAAACTGGCAAGGATGATCTAACCATTCGTACCGTTTTGGTTGTCATCAGTACTGCAATAAATATTTATCCTTTGTATGATAGAAAGAAAAAACTCCAGAATAGCTTCCGTTACGCTAGTACTTACGGCGCGGTACATGTGAGCTCCAATTTTCGCTTCTAAGATTGAATTCTGACCTACGCCATTCATCGACATCATCAACTACCAAGCTGCTCGTGGTTATTTCAGCAACAGTCCTAAAGACCGTGATACTGCAAACTCCACCTTGCTTGTAGAATCCATGGATTTATGCTGCTGTGACTATGCCTTTCTACTATTCCAATTATGGCACGCTCCGTGCGAATGTCGCAAGGAGGTACAACAGAAATCGGGCGCTGTGCCCGTGACACTATTGTTGAGCTATTCCATTGCCCACGCTTTTAACTGTTGAAAAGAGGGCTGCCCAATCCCAAAAGATCTACAAACACTGACAAATTTATACTGCTTTGGTGCAGTACTAAACAATATTGATCGCAACTTTCTACAACGTGACGAAGTTTGTTAATCAGTGTTTCATCGAGTCCTTCGGTACCACGACAATTCAAGCTATTGATAATTAAACAATTCCTAAAGTTCTTGCTGCCCCACTGTGTTCTAAATGCATTTCGCAGTTCGTTGAAGTGCTAGCAGTTGCTTCGGCTTAGATTCAATTTTACCATCTCAGACAATTTGGTTCCCCTCAAAAATACAACAAAGCCAGAAAAAGTTGGTAATGGGGTATTATTCAAGTATGAATAGTCAAGATCCCATTCCTGCTTACTGTTCAGGCTGTTCTGTATGTTGACCAATGGTGCCACAAAATCAAGTTGCATGCTTACAAGAAGCTACGTCCATCTCTTACTATACCACATATTATAATGCCTGTCACCTATGCATATGCGCTATAACCCCAATATAACGAACCAGGATACAACAAATTATCACTTATAATAAAGCAAATGAAGAATAGCTCTGTCATAGATACAGTGCTACAAATATGTGTTTACAAGAAATTTTCGGATATAACAAAGTATTTCATGGTCATTATGACTTTGTTGAAATGAGGTTTAAGCATACACATATTTTCATCTAGGCTTGTGCAGTAGGTGGCGTTACATTTCTTCCTGCTCACACGTACCAGAATATCTCATAAGTCTGTCATTCAGTCGACTAATTTTATGCGACTGAAATTCTGTTATTTAAACAATAATACAAAAAGATGGAATTTCATATTTTGCAGGCAAAGCTGTTAAGTTAGACTGGGCCTTTGCCCTGCCAGCTCTCGTGGTAAAAAAAAAATAGTGTACCGTATATATAAAGATGAAAAAATTATTTTAAAGCCATATTTGCATAACTACACTATTCTTGAAAAATTGTTCTTTTCACTGGCCAGCACATAGCATAGCACAATACCGGCATATAAATTGAAAAAACTATGCAATTCGCCAAAATTTACGGAAAGCTTTGTATTGATCAAATCGGCATTAATTATGTGTCGCGAAGAAGCAGGACCTAGCATAATCTGCCCTTCACCATCCAAGCGTTAAATATGGTGCCCACCTCATCAGTCTCAAACAGACCATAAGAAAGTACTATGAAAACTCAAAATTATGCAAGCCCGCCGTACGCTACAAATGTTCAACACGAAAACAAGGACACCACTTAACATAAAACGAGAAGTGGGCACCAAATGTCTGCGTTTGCGTAATTGTTGTGGCGAGACACGAACGTGCCACTAAGCATGATAGCGGTACCTCGAAGCCGTGAATGCTGGTTCTTTGACTCCCTTTTAACGAGCTCTTTCAGTATGGCCCTCAAACGAGAGTGGTGTTTTTTATCACATGATGGTTTTCTCGCATTGGAGTCTGAAACATATAACACACCAACAATGTTTAAAAAAAAGGAAAGCTGTTTAAAGTTTCGTTACAATGCATACAGTTACGATTGGGACCTGCCAGAATGTGGAAAACAAAGTTGAAATGCAGACGAAGAAGTTGACAAAATATATAATATTTGGTGCAAAACGGCATGCACCAAACAGCACAGTATTGGTTGAAAAAGACTTCTTGTTTGGCGAGTTGGTTAACGTTAATTGGGTAAATAGCAGAGCAAACTTGCAAAACACAGATCAGAGAAAAGAAGTAGGAGAGAGCAGAAAGGTCAGGCACTAAACTTCAAATGTTTATTCGAAACAACAAGCCACCAGATTACTATTCTCTGCGCATGCGTGCATCAAAATCGGTAAACATTGGTCACACTCGCATGTCAAGAAGCTGCAGCTCATTTTGGTAAAGTGAAACAGACGTATCACTAATCTAACCCGTGTCTCTCTTCTTGATGCGAAACGCCTCCAATAACTTTCGTGCTAATGTGTCGTTCCTTCTGCCTATTATCATGGTCTCACGAAGCCGAGGCTCAGATCTGCAGGCTATAGAGTGCGCAGGTAAGTGCGCATTTCCTTTATTTCTTAAAGATAATTCATGCTCCTGAGCTCAATCCTTGACACAGCGCAAGTTAACCCACATACGTCATCCCACACGACAGCGGTATTTCATGTAAAATGCCCGTCGCGCATTTCACATAAGATCTGGTGTTCTTCTGGTACCTGGGCTTTTTGTCAGCGCTACTGACTCGATGACACAGTCCAGCCAACTTGCGTGGTGCCGAAAAGACTACGTGTACACAGTACCTATTAGCAACTCTCTTTAGGGAGTGGGAAAGTTGGTGGATGTAAGCTACCACCACGGACTTGCCTCCTTTTTGAACGGGACTGGATGTCCTTTTTTCACCTTCTGAAAAATGGTTTTTGAGTTAGCCACTACAAGCCGGCTGAATAGAGCCTTGCCAAGAGGTTATAGCGGGGACACGACTTCATGAGCGCAGAGTCAAGACAGTTGGTAGCAATTGTTCTCTCAACTATTTTCGAGTGAGCAGAATCATACGGGAGCACGTCTTTCCGGGCGCGCGGACTACACTGCAAACAAACGTGGTTTTGGTCAAATGTTGAAGACAAGTCTAAGAACTGAAGAATGCTCTAGGAAGGGGATTCATGTGTAAAGAGTGTGCCCTTCCCATGCAGACGAAAGGTGGCTAAAACGTCGTTAATGCACTCATCAAATGTGAAAAGCAGGGTCAGTTTTTGAAAGGATTAAAAACCATCATCATATCCAGAAGCCCTAAGGAAAAACCTATTGTCAAACGAGCAGAGCAAGTCTCGACCTACAGACACCAAGAAGATGCTCCACAACACTGGGGCGACACAACAGCCCATACCTATTTCGTGGCGCTGGACTTAGAGTCGTTATTAAAAGAAATAAAGGTGGACTTCAAATAGAGCTATAATAAGACCGTAAAATTGTCAACAAACACGCCCACTAAATTCTGAAAAGCTATCATACCGCTATGGTCAATACAATGCCTAACGATTTCTTGTTGAGGCACAAGGTCAAATAAATTGGTTATGTCTACAGATAAGCTGGGAGCGTCAGAGCTCTAGACATAAGCGGTAGACATAACCAATTTATAATCTCTATATTCACAGGTGTAGCAACTAGAGTTGCTACACCGGCGATTGGCTTGAAAGAGTGTTTGTTCGAGGCAGTGAGACAAGATGAGAATGGCAGTGATGGTGGGTTCAATTAGTGCAAATTTGACCCAGCAATTATGACGAAAACTATGATAAGTTGAAGGCCGAGGATGCCGATTTTCTTGTACTTAGGCAGTTGTGGTGCGGCAAAAGTTTTTAAAGCTTTATTTTTAGCCTAGCCTTTAGCCACCAGGCCTCATTTTCAACAGCCCCAAAGTTTTTATGAGTAATTGAAGACTTCAAAAAATCTGGCCTTCAGCTTGGCATATCCCCTTCAGACGCAAAATCATGATCCACTGCGTGCCAATGTGTCAAATTCGCATGGCATGATTCCAAGGCACTCAGTATTACATTTCAAGAGATAAAATTAAAAAATTGTTTGTACTGAGCAAGTTTCAGTAATTACTGTTAATTAGCATGTAATTCGGTATTTACTTATTATCCATTCGGTCAGCATCAATTTTTGCATAAATATAAAGAAAGATTAGGTCTAAGTGCAAGCACTTTATTTTTTGGTTGCATTCATTTTCAACAAAAAAAAAATGCTCTTGACGTGGGTCCGGGAGCAACTTCAACTGGTCATTGAACATGGTAGTGTCGCCAGCAAAGTGGTCCTCTGAAGCTTCATGCAGCATAAAGAAGCTAAATGATTAGTGTCTGTCAACCCAAGAAGCCTGTACGAATGTGCACACTGCGTTTCAAGACATGTGAATAAACACACAGTATGTGACGTGCCTTTAAATTTAATGTGTACGATTGTACACGATGCCACTGAAGCGGATAAACGTAATTGTTGAGATGCAGTAAAATGGCTGCAAGTAGCTGCTCACAGCCTGTTCAAAAACAACATAAGAAAGAAAGGAGAGTACAGTGCTTTGTTATCTAGCTTCACTTATTTGAAAAAAACATTGTTGAGAATGTATCAGTGCATGCCAATAAAATGAAAAAAAAAAACAACACTGTTTGGTCATGGGTAAGGTGTTCCAGTTGAAGATGATGGTCGAAAAAGCAAACACAGGGAGCTAGAACCTGAAACAGCGAAGCAGGCAACTGTGAGAGCAAGAAGCGAGAAAATTTTGTGCTCGGCTGGCTACCTCACTTTTCGAGAAAGGATTAACTGCCTCAAAGCAGCAAGATAAAATTGTTGCGTAGGATCTCCCTGCACCAACACAAATAAAGCAGGAGTTACTCAAGATTAAGCAGAAGCACACACATGAGCAAAGACTTCCCTCCCAGAAAACGCAGGCAAAGCTCGCAGACTGTCGTAACAAATGCAGCATTCGTAACCCTACATAGGATTTCTTCATCAAACGTTAGCAAAATTCAAAACAAAGGTTACAAATATTATTCCCGAATTTATGACTACCTTGACTGCCTCTAAATCTTGTTTCATGTTTAAATTGCTGAAAACAACACATAAAAAAAGCAAAGACAAAGAAAAACCCATAAGCAGAAAACGATGCAGTCGTGCGTCAGCAACATCTCAGGCAGAGGCACGCATGAAGCGAGGAAATGTGCGAGCAAACAGTATGACGCAGAGCAGAGAAAGCATACTACGGCACAGACAGAGCTACCAAATCACATAACACAATTTCTATCATAATTTTAGCAAAGACAATAAGTGATGCGCATGTTGTATACTAGTTGCCCTGGAGTGAAGAAGCTAGATAGAAATGGCAATGTCCAAGGAGAGTCTATGCATCCTGATATTATAGTGCATCTGCTTCTCGAGGGCCAACACTGAAACTTGATTATCCAGACGACTAACACATCTAAATAGTTCTGAAAGAAAAACCAGTGCCCGCCAGTACTTCCTTTTTTCTTACAATGTTAAAGTTTAGATCATCAATTACAAGAAAGAGCAAAAAATAGTAGAGAATATAATGCAGCATAATTTAAAGGGCCCTTAAACTACTCTAAGTTCGAAGACGAGAGAGAGTGGTTTCTCTCCCGCCTTCACTATCCTTCCTACAGGCAATATCATGTCCTCGCCACTTATTTCTTCATAATGCAGGTGTACAATGTCAGAACTGATTGTTGAGCCTATCAGAATTTCGCTCTTGTCGCTTGCATGCAATTATCTCCAAATGTGCGATTAGAAATGGACAAGACGGAGTGCAATCAATTGGTCGCCCACAATAGTCAAGCGATACAAGGAAGGAGATGATCCACAAATGATACTCTACTTATATGAACCAACTGACAGTTAGTAGTTTAATTACACCCCGTGAATCACCCTTCTGGTGTTGTGAAGTGTGGCAGAGAGTTGAGAAATGCCAAAAGAGCATGTGTCCAAATTTTGTATTTTCAGAGGCTGCTTTAGGGGCCCTTCTTAAAGTGACCTTGAAATGGTTTTTTGAAGTGTTGTCGGTGTTTAGGCCAGAGCATCATCAAATCTTTCACACCACAAATTACGCAGCCTGCAATGTACCAAGGCCACTATGAACATATTATACCCTCTTTCTCACAAAATACCATGCCTCCACAACTTATAAGACACGCTGTAAATTGCAGCACTCTCATGAGTGTACTCAATGGTTTGAGCTTCACCCAGTCATGGCCTCCGAGACTGCGTGCAATCTTGGAGGCCATGGCCAAGTTCCCTGCAGCACATCGTCTGGCAACAGAGACGAAGCTCGCGGAGTGGCTGATATCTGCTTCAACAGGTGCCGCTACACTACCAGTTGATCTTATCTTACTCTCTTGTATGGTGACCACCTGCAAAGGTACGCAAACACAATGAATTTGAGAACAATCACTGATAACCGCAAACTTGGTCAGTGTGGTTGTGTCTTCAGGGGCGAAGTTAGTTACAGCTGCAGACGCGTGGATTGTGGTGTTGACCGGGTAGCAAGACACAGATTGCCAGATCATTAAAAAATATTACACAATGTCGCAGCTTCTATTGTGATAGCAATTATATGGACAGTCTCGGCTGGTTCTTGTTGTCGTTGACGTCGCCGCAGCCGCTATTCACGTGCATATATATATATATATATATATATATATATATATATATATATATATATATATATATATATATATATATATACACACACACACATATATATATATAATGTTATAATGTATATAATGGGCGACCATACAAATAAGGTCAGAACTTTGTAAGGGCCCAGACGATCGCCAGACATTCTTTCTCAGTGACGGTGTAATTAGTCTCGACTTTTGCAAGCGTACGGCTTGCATACGCCACGACATATTCCGGGAACCCTTGTTTGCTCTGCGCAAGGACAGCGCCGAGGCCGACACCACTGGCGTCCATGTGTACCTCTGTAGGGGCCGTAGGGTCGTAGTGGCGGAGTATGGGAGGCGACGTCAACAAATGGAGAGGCTTATTACTTCCGAGGAGCTTCGTCAGCAAGGATATGATAATCGCGAAGTTTTGAATGAAGCGCCGAAAGTAGGAACACAGCCCCCTGAAACTGCGCAGTTCATTGACGGACATCGGCTTGGGGAACTCGGTCACAGCCCGAAGCTTGGCTGGATCGGGAAAATCCCGTCCTTGGACACGGGGTAGCAGAGCATTGTCAGCTGCCAAGCTGCCCATCGGCACTTCTTTAGATTCAGTTGCAGACTGGCGTCACTCAGACGCATTAAAACATGCCGCAGACATTGAAGATGTGTGGAGAAGTCCAAAGCGAAAACGACGACGTCATCGAGGTAGCACAGGCACGTGTGCCATTTCAGGTCACGCAGAACGGTATTCATCATGCTCCAAAAGGTGGCGGGCGCATTGCACAGCCCAAAAGGCATGATGTTGAATTCGTACAAGCTGTTGGGGGTGACAAAAGCGGTCTTCGGTCGAGCCTCCTCAGCCACAGGTACTTGCCAGTACCCTGAGCGCAAATTGAGGGATGAAAAGAATTCGGCTCTTTGCAGGCTGCCAATCGCGTCATCTACCCGCGGTAGTGGGTACACGTCCTTACGAGTGATCTTGTTGAGGCGTCGATAGTCCACGAACCGGACAGAACCGTCCTTCTTTGCAAAGAGAACAATAGGAGACGCCCAGGGGCTATTAGAGGGTCGAATAACCTTGCGGCGAGGCATGTTGTCGACTTGCTCGTTGATTATACGGCGTTCTGTGGGACATACGCGACATGGACGTTGCCATAGTGATGGTTGGGCGCCTGTGTCGATGCGATGCGTAACGATGGATGTGCGGCCGAGAGAAGGTTGAGCGACATCGAAAGAAGAGCGGAATTCTTCCAACAGGCTCAGAAGCTGGGAACGCTGTACCGGCGTAATGTTGTCGGGAATAGAGGAACCGAATACATCAGCGGATGATGAAGAAGATGTAGAAACAGCAGTAAGCGTACTGGAACTTCGGCAGTGCGTGTCATCGGGTTGATCCATGACATGCGTCTTCCATGGGTTCCACACTGCTGAGACATTCCCCTCGCACCAACGTAACACTGTACGGAGATGAGTTCAGAACAAAAATAGTGGTGTTGCCTTGAGTGACTTGCATGGTCGCGAAAGGAACCAGCAAGCCTTTTCTGGTGAAAACACGATGAGGCGAGAGGAGTGCAGCTGTGTCGGAAAAACTTGCGCAGTAGACCGACACCGCCGTGGACAAGTTTGCAGGCACTTGCGTGTCATTGCTGACAAGTAACTTGCTTGCAGCAGATGGACTGTCGGCCGGCGTCAAAGAAGAGAATTGTGTGAGCTCTATTTCTGCTGGTGCGCAATGAATGACGGCATCGTGGCAGCATGAAGGAATTATGATGAATTCAACGCATACATCACGTCATGAATCATGAGGCGGGCTGTGCACATCGCTATAGGGTGAATGCTTTGGACGCTGGCTGTACGGAGGGAGAGCCCGGAAAGTGGCGTGGTCACTTTGCGCAGTAATCGCCTAAGTTTTGCGTCCATGACGGATACGGCGGCTCCAGTATCTACAAGGGCAGATGCATGAACACCATCCACAAGCACGTCTATCACGTTAGATGGGCTTTCCTGAGGGCTTCCACAGTTCGACAGCGTCGCAGCCCTTGCCTCGTGGACTATGACGACTAGTTTTCCTGGTCACCCTCGAGTGGACGTGGCCGCATCGGCGACAGTGAGCGACGTCACGGAGATGGTGAACGGCGGGTAGACGGAGCGGGGCGCGACGATGGAGACATAGGCGGCGACCTGCGATTGCTGCACACGATTGCAACAGCGTGCTACGTGATCGACGCAACCACAAGCAAAGCAGATGGGGCGATTGTCAGAAGTGCGCCATCGGTTCGTGTGTCCCGTCCATGTCGCAGAACGCGATGGGTGAGCCAGCTGCCGATATGAATACGTAGTGGGCGGCACTCGGGGCACGTGGATGACGTCTGCGTATGTAGGCGGCACAGTTTCTCCGAAGGCCTGGGGCCTGGCAATGGTTTTGGAGTAACCAAGGGGGCCAGTCACAGGAATCGGTGGGGGTGGTCTGGCGAAAACTTGGGCGTAGCTGAGTGGCGCAGATAGGGAGGTGGCTGGTAGTATTCAGGAAAGACCTTCGCAATTGCCTGCTGAATGGCTCGGCAGAGGGGAGGCAGAAGTGTGCTTGACGGCTGTTGAGCATGTTGCGGGGAAGCAAAAGCCAGTAAAGAGACCTGGTGGGAAACTTCCTCACGCATGAATGACTTGATTTCGACGAGCAAGGTTGCTTGATGAGGAACTGTTGACAAAGCCGAGAGATCAGCGTCACATGAGGGCGGTCGATGGGTCATCAAGCGCTGCCGCCGCAGCTCCTCGTAACTTTGGCGTAGTGTAATGATCTCTGCCACAGTGCGAGGGTTCTTGGCCAGGAGCATAGCATGGTGAAGGCATCGTCGGTGATGCCTTTTAGAACATGCGTGATTCTGTCAGCCTCTGACATGTTCGCGTCCACTTTCTTGCACAAGTCAAGGATGTCCTCGATGTAACTTGTGAAGGACTCACCGGTCTGCTGTGCTCGTTCACAAAACCGCTGTTCGGCTTGCAGCTTATGAACGGCAGGACGGCCGAACATGTCACCGACGGCAGTTTTAAAAGCAGACCAAGTTGGGAAATCGGATGCGTGGTTGTTGTACCACATGCCGGCCACATCCGTGAGGTAGAAAACCAGGTTGCCGAGTTTACCTGCCTCGTCCTAATGATTGGGGATGCTGACGCGTTCGTACATGGCGAGCCAGTCCTTGACGTCGGTGACATCCGCGCTGGTGAAGGCAGGGTGGTCGCGGATGCGGAGGACACCAGAACATGGCCTCGGCGCAGGATGAAGCGACCGGCGAATTGGTCCTTCGTCAAGGTTTGCGAACAAGTGTTCAAAAATCCTGACGAAGACCAATGCACCGGTCGAAACCGTTGGAAATAAAATTAAGGCAACCGCTAAGTTGTGTCTCTTCACATATATATATATATATATATATATATATATATATATATATATATATATATATATATATATATATATATATATATACATACATACATACATACATACGGGGAAGGATGTGCTAGCCTCCTCTTTCTGCGGAGCAAACCTCACCTTTCTCGTCGGGGTCGTCTGCGCGCGTTTATCTTGTGAGCAGCGCACAAGGACGGGTTGAGGGGGTGGGGTGTGATGGGTGTTGCTCTATCGCGGCAATGATCAGCGCGCGCCTTGTGCCCCCACAGCAGATGTGAGGTTCTGCAGGCTACGGTTTCAACACGAAAAAACCATGCCAAATGTATACCTGGAGCGGTACGTGTTCTCTTACACCAGCATTTTGTAGAGTTGTGCGAGATCACATCTAGATGAGTTGACTGTCAGCCTCACTTCGTATACCAATGCCGTCGCTACGCACGAGCCTTGTTGTGGTCATCTGCTGTGGCCGCGCCGCAGGAACCTTGGTTACTTAGCAAGTGCGTGTTTACAACAATTAATATTGCTCCTAAAAATTCTAGCCTTGCTTCGTAAAACATTGGAATATGTTGCTGTTGCATTCATTGCTTCGCCCCTTTGGCAAAACTGCGAATTTTTTTAAACCTACTAACCACTATAAAATAACAAAGCTGGGTTAGTGTTCATCGTGAAATCTATTTGGTGGCGTTAAGAGAAATACAAGAATGACAAAAGATAGGACTTACTTAGTTCACAATCTAAAAGGCAAACAGATGGCGCGGATATGCAATGATCTCCAGCGTCTTGAATTAAATATGCTGTACATCGTTCTTTGATAACACTATCATTTTGCACAAACGTAGATATGAAAAGCCATGGGAACTCGCGGATCGGCAGGTCTCTCTGCAGGACGAACAAGGCTTGGGTACAGCATTAAGGAGACATTTGGGCTGCTGAACGTAGTCTAACAGTAATTAGGTCCCATTATTGACGTTTATAATTGATGTCGGCATGTTACTGGACATCTCTGTTTTTCTGATCTGATCTGTTTGAAACTCAAAGGGGCAGAGAAACACTTTCTGAGCATGGTAATAAAACGCTGCTAATTGGTAGTCGAGCCGAAAATTATAGGGCAGTATAGAGCTTGGAATTGACAATTCTCAAAGTCCGCTAGAAACTGTTCCCTCTTGACAAACGATGCCATAAAACCAAATGACCATGTCATAAACCCAACATCCATGGCCGCTGGCTGATCTGTGCGTAGATGTCGCTGCATGCCTCCGCGCCTGAACAAAAAATGAAAAGTGCTCAAGGTCACAACAAGCGGTAATGAAGAGACGCATCTTCTTGCCTCCTTGTCATCTTCCTTCCTGCATAGCTTTCAGTGCAATCGCTATCAAGAAAGGGGACAGAAAATACTTGAAGCATGTGACAAATCCCTGCAACCCCGCTCATACTTGACAGATTCTAAAAACTCTTGTAGCAGTTAATTCGTGAGGCAATAAGTTCTTTTAATGAAGTTATTAGGCTTGCACGAATATTCAGATGCTTTGAATAATTGAACAAATCATAGAGTACCTATTCATATTCGATTTGGTTCGAATTTAAATTATTGAGAATTTCAAAGTATTCGCAATGAACGAATAGGTGTTCATTAGTTCGCATGTGACTGCCTGTAGAGGTGGTTTCACTGCAGTATAGGAATACTAAGCCGTGAAAGCACCTACCCAGGAGAACTCAGCTTTGCCGCGAAGCCCCGCTTCAAATTTAAAGGGGCTCTGCAACACTTATTGAGCGCTGTTAGAAAACACTGCCGATTGATAGTAGAGGCTCCCGACAACAGGCGAGCCAAATATTACAGCACAGCACTCAACCTACAATGCCAATAAATTCTTAATGTCATCTAAACATTGCTCAAAAATTGCTTGTCGCAGCCAAGGTATCAGCCATTGGGTTTTCAGCATGGCCCGCTCGGTCGTTACTGCGTCCACCGTGGGAGGCCGCCACTTATCTACGCGTATGTGCGCGATCGCACCGAAAAGTCGCTTATTCGAAAAAAAAAAGTGCTCAAGGCCTTCTCCGTCGGCGACGCCGCCGCTGGGAGGCGGCACTCAGAAGCTCGGAGCTCAACGACCAGCTCTGGGCTGTCCGGCAGGCCGAAGATGCCGCCCGAGTTCAGGGACTCAGCGCCGCCATCTGAGGCCACCAAGACCAAGCTGCCAGCCAAGTTCTAATAAAGTTTCCTCTCTCTCTCTCTCTCTCTCAAGGCCATGAGGTGTGCTTGACATTATTTCTTTCCCCATGCCATCACTCCCTCTTCCGCTTGCAGCACTTTCATCAGGACGGTAAGAGACAATGCACTTGTAGCGTACGACAAATATTTGCGACTGCACTCTTAATGGACGGATTCTAAAAATTTTTGCAGTGGTGAATTCGTGAGGCAATAAGCTTTTTTAGTGAATCCATTGCACGGCTACTTGAAAAAGTGTTGCAGGGCCCATTTAAACAAACATATTACTCTGAAGTTGATTCATCATTTCTTAAGCTTAGAAGCTTGTTATGATGGCTTATATGCTCTAAGTATAATCAATTTTAAGATGTTATGCATTTTACAGGTTATCACTCTAATCCTACTAAAAGTCAAATACTGCTACTACTCTAAGTTGTTTAGACTACCTTTGAAGGAAAAAAAAAAGCATTTGCATACAGGCCCTATTTCAATTTTTTTAATTATTGTACAGATTAGTTAGACAATGATAAATATGCTAATTTTTTTATATGTTCTAGATACTATTCGAATTCGATTCGAGATTATTCGACCAAAATAACTATGCGCTTTGAACCGGCAAAGCACTAGTCGCGCAAGCCTAGAAGTTATAAAATAAAGGTGTTGCAAAGCCCCTTTAAAGGGGGCGACTCCATTCCTAAAACATGAAATCCTTTTTATTTTATTTTTTAGCAGACTTTCATCACAAAGGTTTAGCATTTTATCTATATTTGTGCGCCAATTTCAAATGTACAAAATTGTTTTTTTTTTGTACAGCATGTAGTTTTTAAAATATCATAAATTTCATTTACTTCCTACGCTGAAGATGTTACAAAGCAAGTCAACATAGCACAATAATCTAAAAATCAAACTAAATGCAGTTAAACAAAAATGAATGTTTTTTATCTATTTTCAGAAAATTTATGGTATGTTAAACATTCGAAAAAAGAAAAATTGCAGCTTAGCATTGACACAGTCATGAGTGATTGATAATCGGTTCTTAGCGGCATCTCTAAATCTCAGAATTGAGCGAATCATTGCAGCTAAGATGTAGGTGTGGTTAGGAACTGGTTAAGCCCACACGCCCACAGTAAAGTGAAAACATAACATGTCCTGACACACTAGTTTCCATGAAAAAAAGTTATTGAGGGTGTTTAGTTAAAGGAGCCATGACATAATCACCCGACAATTTGTGGTTTTCAGAAAAATTAGAAGCAAAGGTACATTATGCCTATACATATAGTAGTAGTAGACTGTAAAAGAATAATTTAGTGCAAAACAAGCCCTGGAAGTCACCAGATATAAACACCACATACAGCCGGCGAATGGCATTTTTTCATGGTGTCTGTGATGTCACATGCCGCATTGTAAAAGGAGCCGTATTTTACCAATGTTCCAGCCTCTACAAATAATTTAATTTCCGTGCCAAGCTGAATAAAAGCTAAAATATCTTGATTTCATATGCAGCTTATGACGGAACAGCGTGGTTGCTGTAATGCAGATGGTCGCACAGGAAGCTACTCGTTACGCCGTCAGTGTTGCCCGACTCTCAAACTGCAAGCGTGTTTATAAAAATATTCAATAATGCAGTAGGTGTTCGACCAAATGCGCCAACATTCACAAGCTTATCTGTGAACGTACAAGCATCAACCCCCATAACACAGATTATGATAAAACATTAGGTGTCACATCTGTTTTAACCATAATGAGCCCCACAGTGTTCATGATGGTGCCAGATAGAGGCCTTAAGTTCGATTTTAAAAAACTTTAAATATACCTTTATTATTTTTTTTATACATTTCTTATGTTGAACCTTTCATTTTTTTTTTTTCAATTTCTCCCTTTCCATACACTTTCTTTTTTATGTTAGTGGGCACCGCTGCTACACACTGACGACTTAAACATGCATTTCTAAGGCTTTTCACTCATATTGAGCCTTAAAATGCTTCACTATTCAAGATATTCTCAAAAGCTCAAGCCCTGTATAGTCAAAGAACAGTATGAGCTCAAAGTGATCTCGCAATGAATAGTACTTCACTTTTGCAACTTTGTTATTTTCATTATGGTACTATATGAATCTCATGTTCACCCAATGCACTGATGTAAATTTAAAGGTAAATCAGTACATGGGGAGGAAAAAGAAATGTTACAGCTGTTCCAATAAACATTAATTGAAGACAGAAAAACAAATCACATTACCTTTTTTACAAATTGAAAATGCAAATTTTTTAAACTGGCTGTACTGCTAAGGCTAAATATAGTATGATTTAAATAATAAGCCCTTTTCGTGTTAAGTCTTCAACATCAAACCAATTCTGAAGCCAACAGTGACATGTCTTGCGTCTTTATTCTTTAAGTATATTTCAAAGAAGCTCTGCAACACTTTCTGAGCATGGTCAGAAAACAGTTGGCCATAGTCGAGGCTCCTGAGAACATGCGAGCCCGACATTATAGCACAGCACGCGACCTGGAGCTTATAATTTATTTTCAAAGTTGGCTAAAAACACTCAGTTTCCTCTCAACAAATGACGCCTCTAACCAAATTTTTTTCGCCATAAGCCGGTATGAACCCTACGAGCTGTTCAGTTATGGCGGCCGGCCCGTGCGTGAGCGCTCACTCGCAATTACACTGAAAAAAACCTGTGCGTTCGAAGAAAAAATGAAGAAAAGAAAGTGCGCATGATTAAGACACGTGCGTAATGCAAGTTATTTTTCTCGTGCCATCCCTCCCTGCTTCAGTTTCCAGAACAGTTGTCAGAATGAGAGAGAAAGCGCCTAAGCGTGCGACAAATTTTTTTAGACTTCACTCGATTGCTCGAAATAGTGTTGCAGGGCCCCTTTAAGTACTTTTTTTAAGAGACATTCAGTCTGCATATTGCATCTTCAGCGTTAATTATTTTGCCAGTTTTTTTAGTAAACCTAACTCAAGGAACAGCCAAACAAAAATCTTTACAAAAGTTGCAGTAAATAACATTGTTTATAAATGCACAATGACGAAGACGAAAGGAACACGCACGAAAGGGCTCGTGCAGAATTTTATACCGGCTTTTATTTCGAAGAATCGCTTATTTATGCTCTTCACACACGGCAGATCTACACACATGCACACGGCTTCTTATGGTGGGACAAGCTTTTGTGAAGGACAAGTGCAATCTTTTGTTGAACAGTTTCATTAAAACACTATTCTTTTGACGATGTGTGCACGTGTACTTGATGCGCAGAGATTTAACTTATGATTTGAAATAAGAGATAAAAACTCGGCACCAGCATTGTTGTAGTTGTTCCTTTCGGTTTCGTCATTAGCATGTTTGATGACGAACACCGTTAAAAACCAATTTGCCCAAAGTGGATTGTTGTTGATACAATGCATTACTTTTTGCAATATCTTGCATGCAAGCTTATTGATCTAGTAGACATTGCCATGACACTAAACATCCCCAAAGGATCTGTTATATACTGCCTATACGACATCTACTGCAAGAAATTTTCGTGCAGCCGATAGTCTAAAAACTGGCGTTAGTTCAAAGTACGTTAATGCTTAGTCTAAGCGTCTATCCAGTGTGGAGAAAAAAAGACAAAAATCACAAAAGGAGGGAAAAGTCCAGTTTGGCAGCTAAGGTTTCCCACACTAAGCGTTGACACTTTAATATCTACTCCCTGAAATTGAATTCACTTTACTAGAAGACTTTACCCAACCAGTAACTGAAACATTTACCTGGTGTCTTTCCTGCCCTGAAAAACAAGCCCAAACCTGTGCGCAGCAAAACAGAGAGAAATTAGACCACCAATCCAGCATCAGTGCAGTTGCGGCACACTTACCATCAGAGTCGCTGCTGTCATCGCTGCTAGAGTCTGAGGAACCGTCGGACCCGTCGTCGTCGTCTTCATCGTCATCATCATCATCGTCGTCGTCGTCATCCGAACTCTTCATGACAGCGCGTGGTTGAGGTGGCACTTGTGGTGGCTGTTCCTTGTTAACGTGTGTGTCCATTAAAGCTATTTTCAACTCTCCCTGTCCAATGTGAGAGATGGCTTTCGGTGGACTTGGTTCTTCGTCCTCTGAAGGGTGTATTAAAAAAATAACAATAAAAATAATAGCTGTAAGAAGAGCTTTGAAAAAAATAGTGCTGGGAATTGGCCGATGTTGATTTCAGAATGCCTGCACGAAATAACTGAAAGGTGCAGAAAAAGTGCAGAACTATAATTAATTCATAAAAACACCTTTAAAACATCGTAAAAAAAGAAACACAAAGAGCAATAAATCACACCCTCAAATCAACATGAAAACATTGAAGGTAGCCACAGTTTAAAATGTCGGTTTTATTTCTACAAGGCTCCTGCTAATTAAAATTTTTTACTTTATTTATAAAGAAAACTAAAAAAGGAGCTGTTCTTTTTATACTCACTTTCAGTTAATACTGCTGCAATACCAAACAAAAATCAAATGTCATGAAGAGAGGATGGTTTCATAAACGGAAATATACGCACAAATGAAAGACAAGCACGTACACAATGAAGTGTTAAAGACAACCTGCCATGGCAAAGTAAACTTCAAAGTCATTTGATTCCGCCAAGTTACACTTCATAAAAAAAAATGTACAAGGAATTTCGCTAGTACTCGCATTCGTAGCGAAAAAAAAAAAGAAGAATTTCACGTAGCAAGATCAAACTAACAAAAACATTGTAGCCTTAATGAGAAATGGTCAACAAAGAGGAGAACATTCAGTATGCAGCTTCAACGGTGTTTTGTCACAGCAAAACTGGACGTTGAGATTGTGAGGGTTGACGTAACAGAGGGCCGCAGCTTAATTCTGACCGTCCCAATTTCTTTACCAACATGAACCAAAAGCATGGTACGCCAATTTTTTAGGCAGTTAGACCTACACCATGTTTAAAACAAAAGCAGGTACCATCATTATAATAAAGGGCCCCTATAGGGAGTCTGCGGTGCATTGGCGCCACTCAGCCGTCCCAGGTAATAGCTCGCTAACGCCCGCTATGATCTCGAGACAGCGGGTACAGCAGGTGCAAAAGCTGCCTCCGAAAACCATGCGTCGGCCCAGCTCACTCCGGTTTACAAGCAGCTGCCTCAACAGAGGAAGTTACGAGGGCTGTAAAAGGGGCTTCGAAATGACCAAACGAGTCACGTTTACATGTAGCTCTAACTCTGACAACGTCATAAAAACATTAGCTATCGTATAGTGGCAATGTGGCTCATTGCAAGATTTCATCATCGTTGCGGTCAGAGAAGGTCACACATGTACATTCTAACTTGTTGACTAATGCAAGAACGGCCGACCCAGTTAAGCAAAAGTCTTTTGGGTACAATATAAAAATGCGCAGAGTGAAAATACATACCACATTTACTACCGCAATGACCGCACTCGCATAATAAAAGCACCTCTAACTTCAGTGATCAAAATTTGGATTTCAAAAAATATAGCCGCAAAACGTTTTCATGGCATGCGTGGGCGGCCCCCGGAGACAGCGTGCAGAAGATAGCGCCATTAACCACCGAAGATGAATAAAGTGCAACAAAGAAGCTGTTTACAGACAGTGTTTGTGTATGTAAATTGCAAAAGGCTAAGCTACCTAAGTTTTTTTTTGCACTACCGCATTTTTTGCTCCTCCCGAAAAAGTTTCCATAAAATTTACCCCGCGTAATCCTCCAACTTTGCTCCAACTTTTCGAGAAAAAAAGTACGTTCATTACACAAGTAAATATGGTAGTTACGAATCGTTACGGTAAATCCTTGCATATAACAAATGTGTCGGGAAAGTTATTCATGCAAATGACAAGTGCGATCTCAACAACGCTTTCGATCGTGATACGCCCCCGAAAGTGCTTCAACTACATGCTATGGGCAATGTGGTTACATACCTGTCAAGTTTGCAGCTTCATTTGTATGCTCAAATTAAGATCGCGAAACGCATACAGCTCATAGACTGACTGAGCAAGTTTCCCGAATGCTGTTTTTCTGTGATTGACCGACATAAAAATCTCTTGAAACGCACCTTCCCAACACACCTCAGCCCTGTCCAATAGTGTCCCCAGTCACTGAAACTAGTGTCAGGTGTGTCATCACAGCCATAATAATACGAAAATTCTAGCCACAATATTAACACGTTTTGAAGTGAACGTGTTCACTGTGCCTTCACACAAGGCTCAAATAAAATAAAATAAATACCGTGTGGCTTATCACAACAACAAAACGCTTGACAAAGCTAATCATTTTTGCTGGGCAAGCCGCTCGAAAACATGAGGGATGAACCAGTGTCAAAAACAAGTTCTTGAATTTAACAGCTGCGGCTAATTGTTCGAAAGGTCATTAAAAACAGCAAACTTAAAAAGATAATAATAAAGACTCAGTATTCTCTCTTTATTGTATCTCCCTGCACAAATAACAGCGACAGCTCGTCATTACGCTGTTTTTTTTTTTTCCACACGGCGACAATCTCAGCAGCAACTGCTGTAGGCATGGCACCTTTTGCCTACTAAGCGAAACTAAACGCTTGACGACAGCGCCACTGCATTTTTGCGATGTATGCTCTGTGAAACTCGTCTATAGCTGTCATTAAAATGGCAACCTAGTGGTCAAGAATCAATCGAGCTTGTAACATTAAGCACAAATTCGAAACGCCATACCCATAAAGTCAGCCACTTTTTTTCCAACAAACAATCATATGACTGCTCGTCCAGTGAACCTCTTGCTTTCTTTTCCCTCAAAAAGAAATGATGAAGAGATTAATACTCGAAGAGCGGCCCTAATGAAATCAATAACAGTGTTTAACGCACATGCAGTTGCGTTCTGCCTTGATCACTGAGACGAGAAACATTCAGCTACAATACTCTTAATGCAAGGTTTAGTTGGTAACAGGTGGATAGCAATATCGTGGCCCACGCAAAGGATTGTGGGCTATGGCGCTCGTCTGCATCGACTTTTGGTTCGGGATGTCGTTGCCGCCAGTGTCGTCGCTTTTGCCAGTGTCGTCGCTTTTTGTGTGTACCACTTAGCACTCGCGTAGGCCTTTCCTGACAAATTGCTACTTTATATGTCGGAGTGCTATGCAGCTTAGATGAATAACAAATGCATTCACTATGAGATAGTTATAATGGTACGAGCGGTCATTTCTTATTCAAGCAGCATGCACCTCCGGACACATGCATGTTGTTTTGCAGCAAAGAGTGTTCTCGCGCCTGTTTTCTTGCATACAAACGTTTTTCTGCCCATCATAGCATCATGAAACATCGGTCCATCTGTTTTCATGTTGCTCACTCGTAGGATTATTTATTTAAGTACCATCTTGGGTTCAATATAGTGAATGGCCACAGTAAACTGTGTCTTACTTTAAAAATCAAATGTTCTTTCATTTGTGCGGCTTTTTCTTTTTCTCAATCTTCCTTTACATGAGATGTCGTTCCCTCACACACTCGAACACTGTGTTTCAATGCATACTCAACATATAGTTTCAGGGGCAAAACACAGCCTATCGGCACTTAGGTAACGCTTGTAAGTCTGATTTAATAGAGATGTCACATCATGCAACTCTTTGCTTCTAAAGAGACTTCGATCGTTTTATGTTCTGCGATACCTTTAACTGAGCGGTTGTTTTGTGCCATGGGCCTTTCACACACTCAGCTGTTTCTATAAATATGACAGACGGTAAGGGATACAGAATAGGCTATACAAATATGCTGTATTGACATACTTGGTCGGGCAGAGTACGTGTACTTATGTTGTCAACATGCGTTGACATTTGGCAGCATGTGTTCATATGCGTGAGTGATTATGATGTGACCATCATTTGTGGTCGAAAATACCAAATCGAGGCGATTCTGCAAAAGAATACCGTATTTACTCGATTCTACAGCGCCCTCGATTGTAACGCGCACCCGGTTTTCACGACGAAAAAAAATATAATAATAAGACACTAACTGCAACGTGCACCCATTTTTCTCGTTTGCCCCCACGATCACACCACTCGGGAAAACGACCCCTTTCGGGAGCGAGCGTCTTTCGTTTAAATATGAGGTACGGGGGAAACTTGTGCCTATCTGACGTGCAACAGAGCATTGCCGTCACTCTAGTTTTACCGTGGCCTGATGTCAGCATGCGAACTTGCTTCGCCCCCTTCTTCTTGACGGTTGTGGTGCCAGGCATGTCGAAGTTAAGAGGCATCTGATCGGCATTCCCGATTTGCCCAAGCAGGTAGCCGTTGCTGTGCTGCAAGTTTAGGACGAAGCTCTGAAAACTGTGAAGCATTTCTTCGTACTCTTTTGGCAACTTTTGGCACATGCCCAAAATCGCCTTCGTAGGGAAAAGCCTTTCCTCTTCATAAAGTTAGTTAGCCAACACCTACTCGCTTTAAACTGGCTCCACATTAGCCCTTTTTTTAAGGCTAACTGCATAGCCTGCACTTGGAGCAGTTCTGTCGTCACGGGCCGCTGTGCGGCTCACTGCTCAATCACATACTCGCCGAGCAGCTCTTCAATTTGCGGAAACCAACCCTGCTGTAGTCCACTGAAGCCTTTGCGTAAATCTTTGCTGTCGACAATATTCTGCTTTTGTTTCCGCCAGTCCTGCACGCGCGTTTCGGGAACTCCGAACGACCGCGATGAGGCCCGATTTTGCGTCTGTTTCGGCACACGCGATGACTTTTCTTTTAAAAGCAGCATCGTGATGCACTCGTCGAGTTTTTGGAGTCGGCCCTTCCATACCGTCGATGCTAATGCACTACAAGATGACGAACTCCTCAGCACACGTACGAAGTGTCACACATGGGAAACACATAGGCAGAAATCGCCGACACGCCATGCCGACGCACGTAGGGGGCGGCTATTTTGGAAATGCCGATGGCAATAGAATGACTGTATTCATTTTTTTTTTCGCACTCGATTCTAACGTGCATGCGTTTTATGAATTCGTTTAACCAAAAAAAAAGGTGCGCGTTAGATTAGAGTAATTACTGTAGTTCGTGTTTCAAGGCATAAATTTGCTCGAAACCTGCCTGTCACCGTTTCTCGTGTTCGCCGATTCCCACTTTTCACTTCGTTCTCTGAAATTTGCAAAATGTCATGTATTCATTCGCCAAAGAATTCTACAACACAATCACTAAACAAGTGGCAACAAACGCGTCGCAGAATTGCGCGTGTCTCCTTTTCTATTACACTGCGCAGCAGGTCCTTCAAAGCGGCGAAGGGATATGCCTCGAACCAGAAGTACTGCAGGAGACGACGTGCCATTTTTCTATCCACCTATTGACGTCAATCTATGTGTAGAGATGAACAATAGACACAAGGTAGCTGTGAAACCCCACAGCACTTCAGCAAATAATCAATGAACACTGGGAATGCAATTATTACTATTATGCCAAAGCTTTCTATTGACAATATTGTGTGGTTGCTTTTACAAAATATTGATGGAAATAGCGTGCAGTTTCCTGTGCCCGTTATAACAGTCTATGCTTGAAGATATGATAAGCCAAAGGGCAGACAGTAATTGTCAGCTCTGTAATTCATTAACAGCTTTTGATTAGTCCAAATGAATGACGAGTGAATGCATATTTCATTTCAAAGATTCAGGTTAGAGGCCTTATCAAGAACTAGATGTGGATCCAGCAAATGTTTGACTGCCACAACAATCTATTCAAATGCGGTATCCCTAAGGCTAAAAAGATGCATACAACTTACAACTTGCTCAAAAACAAGTGTGCTATGAAAAGAACTTTTGGTGCAAGTTTCATTAAAGTACAGAACATTCAGAACCAAAGAATAATGAAGCGAGAATGCAAATATCAATGGTTGCATACTGACCTCGCTCCTCGCGAACTGAAAACCATCAGAACAAGCATTTTTTGTAGTGTTGAATGCAAGTAAAAGCACGAAAGCACAGCACTGGGCTTGAATGTCTTACACCAGGATCAGACAGGAGCAAAGCACGACATCTTATATTTAATACTGCAGTTCTCAAATAACACTAACCTTACATTATTATGGCCCGATGATGACGATGATAAATATCCTCTGAAGTGCTATTCCACACTAATTTCGATACAGGTGAACATTCTGAGCCTGAATATGTCTTTTGACATGTTTTAATGCTCTTCACAACAAGTTAATATCAGAAAAATTTGTAGCCTACAAGAAAAAGTGGCACAACTTGGAGGTTGATCAGTCAGAAGATGGTAAATAAGCAGAGGTAAACACATTAAAGGATAAATGAGGTAAAGGAAACTGATGTCAGGCTCAAAACCCACCTGGCCTCCCACACACGGCATTGAAAGGGTGCTGACAACATTTTTCGAAGGCAGGTTTACTTTGCCACACAAATCTCCTGTACACAGAGATGGCTCTGAGCAAGTGTGAAGCTCACCAAATGCTGATAAGATATTTTGTTTTGATATTAAAGTCGATTTTCCCACGATACAACTATTAACATTGACACTATCATTACGTCAGGCTACAGTACTAAATCTGGTGACTTCTTGCAGTAGTCTGGCTAGCTTTGATGACGTCGGGTAACAGAACTTCCAAAATGGCCGCTTCTGCATCACTAATGAAGCTACGGTACGGAGCGGCTGTAGAGACGCTCCACACCGTAGCAACATATAGTTGCTATGGTGTCACAATATCTTGCACAAGCATGTGACGAGAAGCTCATGTCGTGTTTTGGCGTCAGGGTACAATAGTAACTGAAAGTAGTTTTAAAAAATATTCTAATTAGTTTTCCGAGGTGCACTCATGGCTAGTAGTACATCTAGGATTTTGAGGGCTTGGTGCTTTATTTGACGTAAAAAAATGACAAATAAAAATTTCTGTCAGTACCTCTATAAGATTTAGGGCATTACCATTTGATGTATTCGTGTACTTCATTACGTAGCTATCACACACAAGAACACCTTTCTAAGCACAACAAAGCAACTACCACAATGCCAAATGCGTATGTCCCAGAGTTCTACAACAAGCTCAACAGGATTTTAGTATCCAAGGTAGACTATTCACTCCTATCAAAAGAGAACTTTTATTTTGGGAGTCACACAGTGTGGAATTGGTGAAATTACTTCTACTGGTACAAAAAGACCAAAATGTGATTAGCATTCTCAACTTTCACTTTACCGATGGAACGTGAAAACACATTATTGGATACCTTGGTAGTATAATATAGTTTTGGAACACTCATCAAGATGATTACTTTGTATTGAACACGTGCACAAGTTACCCACAGATGTCCAGCAATTAATGTTCTGCGCAACACAGACAGCAGTCCAAGGTAAACTAAAATTTTTCAGCTCTTCTATCATCTTACTGTGTGTGCCACACGATACACTTAGTTTGGAGAAAAGAAGCCACAGTCTCCACAGCTTGAGGCAGATGTGCTTTAGTTTAGAGTGGTCTCTCACAAAATGGACCATACTCCTTGTTCCTTCAGCATTTGGCAAGATATACTCTTAAAAACACACAGCTCAAAAGGCAGGTATAACCCAACACTCCTATATGTACCTTAATTGTGACACACAGTCCTTTGAAGAAGAATATGAAGGAACTTGAGAAATGTGCTCGAAGGAGAAACCTACTTTGCATAAGTGCATGTAATGCTATGCGACAAAACAACCATGCAGCACTCGTTAGGTTCTAAGTGTACGGCATTGACTGCTCGGCTTAACGGTGCCTTCAGCATAATGCCTTGCCTTAGAGAAATTCTATTGCACTTCCATTTCTTTGCCTGTCAATGTCAATACAGTGCACCACTTTTTATAACTGCTTCCCAAGCGAATAACAGACAAACATTAGGTGGAGTAACCACGACTCAACTTACCGATGTCGGTGAGGCGCTCGTCTTCGACTGTGAGAGAGATTTCTGGCAGGTCGGACCGGTCATCCACGCTCCGTGCGACAGGACTTCGACTGCGCTCTCTGTTGGTCAGCTTGGCGATTTCAGTCGCTGCAAAAATTGTCAAAATCATTAAGGTCAGACACCTTAATTGGAAAACACAAAAAATTTGGCAGAGAGGCATGAATGAAGCATGTACTAAGTTGCCCCAGAGTTTCTTTGGTCGCTTTGTTTAAAAATGTGGCCTCATGAAAGCGTACACTGTGCTGCTGTGAACCCAAACCTTGATTGGAGGTGAGTTTCCTGCCATTCAGCTTTGTTCTCGCATGATGACTGCTAGCCTCGCACCAAAACCACGTGTTGAAATTTTTTTCTTCCCCCTTTCTTTCCCTGTGCCCACTTCTTAAAATTTCATCAGGTTTAGAATTGTACTTATGCTACGCGACTAAAGGCTGCTATGCAGTGCTGTATAATGATTACCTGAACTTGGTTACAATTTTATCATGAATAATGATCACAAGGCCATGTAGTTTAATATATGCCTTTCTCGGCAGCCCTTTACAGTGCAAAAGAGGATGAATCATAAGCAGTTCTGTCAAAAATAAACTGGTGAACATAACCGCCGGCCAGTAATAGAACAAGAACATCTCATTAATCGGTAAACGAAGGCTCCTCACGTGAAAATTTCAGCCCCAACTTTCGCGAGTTATACATCCAGAACCGTTTGAAGGAAAGTCAGAGCGTCCAAATGGAAAGTTCAGTAACAGGCAGAAGCATAGTATGTACAGTGAATTCCAGTGCTTCCACGCCATTGGTCTCAATCTGGTTCATCCTTCAGACAGAAGAGAAAAGACGTCGCCGCTTTATTTTCTTTTTACTAATGAGTAAAGCGTGATTGGGCTCGTGCATCCACACTAGAAATGTGCAGAGAAAGGAGTCTTTCTGCAGAGGTTTCATATCTATGCATGCATTCCAGCTGCATCATTTTGTGACAATTGTCGAACAGCACTGGTTTGGTTGGGGAAGAGGGGACGTGCATCGCACAAAAGGTCATCGGACAATTCACCTTGCATGTGTAGGAGCTCGACTTAACACTGGCAGAAGCAAGCCAACCCAGAAAGAGAATGTGGCTCGATCGCCCAACAAAGTCTTGCTTGCTTGGTGGAAGTGACGTGATAATGACAACAAATTCCAAGTGCAAGCCTGAGCACACACAGTCTTTCCACTGTTTTCCCTCATGGAACACAGTATCCCGAGACACACACTGTTCATAATTTTGTTACTTACATATGTACCTCCACACCAGTGTAACATAATGTTAACATGTGTACTCATGGGCTAGAGCTATTTACACTCAGGCCTCATTATAGCATAACAGGATATAACGAAATAATAAATATAACGAAGTAAATGAAATTCACCTTAAAAGCTCCTTTGAGAACTATGCATTTTAAACCTCGTTGTAACGAAGTAATACTGGCCGGTAAAGTGACATAACGAACTAAATTAGTCTATCTAATAGTCTATAAAAAAACAACCATAATGTGTTAATAATATCATTTTCTGCGAAGTTTGACGCTCGTTCGGCTCTTTCAAAACAACGGCGCCGACCTTACAACCAGGCCACGCACGGCAGAGAGAGCCGTCCTCCTCACACAGCCAGCGGAGAGGATTGAGGAAGCACTCAGCGGGTCACATGACCGAGAAGCGGCGCTGTGGCGCAAAGAGATTTCCCTCTCGTCGCCTTAAAGACAACGGCAACGACTGTGTCTCTGCTGCTACCCTCTGCGCCGAGAAAAGAGGACAGCTTTCTTTTTTTTCCTCTCTCTCCGCACGTTACCTTGAAAGAAGAAGGGTCTCTACGCGCAGAGAAGGAAAAGGGAGAAGCGTGGCGTAGGCGCGTCGCAGATCGGCATTTAAAGGAGAGCAAGCAATCCCCCAGTCTTTTCTTTCCTTTTATTCTTTTTCTTCTTTGTACACAGCGTTGAAAGGTGCCGCCGCGGGATTAGGCATGGTGCTGAGAGCATTTTCGGAGTGCGGAATGTTCGAATTAGTCGTCGCAAGTGCTTGCACGTTCGAATTACAGGGTGTTTTCGCCTATTGGAATACACATAGCTTTGACGGGATCTCAGCGTGAATTCGAATTAACCGGAAGTTCGAATTAGGCATGTTCGAATAGACCTCTTCCTGTTGGTAAACAGTGTGACGTCACTGTGGGCACCCCGCCCACCATACCATCTCTCCGAGCAGGTGCTGGTTGGCAAGAAAGTTCCTTCAACGGCATCTTTCTGCATAGCAGAGCTGCATGTCTGCATTCCTTTGACAGAAATTTCTACATTGCTATGTCTAAAGTCACAGCTTTTGAAAGAAAGGGGTCGCAGAAGGGTCACTGTTCATAGTGTGGCAATTTGCTCATTGTAGATGGATGGATGGAGAAACTTTATTTAGTGTATTGAGAGACACGACTAGCACGCAGTGGACTTCACCCACGTAAATGATAGCCATAAAAAATCTTATCTTTCTCGAAACGAATGTTTTGAATGTACATGGTGACTGGCACTTTGAGAAATATTTACATGGCATGGGTGTAGTAAACGTATTATATTTCCATCGTGGCATGTGCAATGCTACACGAAGTACAGCACTGGCAGCAGCGTGATTTTGAGCTGCTGTGCGCGACGTTACGGATAAGATTCTTACTCATTGCACAAACGTCTGATCGAAGATAAATGTTTTGCCAACCACCGCTTTGCGCGTGCATCGAAGACGTCACGCTGTGACCTACCCCGGTAGAGGTCTATTAATGAGGTTCGACTGTGTTTATTTTCCGTCACACGCGTGGTCGCGTAGCGGTACATCGGGCCGCGAGGCAGTTTCCTTCTTTGCATGCCTATAGGGGTGCGCCCATCTGAGCATACATTGCCACAAGCTGTTATATTTGATATAATGAAATATTGAATATAATTAAATAATTGTGGCTCCCCCTTAACTTCATTATAACAAGGTTTGAGTGTATTAGCTTGCTGGCATCAAACCTCAGCAGGCATAAAACCCGTGCTACAAGGCTCCAAGACAGCAATCACAGCAGCAAATAAAATGCGAACGGTGCTTACAGCGGGCTGCCTCCATTTTTCGTTGTTCCCGATCCCTCTCCCGCTGGGCTGACGCTTGTGACACTATAAGAAGCCGCTCTTTGCGCCACTCTCGTTGAAGTCGCTCTCTGGTTGGAGAATTGGAAATAAAAAAAACATCAATCGGTTAAAACTCTACATTATCAATCGTTTCCATAAGTTTGCAGAGTTGTCGTATACCTGGTGATCTCTAGGTTAATTAGATCTGTCCATACTTTGAGAACCAGTACCCGAGGCAGTGCATCATGCAATACTGCATCTGTACGGCAGTCATATGTAAACAGCATGCCTCCATAAAACAGCTACGAAAATTCGCACTGGGTGACACACGCGCCTGTAACTCGGTCACTTGACACTGGCAGATTTGCACCGGCAGTGAAGGTTCTAGTATATTTTGTGGGGAAGCACATGCGCCCATGGTTCCTTTTCCTTTTACGGCAGCGGGGCAGCCTAATTGTGAGGACATGTCTGTCCCTTTGAGAAACAAGACAATGAAGCCTTTTTCGAAGGGACCGGTCACCCCGCAGCCGTTATGCGCTATTCCCCTTTTCTGGCTCGTGAAACGGGCAACCCTCCCTCAGCGAAGGAACCAACCATTGTTGGAGAGAGGGAAACCGGAAGGTTGGTCAAGACGACCGTGCCGACAGAAACAAGCTCTTTTGAGCCGGTTACCAGAGGGAAGACAACCTCAGGATACCCCCTAGGAGCAAAGGCGATCGACGACCCAAGGTGTAAACCTACCCTTTGTTATCTTTATCGAGTGGACAGTCCACCTATGCGACATTTACGCGTTATTGCTTACGTAGCAATAAAGTGTTTTGTTGCCCTAGCCTGTTGCCTTATTCGCCCGAGCCAGTGTAGCTGCGATGACTCGAGCTCCGAGAAGGGGACGTTATTTATGCACGATAGGACTGTGTGCGGCTGAAACATGAGCTAGGCTTCTGCGTCAGCCGTACATTGGGCGGACCCCCTTCAATTTATAGGGGCTCCCCGGGAACGCTTCTTCAAGCAATAATCCAACGAGCTAACTACTGAAGGCTGGTGCCTCATGAATTGACTGCTACAAGTAGTTTTAGAATCCATCAAGTACGAGCGGAGTCACAGAGATTTGTCGCATACTTCAAGCGCTTTCTCGCTCCTTTCATCTGAATCACGAGCGCAATGATTTAGTTCTGTATTGTATGTAATTCTAGCACTATAGAGCGCACCACGAGCTTTTTGTGGCACTCCATGGTGTCCATGTTAGCCATGCAGCTCACGCTGCTGAAAACAGCCAATGGCTGTAAGCCAAATAATCAATGTCATATGCTTGTGGCATCATTTGTTGATGGAAGAGTGAGAGATTTCTAGCCAACTTCGACACTTGATCGTAAATTCTATGCAGCATGCTGCACTGTGATGTTTCGCTCACAAGTTTGCGAGAGCCTGATTACAGATCCAGGCAGCATTTTTCTGACCCATGTCCGAAAAGCGTTGCAGTGCCCCTTTAAACTGATAAGTGGATCAATAGGTTGAAGAAAGCTACATGCTTTAAAATGAGGTGCTAATGTAAATGCATGTGCAACTTACTGTTCCCTCTCTTCTTTCTCCCTTTGCTCTCTTTCCCTCTGCTCCCGTGCCTCCTTGGCTTCCCTGATCTTCTCCCGTGCATCCCGCAAGTCACTGCGGCTCACCTCCTTCACTTCTCTCTGCACATTTCGACCAACGTCTCGTGGGGGAGCCCTCACCTGGAAACCAGTGAATGTAGCAGCCTCAGCACAAGGTGAAGACGCACACACTGCTACCGAAATTGATAAGGGCATCTGGCAAATATTGCAAGATTGTCGAACAGGCATCTGCGATCAACTGAGGTCAAAAGTTAGAGAGTCAAGGATGGGGTGTGCAGGCGCAATAACAGTAACATGAAAGTAGGATGGGGAAACGTAGTGACATTTTCAAATCAGTGCACACGGTCGCGGTGTGAGTGTTGCCTTCAGCGGTGCACTCCCTGATCAGAAAAAAGAACATACTTCACAATTGATACAGCCAGCAGCACGCTAAATATACCAAGTATAATTTAAGCCAACATTATATGCAAAGCAGTATTACTGGAATTGATTGCCACAAACAAAGACTAGGAGACACTTTAACCGACACTGGAGTGATGTACTATTAAAATTGTGACAGTGGTAAAGCGTCTATACAATTATGGCACGAAATATGGCATAATAATGTACATACAAGTGCTGATTTCGATAACCACCAGGGCTGATTTTGATAACGACCAATTGCCGGCGCTCAGAAGAGGGACCGAGTGCACCTGTCTGAGAAGCAGCACATCAGTCCCACTTTTTCTAACAGAGGTTCCAGCAAAGGCTTCAGGTAGTTCACAAAAACAGTGTAATCATAATAGAGAGTGTTGAAGAGGGTTTCAGCCAAATTTGTTGACAAAGACGCAGGAAGAAGAGGGCCAGCTGAATGCGTTTTCTTGCTTTGTTTTTTTTTTTTTTTCATTTTTTCCTGCAGCCAATGCTCTCACCTGCTCTTTGCTGCTGCCACTGCCACTGCTGCTGCTGGCCTCGTTCCGCCCAGTTCGTGATGGCACTTCCGCAGGCCGAGCCACCTTTTCCTCTGTTCGGTGGGCTTGCCGGTGCCGGTTGTCGTGCTCGCGTGTGTCGCGGTTACGGGTGCTGCTGCTCCTGTGACTGCTGCTGCTGTCAGCAGCCGCACGCCGGCTGTCCCGGTGTCCACCGCTCCGATCTCGGCTGCTCGGCCGGCGGTCTTTGCTACGGCTGTGCGACGCTGCCAAATCACCAGAAAGAAATGGACCATCACAACAAAAACGGCAGTAGAGCGAAGCACTAAAAAAAAAAAAAAAATTCGGCCAAGGTATTTACAACCCAGAAAAAATGTGCACAAATGTGTATACACAAGAGACGAAGCACTGGCTAACAAGAGAAGTTTGTTGATGTAAACAACATAATATTAAAGAGACGTCGTGAAGATATAGCATAGAAAGGATTGCCTACATCATCAGGGACTGTCATACACAAGATAAAAACACAAGTAGTTGTATAGTCAAAGTAATAGACAGCAAACTTGCACATTCTGAACCCAATCTAGCAATCTCCTTCGTTTCTATTTATTTCTCACATTAGCTGGCAGCCCCTTCACAAATCATGTCTTCTCTTTCTTGTTTTTTTTAGCCCCGTACATTTATTGACCTGAACAAGCAACTTGCCCAAAGAATAGCACTACTAAATACAGTCCCTTCGATGCTGTGAGTAGCATCAGGCAGTGAAGCTGTAAGTGCGCCACTTTGTGTCATTGGACAGCGAAATCATGTGGTGTTGTAAAACTGCCAATAGAATTGAAATACACATGCTTACACTAGATTGAGCAAAGTGAGAACAGCTGACGTGCGGGCTCAGGCAATGCGATTTCATTGAACATTTCGCGCCACGCGATTTGCCGTCGCCACCCTGCCAAGTATTCGCTCCCTGATATCTACATGACCCTCTTACACACCCAGGTGCCTTTAATGGTTTATTACAATTATTGCATCTGAGTGATGTAATTAATGAGTGTGAATTGCCTTTGCTTGTTAGAGTTATTGAATGTAATCAATGTAATTTACGAAAGCGCAAGTTGCTTGTCCAGTATTATGTACCGAAAGGCGTCATTGTAGTTTGGGGATCACTGGCGCCACTGACTGTCGTCATTTCATTTATTCAGTAGCCCCTACGGTCATGTAACCTATATCACTGTTAGACCATTATAACTACTACAACTACTACCATCGCCACGATGGGACAAGGACAGTCCTGCTGTTAATGCTTTTATATTTAGCAAAGAATGTAAGCTGCAGAACGTAAATGCGTGCTTACAGGAGGTTTTCAGAAGCCTAGAATGGGAACAGCTAGGGATAAGAGTTAATGGAGAGTACCTTAGTAACCTGCGTTTCGCCGAAGACATTGCACTGCTCAGTAACTCGGGGGACGAATTGCAACTCATGATTACAGAGTTAGACAAGGAGAGGAGAAAGGTAGATCTTAAAATTAATCTGCAGAAATCAAAAGTAATGTACAACAACCTCGGAAAAGAGCAGCGCTTCGAGATAGCTACAGTGCACTTGAAGTTGTAAAAGGCTATGTCAACTTAGGGCAGGTAATAACCGCGGAGCCGAACTATGAGATTGAAGTAACTAGAAGAATAAGAATGGGGTGGAGCACATTTGGCAAGCACTCTCAAATTATGACAGGTAGATTGCCACTATCCCTCAAGAGGAAGGCATATAACAGCTGTATCTTGCTGGTACTTAGCTACGGAGCAGAAACCTGGAGACTTACAAATAGGGTTCAGCTTAAATTGAGGACGACGCAGCTAGCAATGGAAAGAAAAATGGTAGGTGTCACCTTAAGAGACAAGAAGAGAGCAGAGTGGATTAGAGAACAAACGAGAGTTAAGTGTATCATGGTTGAAATTAAGAAGAGGAAATGGACATGGGCCGGGCATGTAGCCCGTAGACAGGATAACCGCTGGTCAATAAGGGTAACTAATTAAATTCCCAGAGAAGGCAAGCGGGTTAGGGGGAGACAGAAGGTTAGGTGGGTAGATGAGATTAGGAAGTTTGCGGGCATAAATAGGCAGCAGAAAGCACAGGACCGAGTTAAATGGCGGAACCTGGGAGAGGCCTTTGTCCTGCAGTGGACGTAGTCAGGCTGATGATGATGATGTAAGCTGCAGGTACGTTTGACTTCCTCACGTCTTTTGAAGTTATCCCTCCCTCCGTCTCTTGCATCACTTGCAAGAGAGGGGGAATGGGATGCAAGAGAGGGGGTGCTCTTGCATCACTTGAAATTCAGGTTTCCCGTAGAGCGCTTCCAGCACTGCATTCACCATAGTTGTGCAGTTGGGTGAGAGATGGTGCGATTGTTCCTGTGAACCCACAACACGATGCCGGTTATATGGATGCAAGACGAGCTTGCTCTCCTGTTTGGTTTCGGATCTTTGGAACTGAACGCAGTTTGTGCTATTGTGTGTTCGCTGTGCTGCAGGAAAATAGCTTCCCGGAAGCATGTACAGTTTCACAAAAGAAGAATTTTTTTTCCTTACATTCGTGCTTTCTCGAGTGCCTGTCCCGCTTGCGGTCTCGACGATCGCGCTTCGGAATAACAATGGTTGCCTGGGGAGGCTGTATGTGCAGCATGTCCTCGCCTCCATCTTCGGTGTCATAACTGTCACTGTGTTCAGAATAGAAACATTTCAACTATAGGGCACAGTACTAGCAATGTGCTCACTATTTGACACAAAATGTAGAAGGTCGAAGGGAAAGAAGAAGAGAGGCAATAAACTTTAATAAAGCAGAGCACTTGGTGGATTACCAAGAAGCAAGACGTAGACCTAGTTAGAATGAAAAGTGCTCTGAATGTACTAGGCAGAAGTTCAGGAAAACGTGTATATCTGGAGAAATAAAAAATCGTTCATGAGAGAGTGTCGCTGGAACCAATGATTCTACTTAAGGCACCAACTCTCAATGTTCAAGGATTTTTCATCTGTACGTACTGGAAATGTGTGGTCTGTACATTCTGCTTAAAGAGCAGAATCACAATCTAGGCAGGAGATGCAGTGAACGACCAGCACATTTGCCTTAAACTCTTCAGCAATTACTTTACTGAAATCTCCAGCCATTTTGACATCACAGAAGCTTTTAATCAGTAGATGCCAACAGCAGTTTCCTTTGACTCACAGGCAATGCTAATCGATAGTTACCAATAGCCTCGCTAAAGTTTAGCCAACTCACGCGGGAAAGCGAAGCTGAAGCTTACTGAGATATAGGACAAGTAAACGGTACGATCAAAACACAACACAGTCATGCCCACGCGTTTGTGATGACAACTCGGCAAGGTTCTGTTTGGCGGCTCAAGCAAGTTGCAACTAACAGTTCTCGGTTACGTTTTCACAGCGGAATCGCGCGCGCAACCACCCACCTGTCATCCGCTTGTTCGGCGAATTCCTTCGCAGGCGACGTGACGCTGCTCGAAACCATGTTGTAGCGCGTTTCTTCACGATCGATTTCGCCGTCTTCCTCCGAATCGTTTGAACTCCGGCTCATCGCAGCTGCAGTACTGTAGGCGCGCAACACGCCAGTTGCAAGATTTCCGCTAGACGCAAAGCATTAGCTTCTTATGGCTAGACTACGCGATTTCCGCACAGCGGTAGAGTGCGATTATATGTCTTTTAAGAGTTGAGTGAAGAGCGGAAAGTGCAATAAGTGCCGTTGTCAAAGTGCAATAAGTGGTTTACAACGGAGGGCTCACATTCTACGGCACGGACGCCATTGCGAAAAGTAATTTCACCACCGTGGCCAGCACACATAAGCTACTTCGGTTACGTGTGTCGTTTAGCGTGAAAATGTCTAGTTTTATGTCAAGCTTGCCAACAATACAAATTTTAAAATATGCAACGAACTGACAATGAAACTTAATTTTACTTACAAGCAATTTTTTACGCTTAAAAACATTTAAACTACAAGTCGTTTGCAGGATGTGAGTGAAACTGGCGTCTAGAATATCGTAAAAACGTTCAGATATCACTTGTACTCTTTGGAACGCCCAACCTATTTTATTTCACTTCCCAGAGAACTGCCGAAAGTGGAGAACGAAACTGGAAATAATATCCTTCGATCAGCGTTACGCTCGTTCACTTGACGTAGTATGTGACAAGACTTTGGGCCGATCCGAGCAAGCAAAATAATCCGAGTGTGCTACGGCGTTACCACTTCCGTTTGCTTTCAGAGGGCGTTGGCAAAATATTTTCTGCTTGTAAAGTTCACAATGACGGTAAGTTAACTCCGCTTCCCCCTTTGTTCCGCTTACGAGAAATTGTTCGGCCCGTTCGCGACCGAGGAGGTTACATCGCACGTCGAGTCACAGCCCGCGTGAGCCGATTAAATTTGGAAGAGATGGCAGGATTAAGCCTAAGTCAGCATCGCCGGCACAGTTACGAGTGGTGTTTTAACGAAGCAGCGCGCCTTGACGACCAGGTTCCTACGTGTAGAAGGGCATTACGCGTTGCGAGGTAAGCGTATAATTCACTGCAGAACCGGCAGCGCGTTCGCGTCAAGTGCTAGTTCATTAGTGGGGCCGCTTTTTCAACTCTGTGGACTTCACCCCCCCTCCTCTCTCGAAGTTCGAAGAACGGTAATCAGATCGTGCCGCAAAATGTGTCGGTGTTCGCAATTCGACGACCGCGAATACCGCCGTTGACGCGTGCCGAATACCCGAAGAAAGCGCACACTTGTTAATCGGTACGAAGTGGTGCACCTGTGGAGAACCGTGCAAGAACGGTGGTTTATGAGCGTGAATTTCAACACGGCTCCCTCATTTGCAATGTAAACACACCATTCTTTTTTCCATCGCTCGCTCGCGTTTAGCTCCGTTGCTTCCGTGACGCTGTTGCGAGTCGACAGTTGTTGCTCGTGTTGCATGCTCCTGTTTTTTTTTTTTTTTTGTGCGCGTGTGTTGCAACATCCTGTGTTTATTTTGTCGCTGCAGACGGCAGATCAACAGCTCGACTCCGCCCTTGATCTCATGAGGAGGTTACCGCCTCAGAAGATAGAGAAGAACCTGAGCGACTTAATAGACCTGGTAAGTCGCCGTTTTGATGCGCCGTCGCTCGCATCAATCTCATTTTTTGAGGCACTGAACAATCGGAAATGACTGCTCCGCGGAAATTCTTTTCAAAGTAATATTTGTCATGTGGACTAAGCGGTTCGCTCTGTAATGTTGCTGCCAGTGGAATTATTTCTCAAAAAAAAAAAAACAGTGTAATAACTGCATAAGAGGGCCATTGTCATTAGGTTGTTCTTTCTGTACGTGTGTGAGAGAGGCAAGCTAGTTATTCAGGTTTGTGAAATGCAGCATTTGCAGTTTATTGGGCTTTAATTGAATTAGCTGCTGCAAAGTCGTAATATGTAATTTACAGCACTAGATAAATACCGTAACAGTTGATGAGTCATGAAATCACGCATGCTTCAAACGAGAACGTTATGTACTCTTTGTAAGAATGCGTAATGATATATCTCTGCCTGATGGTGCATTGCAAAGGATGGAACAAAACGCTGCACAGCACCCTTAATTGTGGCTAATTGAGTTGGCACAGTATTGTTGCATTATCAGAATCACCTGGTGTAGGCTATCCATAGTTATCAGCCGAGCAATTAAATGCTTACAATAGCGTGCAATGTTGGCATTTCCTATGACTTGCTATTGGTGCAAAAGTTCCTGAAATGCAACAAAACTGAGCGAAGAAAGAAAAACATTTGAAAGATTCGTAAACGAAAGGAGCATGCTGCATCCACATTCTTGCATGAGAGATGGATTATGTTGCCATTGTATTATTGTAGGCTGCTTATCATATTTCATTTAACCTGGTGGCATTAGAGGCAAAATGGTTGCGAGTCAGTACATTCCTTGCTTCCCTGTCTTTTCGCCAGGCTGTGCGTCTTATTTTCAAGTTCCAAACCACTGTGCATGCAGCAGTGCATACATAAACGAAGTATATCATCAGTAGCTCCTTTTTTTTTTCATGCCGGTGGCATCTTTTTTTAGTGAATGCCTACATCATTTTGATGTGCCTAATAATGTAAATTTAGTGTTTAGTACCCCAAAACATTTCATCATTGTATGCAAATTAAAATCAGACATACGAGCTAGTAACATGTTACCACCTAGTTTTACCAGTATGTTTGCTGGGCCAAGTTATATCTTTATTTATCTAGTTCGTTTCACAAACTTGCCTTTTTGTTTGCCTGTGCAGAGTATGGGCAAAATTACCCTACTATATCGCTGCTCCAATGTTATCCATGGAAATCACTTCTGTTCAAGAAAATAACTTTTTTCTGGTCAAAAACACGGAACGACTTAGGAGGAGGTGTTTTTCGAAGTTAAATGTCAATTGTTAGTAGCCACATCCGTGTAACTGTTTCTGTTTGTGCCTCTCACTAGTTTTTCCAATTTTGATGTTTTAGTTGCTTACTTCAAGTTTAAGTATGTAACGACTTGCCCAACAAACCACACTTTAGTTGTTTTCAAATGCATCATTGGTAACTATATCTCACTCTTGTGGTCAGGTGCCTGGGCTTTGTGAAGAGCTCCTGTCCTCCGTTGACCAGCCACTGAAGATAGCCACTGACAAAAAGTGCGGCAAGGACTATCTGCTCTGCGACTACAACAGGGATGGTGACTCCTACAGGTAATTGATCCGCCATCTACACTCGCCCATGGCATGTGCAGTCATGTGAAATGACATGGAAATGAACGAATACGTAGCAAACTCCGGAAATAGCAACTTGAAAAGCTTTGCTAACTGCCCTCTTTTCCTGAACGTAACATGCACTATCACGGACTTGGACTACAGCTTATCGTTGAAGGTGGAGTCTTTTTCAGTCACAAAATTGGGGCTCACCTCTGAGGTATAATGGTTACAATGCTCGGCTGCTGACTCGCAAGTCATGGCTTTGATGCCGGCCATAGCACTCACACTTTCAGTAGAGGTGAAATGCTTCATGCCTGTGTACAGTGCACGTTAGAGCGCCAGGTAATAGAAATGTTTCGAGCCCTCCTTTGTGGCATGCCTCATTACCCAGCCTAGGCGCAGAAGAGGCAGCCGGGAGGAGACGTCCACTCTGTAAGGCGGCCCTACTCGCTCGCCGCACACAGCAGCTTACCGAACGATGGGCGTCCACCGTCCCGGACGATGTCACGATGCCCCGTTGTCAAGCCGCAAGACAAGACACCTACAACGCCCGGCTCCCCGAGCCCCAAAGAGATAGAAAAGCTATTTACAGAAACTCTGACCACCTACGAGCCTTCCGTAATAACTCGCCTCTTGTTTGGCCTACAATCCACGTGCTCTAAGCTTTGCTCACCCCAGCATGCAGACCACATGGCTCTCGTCCCAACCGAACAACGTTCTTGCAAACCAACAACAACAAAAAAGACCACTTGCGAGCAAAGAAAGTAAAAACTCAACGTGCCGACAAGTTCAAACACGTCACAAAAACCGATCTTCTCGCTCTCAACAAAGCACACCGCCGATGCAATGGAAGTCCCCCTAGCACCCCAGGCCTACTCTTCCCCAGCTGAAACAAAAGCTTGTACCGAACCGCGACCACTGTCATCTGATGCTCCAAGAGCCCCACCTTAGGCGCCATTGTGGGATCTCGAGTGGCGAGCGTGCCATGCTTTTGGAGTAAATGGACACAGTAGACATGGTCGGAACAAACCAAACGATACGCGTTTATTATTTAACTACTTTTGGAACGATGATATTGTCTGCCAAACTATTATACATCACTTGTGATCCACATGCTAAACAACCTTACACAATAATACACTACACTCGAAAACATGACAAACACAAGAACACACGCAGGGTGGTGTCGCCAACGCTTGACTCACCACAAGGGCCTCCAGCGCGCATCGGGGACCCACACGAGAGACAACCATTTGTGCCGACCGCCACCCGCCAAAGAGAACTGCTCATCTCTCCTCTGCTACCACCAAGGCATGTTGATAGGTGCCACCGCCGACGCTACCGCTTTAGCAGCCATGATGATGATGGTGGTGGTGATAAACGCTGATGAGCACAACGCTACCTAGTGCTCGGTAGTCGTGAACCCGAAATGCGGCCTATGCGCGAAACACGTGCGCCATAAGATGCAAACAACTTTACAGGGGTGATAGCACCACCACAGCATGTAAAACTCAAGATAGTATCATAAAAATGGCAGTGAATCTCATTTTTTAAACATTGCCTCGTGTTTGTTCTGTTTTTGATCTCGCAAATATTCTTGGTCAGTCACTTTGGGCATATTACTTGTGCAAAATTTTTTGCAACTTAGGTTCAAACGCGTTGGTATGCACGGCTACCAGTGTTTCAGGCACAGTGCCAAGCTTGTTGTCTGTGCACAGGCAAAGAAATGCTGTCAACTGCTTACTTCCATGAGTTGAATGCAGAGTTAAGAAAGACTGTGAGAGTAATGGTAGTGTTTTTCAAAACTTTTGCTGCATATCACCACTGCTTGCTCAGTATGTAGGGCGTGGAAGTGCCATTGGCGACAATGATGTGCCGCCTTTATTGTGAAAGCTCATTAGAGAAAACTTTTCCGTTAAGGTAAATTCTTTATCTCTTTCCTTTTCTTATTTGTAAATGCGTAAGCATGTTGCTTTGCCCACAAAATTTAGGTGACCAACTAGCCACATATGTAATGATGTCTATAAACAGAAATGGAAGAATGCATTCAGTGTATTCTTAGCTTGTTTCTATTTGAGTTGTCTGTGGTAGCATGTTTAGTGCACTATTTTACACATCAGAGATGTGTTGTCATAGTAGTGGAAAGGCAAGTCCCGAATCAATTTGTACTGCATTATGTTGTCCACAACATGCACTTAAAAACTTCATTCCGTGAGTTTCTTTAAATTCCGTTGTATCCTTGCAATAGCATGTGAATGCGACGAGCATGAATTGAACCTTGCATTTGTTGACCAACCTCAGGTTGGTCGGGAAAATTCTTTATTGAGGCGAGCTTGAAAAGGCAGTGGCACGAAAAGTTTTTTTTTTTTTTTGGGAAATGAAAGGCAACATTTTTAGGAGCTTGAAAATGTTCTGGTAAGCGTGAGTGTGCCCTGAAAAATTGCTTACAGCAAGTGTTTTAAAATCTAGTTTCACTTTGTAGTGTACTTATATGTGCCAGAATAATTTAGCCAGGAGAAGACTACAAACATCCCTGTACCGTGTTTGTCAGTTTGACCTACAACTGTGCATGCATGTTTTTGTGTGACACGATGCCATGCGACTTCCCTTGTATGTGTGCTCTGCAATGTCAGTGCTCTTGAAAGAACACCCAGATGGTCTAAATTTCAGGAGCCCTCCGCTACGATGTCTCTCATAATCATAGCATGGTTTTAAACCAGAGATATTACTATTAGTAACGTTTCCTGTGACACTTTGCTTCGTGACTTCATTGGTGACTCACAATAGCCATTTCGTATGTTTGGTGCATGACGTCATCACAGATGGTGTGTGATAAACTGATACTATAGCACGACATCTTGTTAGTGTTGATATCAGTAGGTGTGATTGTGCGGAAAGTTACTTAAATTTAGAAAAAGGTATCGGCATTTAGTGCGCTTCACATTTGGTGAGAGCAGTCTCTGCATACAAGGCATTTTTAATGCCAGAGTAAAGTCAGCTTCAAAAATTGGTGTCATTACACCTTGAAAAAACTTACAATCTCTTGCAGGTCCCCGTGGAGCAACAACTACGAACCCCCGCTGGAGGACGGCGCCCTGCCCTCGGAGCGGCTCCGCAAGCTGGAAGTGGACGCCAACAATGCCTTTGACCAGTACCGGGAGATGTACTTTGAGGGTGGCGTCTCGTCCGTCTACCTTTGGGACCTAGACCACGGCTTTGCGGGCGTGGTACTAATCAAAAAGGGCGGCGACGGCTCCAAGAAGATTATGGGCAGTTGGGACTCCATCCACGTCGTGGAAGTCCAGGTGAGCCGCCGTCCTTTCCTTCTCCTGGTATATTCTGTAGCCACATGCGTATGCCAAAGTTGTGTTCTGAATTGATGTGATGTCAGCTGTCAAAAATGACTCATCCATACTCGCCGCCATTGCTTCAAACGGCGCTGAGCAACGCTTCTGCACAGAAATACCCAACAAATCTGCAGTAGACTTTCAATAAGTGGAACGTGAAGGGACCGGGAAAATATGTTTCATTTAACAGGAGTTACGTTTACTGAGAGTCTGTGAGGTGCCGTCTTCATTTGCGCCTTCATCCTGCTGCTCTGCATTTCGCACACTGCGAATTTGGGCAACAATTTCTTCATCTGTCAGCTGCCCTGAGCTGACAAGGTCATTATCCACAGTTACATAATCGGAAAACTGCTGGCACCCAAAGGCCTCCTCGACAGCTGACCAGACACTGGGGTCTGGCTGGCCTTTCAGTGGCAAGGGGTCTGTGCAGTAACTGTCACCGAAGAAAAAAGCCAGCTTTTCTAAAGCAATTTTGTATTATTGCTGGCTGAATCTGCGCCTACACCGCCGAAAGTACCTGCACAGCAAATTTGAGGTCTATGACCGAGTCTCGCTTTTGCTGCATGTCGAAAAGTAAACGCTCAGCGAAGCGTGAGCAATACCTTTACTTTACTGAGTGCACAATGCCTTGATCAATAGGCTGCGCCTTTGACGTTGTGTTAGGCGGGAAGTATGAGACAGTTGCGTGTAGCTGGTGAAGGTGCATGTGACTCGAGCAATTGTTGAGGAAAAGTAACACATTCCTGTTTTGTTGGTGCATCTTGCTGTCAAAGTCGAGCAACCATCGGTTGAAGATATCCTTGGCCATCCAGGCACTTTTGTTCGAATCCCAGTCCATGAGAACGTGCATGTTGTGCATGCACCGCAATCCTTTCGACTTGCCTATAACCAAATGTTTGGTTTTTCCGCTCCCATCTATATTGCTGCAAAAGAGAACTGTAACGCGCTCCTTGGACTTTTTGCTGCCATGGCACGCGTCTTTGGCAAAACAAAAAGTATTTCCTGGCTTTAACTTATATCAAAAAATGTTCTCATCGGCATTGAACACATCTCGCGGTGCATAGTCTTCGTGGTGAGCGGGAAGAACATCGGCTTTCCAGTTGACAACAACAGTGTCGTCGACGCTGGCCGACTCTCTGGATGACACTTAAAAGCGATTCCGTGCCTCGATTTAAAATGGTTGAGCCAACCTTCACTGCATTGGACAGTTCTTGATTTAGAACAAATGCAAGTTGCTCCGTACGTTTTCGTAGCAGCAGTTCATTCACGAGAATATTTCGCGAACAAGCGTCACGAAGCCATATCAGCAGGGCCTTTTCGTCATCAGGATATGAAGCTTCACGGAGCCGAAACCTCTTGGTTTGTAAGTCACCTGATACTTTCTTCGACAAGATCGTCGCTTTGGCATTGACAATGGTGTTGAC